>NC_047051.1:14680444-14993628 GCF_011762595.2 Tursiops truncatus
ATTACAAATCATGGTCCCTTTCTTTTTATTTACACATACATAACCATATATTTACACATACGCACATAGAGCTGGCTGTGTCACAGTCCCCGACATTGACAAGTATGTCAAATACTGAATGTTGATTTGTTAAACAGCCGCTAAAGTTCTGGATATAAACAGCCTCCTATAAAAATGCACATAAAGTAAATGTACAGCTATCTATACACACATAAAAAGTGTGCACTTAACTTATCACTCTCTTTTTCTGCTTGTTTTTATTTCATGGTATATGTCACCGTGGGATTTAAAATCTTTCAGGAGACATCAACAATGTATGAAATAAATAGCTTTTTTTTTTCTACTCCTATAGTACCATAGAATTTTAAAGCTGGAAGAGGTTTGAAAGGCTGTTTACCCTGGCTTCCAACCCAATACAGGAATCATCTCTTTTACAACCTTGACAGATGGTTGTGCAGGCCTCTGCTTGAATACTTCTAGTGATGGGGAACTCACTTCCGCACAGATCTAAATGACAGGAAGATCGTCCTTGTGTCAAGCCAAAATAGGTTCCTAGTCATTCCCACGACAGATCCGAAACCAAACTTGTCTTTCTTCTCCTTCAAACTAGCTCCTTCTTTTATGTCTCCCATTCTAACTAATAGAACCACTGATCAGCCACTTAGAAACCAGGCCCCACACATCTCTTTTTCCCATTCAATTGGTTACCAAACCCAGATGAGTTTGTCTTGCCTCTTGGATCTGGTGCCTTCTCTCAGTGCCCCAACTTTTCTCACCTCTTTCTTGAATTATTGCAATAACCAACAACTGATCACTGTCTGTAATCTCACCTGTATGGCTCACCACTCACTGGAATGAAGACTTCACTCTGTAAACCCTACACTGAAGCCCTAGGACACTAGAGGATGCAGCTGCCCACCCCCTCCCCACCATGGTGAGGCTCCAGCTCAGTGCTCCAGCTGTGTGCCTCAATGCTCTGCCTGACACCCTTCCCACTGCAAGTCCCAGCCCTAAGGGACCACGTCTGGGGAGCTCCCCTGAACACCTCGTCATAATTCATACCACTATGCCTTCGTGGATTTTGCTCCCTTGCCTGAAGCACTGTTCCCCCTTGATCTACCCAGTGAAGTTCCACTGACCCCTCCTGACCTCAGGAACAAATCCCTTTTTGTCATGATGGAAAAAATGGAATTCACATAGAAATAGGAAACTTTATTTTGTTTGGGGCAACATTCTCCCTAATCAGCCCAGGTGTGAGATTACCCACTTCTTCATGTGCTAAATCTGTTTCTTTCTCCAACTAGAGGAAGCTAGGATTATCTCTATTGACTTCTGAGGCTATCATTAGGAAATATACAAGTCCCCTGAGTTGGCCGAAGGAAAGTTTATTCAACCTGAATGACCCTAAGGAGTTTGTTAATAAACAGTCTACCCTCGGGCTCTATATTCTTTCTTATCTATTAAAGAGCAGTTACCCATGATTTGAGAATTCATCCAGTACACACAGATGGTCTATCCTGGGAATTGTCAGATCCGTGGACACATTCCCTTACTTCCTAGACAAACTTAGGCACGCTGAATTCATAACTGCCGCCATATATTTATATTCTTCCCCAGGGGCTCTGAAACATAGAGTTAATTTTATTTCTATTCGACAAATGTCCTGAATGAAAACAATAACGGCCTCTAGCTCCAACTAGCCCATGTTTAGCAGACTGGCCTGAGCCTGACTGCCTGTTGAAGGGAATATACTCTCTCCTCTCCCCAGGGGCCCCCCCAAGCCTTTCAGTCCCTGAGTGTTCATCTGGAACTCAACTTAGATACATCTCTGAAAACCAAATGTCTAATGAACACGTATGTACATACAAAATAACCTCACGAGTGTTTATAGCTTTATAATCACCAAGAAATGGAAACATTCAATGTCCTTCAACTGGTGAATGGATACAGAAATGGTACTGGCCTGCTTACTACGAAGCAATAAAAAGGAACAAACTATTGACACATATAATACCATGAATCTCAAATACATTGTGCTCAGTGAAAGAAGCCAGAATCCCCAATACTACATACTTTATGACTGCATTTACATGACACTCTGGAAAAGGCAAAACTATAGGAACAGAAAACCAATCAATGGTTGCCAGGGCTGGAAAGGGGGAAAGAGGTTGCCTACAAAAGTGTGAACAGGCATTTCAGGAACTGATGAAACTGTTCTATGTGTTGATCATGGTGGTGGTCACACAAGAAGTGTGTCTGCCAGACCTCATAGACCTATACACTAAAAAGACTGAATTTTAGTATATGTAAATTACACTCAATAAACTTGACCAAAGATAGTTTTAAATGAAGTTTTGTTTTTTTTTTTTTTGTAAAAAGAAGAAGAAATAGTAGCTAAGTAACATTATTCTCCTCCTAACCCCAGCGTTCAAGTAGATGTGTTTAATCGGCAAGGATAAAATTGATACCTAAATGGGGTCAGGATTGGGCAACATCCACCCAGCCGGGCAAACTGATCGCTGTTCTGAGAGACCACAGAGTGCCCTGTGGGAACAGCATTTCAAACTTGTTGATTCTAGAATTGTTGATAGTATAGGTTGGGATGGCAAAGGGGTGGCCAGGGTAAGAGCCAAGCTGGCGCTTGTGGGTGCACATCCTTCAGTGGTCCTCCTCTAGGGCAAAGGGCAGATGTCTGAACAACCTATGGGCAAGAATATGAGGTGATAGACATGTAATTTTCAAGTGCTTCCAATGCAGCCTCTCACTGAATCCTCCTAAGAAGTTTCTGAGACAGGGGTTATCCTCCCAGTTGTGTAGATGAATAAGCCTGGGTTGGGGGAATATGACTGAACCAGATCCCAGCAAGATAGTGGATGGTAGGGCTGGGCCATAGGGCTTCCGACTTCATGCTTATTTGTTTGTTGCTTGGTTGGTTGGGTGGTGGTGGCAGTGGTGATGGTGGTGGTTTAAATGCTACTCAAGCTCTTCATCTTTGAGGTTAGTCCATCATCAGAATAAAAACTGGTGGAGATGATAGAGAAAAGTTTTTCTCTCACTCAAAGATAAAGATGAGGGTGAATTTCTGAAAGAGAGACATCAAGGATTTTGTCCAGAATAGTCACTTACAGCTCGGTGAAACCAAGCATCTAATTTACAATTTTGTAGTTCAGGACAGCATTCAGGTATTTTGACTATACGATTGAAAACACTTGGATATTTGGAGTTTTGAGATGAACTGTCTGACCTTTTCTCTGTCAGCCAGGTGTCCAGGAGTTTTTGATTTACAAACCGCCCAAAGGTGACCCAGTGGAGGCATGTGGCGGTTGGGTACCTACAGCAGAATTTCAGTGTCTCAGGAGTTCTGTTATTATATCTGAAACCACTAGACTCACCCACATGAAAGAATGGGAAATACGTAACACCTTCCACACATCTTCCTGCTAACAGATCCCGCTGCTATACTGCATGAGAAATATAGATCATGTAATGGTTTTGGTAGACATAGGAACAGGTTTGGAAACTTTCAAACCAGAAGGGTCAGAATGTTAGGAAGTTTGTAGCAGGGAAAATTCTTGCAGTGGCAGCTGAGAAGCTAAATCGTCTGACTAGACTCTCTCCTCTTTTTCCGGCACATCGCCTATCTGAACAACCCAATCCCGTGTGGTTCTGTAACAGTCACGCCAAACAGACGGTGCCCCTGCTGGAAGCCCTTCCGGGGTTCCGTGCGGTGCCTACGTGGGAAACGGAGGTCCAGAAATGTTGACTGCGGGGTTAGTGATGCGGTGGGAACCTAGGAATGGGATGGGGCAAGGGCTGTGTGTTCACTGCTCCAGGTCACACTGAGCTCCCTCCTCAGTCGAGCCAGGAACAGGAAAGAGTTCAGGGGACTAAGTTCCACCCTGGTGCTTCCCTATGCTCTCTTTTTTTTACTCTCAACTTTCCCCCTGACCCCCTGCCAACATGCCCATGCCTGCAGGGAAGGGAATGGAGAAAGGGCTCTCCTTTCCTCCTTTTGCTTTTCCTTTGATCATCTAGGTGAGCCAGGGGAGGGGGCAGAGAGAGGTGGGATGGGGAGAGGACCCTGGAGAGGAGCAGAATAGAGGAGAAACTAAAGCCCAAAAGCCCAAGAGCCTTAGAGGATGCCTGACCTACTAATCATTGTTAATAATCGTACATCTCCAGGTTACCTGCAACCAACCCTTAACAGTCCTTACGCATCTCACTTGGAGCAAATTCGTTTTGTGAACCATGTGGGTTTTCACAGAAGAGAAATTATGGATTGATATCCCCTTAGCAGAGATGTAACTTTGGAAGTATTCATAAACACCTCCACTAAATGTCAGCTTCTTCTCTGTCATTTTAAACATGACTGGATTTCTAAAAAGGTGATTTTCAGCATAGCTCTTTGAGACCACATCTATTGGGTAAAGTGAGATATACCTGCAATACAGTCAAGGTTCCCAGAGGAAGACATTCTCCATTTCTTCCACCATTTACCATAATACTTGGGCGAGATGAATGCAGAAGCAATGAACGTGACAGTTAGGCTGAGCTGAGCAAACACCTCTCTGTCCCAGGGCACAGGGTACCATCTTGATTGCTATTCCTGGCAAGGTTTGCAGGGTGATAATAAATGCTTCTCTGGGACAGAATCAGTCTGTCTCTCTCATTGCAAAGCAGAAGGCAGCTTGCCCACTTTTATGGAAAATGGGTAGGGAGAGAGAAGATGGCTACAGGGATGAACTTCCTGGTCATTTTATCTTCCAAAGCTCTGGGGTTTCTGGGACCAGTGGAGATGAAGCAAGTGCACAAACTGTGAGTGAAATAAAGCAAACCAGCTGCCTTTTCAACCTTATGTTTTTAATCCCATCTCTCAAGTAGTGGCCAATTTAACCTTTAAGGATGTCTGTGCCCAGACTGTACGTAGCAAGGGCAGAACATTAAGAATCTCTTGACTTGGCCCAAATCCTATTAACAGTGCTAAAATAAGTACAATAAATTCCGCAGAAATGATCGGCCATGAGTCGTGCTTAGCATAACTGAAGCTGTTTCAAGTGTAACCGCCAGTCATTCAATCAACAAACATTTATTGAGCACCTCCTGCATGCCAAGATCTGGGTGAGGCCGCAAGGCACCCACTATGAATATCTCCTGTACCCTGGCCTCAATAGTTTGCAGCCAAATTGGGAGACAATTACATACACAAATGACCCCAAGGCTATGTAATAAGGGCTAAAACAGGGATGCAAAATAACTGCCACATGGAGGAAGGAGTGATCAAAGCAGCGTAGGGGGTGGGTGGGGCACTGGCTGGGGAAGGATATTCCCGGAGAACAGCGCTTCAGCACAGCCTTGCAAGGTGAGTAGAAGGTGATGGAACCAGGAGTCCCCTATCCAGGGCATGTTTGCTCCTGTGGGATTCTCAACCCAAGAGCATTGAATTTTCCATCAAGAGGGCTGCCGATTTAATTTTTCCTTGAAAATATATACACGAGTATATACACACATTTGCCCTCCTTGGTCTTGTCAGGTTGATAGCAATTATTTTTTTTGTGTTTTATCTTCCCAGGTCATGGGTGCATTGAGATCTAAATTCCAAAGGAATCAAGAGCAAGTGTACTTCATGTCTGTGATTTCAAGCACTCTGGGGAAAGATTTGGGGTAGTAAGTGAATAACAGTGAACAATATTTTCCCATCTGAATGGCATGTCATATAGTGTTTGCTCTTAGAATTAATTTAGCTTTCTGGTCAGGCTATCTGGCACACTTTTCAGGGTCCCCTGATATAAACAGACTAAGCAGTAAGGAGGACATCAAAACAAGTGTGCGTTTGTCTGGAAAGTGGTAACAATTGTGCAAAGTGGAGGAAGACAAATACATGCAAGAAAACAACAATGAACAGAAAGCTTTAGGACCTAGCTAGTCACTACACTATCTCATCACATCAACCAGCTGGCCATAAAAGCCTAGCTAGAAATTCAAGTCAAGGTGAGGAGAAGCTATAGGTTGCAGTGAAACGATGGAGGTATTTGGCTCTCCTAATTTATTATTTTTTTAGATCAGGTCAAGTTTAGCAAATTTGTGACCATCTAGAGGGGTGGGATAGGGAGGGTGGGAGGGAGACGCAAGAGGGAGGAGATGTGGGGATATATGCATACGTATAGCTGACTCACTCTGTTATAAAGCAGAAACTAATGCACCGCTGTAAAACAATTATACTCCAATAAAGATGTTAAAAAAAAAAAAAAAACGAAAGAAAAAAGAAAACCTCCTCACTGTTAGTCAATAATGAGAAATGGGTCCAGTTGCAAAGTTGCCTAGAGCAAGTATTTGCCAAAGGCAAGCTGGGGCTCATAAGCGAATACTTATCAACCCAAATACCTTAGTTCCCTCTTTTTTTGGCAGGAGTATGGAAAAAATGCTCATAGCCTGACAGCATTTACCTTCATTTTATTTGTAAATCTGAATGAACAATATGCCTTTCTTGATGTAGATTCTGCTAAACCAAAGGGAGATAGGAGGAACAGTGTCCTGGTTTGCCCAGAATTCTAAGTTTTAGCACTGGGAAACCCCTCAGCCCTGGACAGCCTGGGATGGTTGGTCACCCTAAGGGAGAGAGAATCCCAAATACAATTAGCCATATTCCAAGTGAAGGAATTCTCAGACGGCAGGGGCTATTTGTCTATAGGTCAAAGCCCTGTACCTGCCCAACCTTGGTTGGCCTGTTATGTCTCCTTCCTTTACCCGTGATATGTGGGCCTGTGATGGGAAGGTGAAAAAAAAGAAACAGACGCTTCTTTTCCTATAAAAGTTCTCAGGGGCAGCACCTCCTTCTCATGGCCTATTCAGTTACTAGTAGGTAGACACAGCCGATCAAGTACTTGGTGAACAGCAATCTCAACGTGCAGACAGTGAGATTGGCACTTCCAAGAGGCTCTAAGAACGTTCCCCCAGTTCAGTGGGGTAAGCATCACCTGGGAACTTGTTAGACATGCAAATCGCCAGGCCCCCATGTCAGAGGAGAAAAGAATAAAGTCAGAGTGTATGACATGAGCTTAAAGAATTCTGATTGCAATTAGAACAAAGGCTAAACGTAATTTTCTTTTCTAATCTGTATCCGTATGAGGTAGACTGTTTTACCATTGGATGAAACTCGGGTCCAGATTAACTGCTTTCTTTTCTCCCTAATCTCCAAAAAAGCCCAGAGCACAACTACAGCCTGAATTAGGGAAACAGAATAAAACAATTACTGTTTTAATTGAAAAGGATCCCCAGCAAATATTGATCCATGTCACAACCATGTGCTGGGGATGGAAATTAAGTCATCCTTAAGGATAAACCTTCTCCACACCCCCATCCTCACCGCACCCGCCCTTTTCCCCCCTCTAGAAGCAGGAGAAATTGATTCTAGTAAAGCACTGTTCTCTCCAGTGCTGACCCAGTTAGGTCAGTGACACCTCTTCGAAAGGTCTGTGGTCTGTGCCCTCCCGGATAAATCTCATTCAGGGTTGCCCAGCAGCCTGGCTTTCTGGCCTTTAAAAATGGTGATGGATTCATTTAGAATCGGGGGCTACCGAGCCGCGAGCTCAGGTGTTGCAGAAATGGCAGGTGGTTGGAGCTGACTTGACAGCAATTAAATGTACAAATCTTTGATTAGGCTCCCGGGAATGGAGTCATTAGCAACCCAGAACGGACCAGCTTGGTTTCCACCGCCTCATTAGCTGCTCCACCGATGTTACTTTAAAAAGCAGAGAGGAGGAAAAAAAAAAAAACTCTCCAGCACAGAATTAGGAAACTTGAGTGACAAAGCCGGGAGGGAGGGGAAGCAGCCAGTGTAAGCATTTCCAGCTGAACAAACAGGTCCCCTGGTTTTTTGCAGTATGGTCGCTGACATGCGCGTGCATGTTTGCTGGACTGTGAAGTAGCCCCGTACCTGCCTGATTAATCTGCAAAAAGGGCTTTTTTAAGAAAAAAAAAAATCTGCTTTTTCGAAATTCTCAGTTAATTCATTCTTTCTATGGAAAGCCTCAGTGTGGTGGGAGCCTTCCTCCAAGGTGCAGAGGGCAGAAGGGCCAGATCAGCTACAAGGCCCCCTACACCTTCCCCAGGCGGGTCTGGGGTCCACACCCGCCCCGTGGGGGCCACAGAATCTCAGTGTCCATCTTCAGCTCCCCTTCCTGGCTGCCACTGTGATCCGGGCTGATATTTACCTTGTAGATTTCCCCCACTTTGTTAGAGAGCTACAGATGGGTTAAAACCAGCTACTGCAAGTTAAACAATTTTCTCAACTGGGAGGTTTAAAACAAAAGGGAAGGACTTCCCTAGTGGGGCAGGGGTTAAGAATCCGCCTGCCAATACAGGGGACACGGGTTCGAGCCCTGGCCCAGGAAGATCCTACATGCTACAGAGCAACTAAGCCTGTGAGCCACAACTACTGAAGCCTGAGCACCTAGAGCCCGTGCTCTGCAACAAGAGACGCCACCGCAATGAGAAGCCCGTGCACCGCAAGGAAGAGTAGACCCTGCTCGCCGCAACTAGAGAAAGCCCACGCGCAGCAAAGAAGGCCCAACGCAGCCTAAATAAATAAATAAATAAAACAAAAGGGGAATGTATATCACAACCTTAATGTAAAATCCTGTGTGACCATTTATTTGATATGAGCCTAATGCATTGTGTAATTTAGTATATTTATGTTTCTCCATCTGCCAGTCAGTGGATTAATATTTATAAAACATGCCCCAATATATTTATTGATCACCTATTATAAACCTCATGTTAATTGCTGTGGGGCAGTCTACCTATGACTTTAGAATCTGTAAGAAAGAACCATCATCTACATTTTCCCTCATTTATTCTTTTATTTATTCAACAGACACCTGCCGTGTGCCTGTTTAGTTTAAGCATTGTTCTTGTCAATAAAAATACAAAGGACAGTAAAGTACAATAATTACATTGCTTACTCTCTGATCAGCATTTCACTGTGTTAATTCACTTAATCCCTGCAACTCTGTGAGGTAAGTACTACTGTTATCTCCATTTTAGAGATAAGAAAACTGAAGCACGGACAGGTTAAGTAACTTGCCCAGTGTCACACTGCTGGTTAATAACAGAGCTGGGATTTAGACCCCAGGCAGTCTGGCCGCTTAACCACTACGCTGTGCTCTTTCAAGTTGCTTACGGCTTAATATGGAAGATAAACATCAAACCCAAACATTTCAATACAATGTGATAAGCACATCTGCTTAAAGTATATTAAAAGTATGTGGTAGAGAGAGAAGGGAATTATGAAGTGCCCGTGGAAAAGAATTCACAGTGGAAAAAATGCTTGATCTAGGTTTCGCACCAAAAAGAAGAAAACCACAGCTTTGAAGAAGGTATAATCTAATAAGACACTTCACTAAATATCTTCGACACCATTCTGACATAGTTTTTGAAACAAAAATTTCACATATGTTGGGAACCTTGAAAAGGAAGGGAACACACCTGAATGTGAGTGTGTTGGCAAGAATGATTTTATTAAGGAGGTCGTGACTAAGCAAAGCCTTTAGGAACTGGTCAAAGTTTAGGATGAAGCCTTGTTAAAAGCAGAGAACCCAGGAGAAGAGGAAGGCAAGGATGGGACTGGCGGAAGGAGAAGAGAGAGAACAAAGAAACATGCTTCCAAGGAGATGAGATGAGGAGATACTGTTGGAAGAATGATTTGAACCTAAGCACGGCGGGCATCGAATGAGAGATTTTATTTAATTCTAGAAATCGACTGAAGGTTTTCGGAGGAGGGGAGTGAATTGAAAATGACTTGGAAATACGGAGGAAAGCAGTAGAGAAATTCAATCGAATTAATATGATAAAAAAGTATATTTTCAAGCTAAGTAACATTTCAAGCTTAGGGGTTGTTTTTTACTCAAAATAACAATCGACTACAAAGAGTTTTTGAGAAGATCAAATATGGTAACGAGAGGAATTCTTCGTGAGCCATAATATACTGTACAAACACCATTTTTATTTTTCACGATTTATTTATACGAACTTTAATTCACTTCTGTTCAAAGTTAGGATGATACCTGAGCTACATGCATGTCTCTGTGGCTAATAAATGGACAGACCATCTCAAGGAGCTTTTTATATTGTAGTGGACAGGTATGAGAGGTCTTTCCAGAACATTCGCCAGAGGAATCAGACGGCACGTTCTCGGAGCATCTTGGCCTCCCGAGAAAATGGCAGTGGTACCTCCAGAGTGGAGTAAGTTCTTCCTCTATCGATTATACTGAGGCGCTGCCCCGAACCAGGGAGAGAAAATAATTACTGCCCTTTGGCTGCCACAACCACCAACAACAGATGATTCTTCCAAGTCAGTGAAGTAGCACCACAACCTCATTTGCTATATTCTTTTTTTTTTTTAATTTGTGTATTTATTTATTTATTTTTGGCTGTGTTGGGTCTTCGTTTCTGTGCGAGGGCTTTCTCTAGTTGTGGCGAGCGGGGGCCACTCTTCATCGCGGTGTGCGGGCCTCTCACTGTCGCGACCTCTCTTGTTGCGGAGCACAGGCTCCAGACGCGCAGGCTCAGTAGTTGTGGCTCACGGGCCCAGCCGCTCCGCGGCATGTGGGATCTTCCCAGACCAGGGCTCGAACCCGTATCCCCTGCATTGTCAGGCGGACTCTCAACCACTGCACCACCAGGGAAGCCCTCATTCGCTATATTCTTAACTTTCCACCCAATCGACTTCTCTTAGACCACAGCCCAACCTATTTCTTTTTAAAAATAATCTCTTTAACTCTCTTGCCCTACTCTTAATTTTTTTGGGGTGGGCGATGGCTGGGTGGTGATGGTAACTGGGTTCATTCTCTACCACAAGTTCCAAATGCTTGTTTGTTAAGTGACTTCCTGGCTTTTCTTCTGTTATTGCTATGGAGAGCTGGGTGGCCTCCCCTCAGCAGGTCTGGGTCAATGTTCCCTCCTCCCTTTGATAGAAGACCACGCAGCCCCTCCCCCACCCAGGTTGCTGGGGAAATGCCTGATTGCTATGGATGGGGGAGGGGAGGGTTCATCTAAGGGTTCTGGAGTTCCCAAAACTTTAAGCTGATGCATAACCCCAAGACAAGGACAAGGTGACATTTGAAGTTAAATACATTGTTTTTCATAATTGTGAATTGGAGCAGAAATGAAAATGGGATCTCATCTGTTAAATAATAATGATTATAAGACATGCATAATTTCTTCTGAGGTTCTTTCTTTCCCTTGAGCTTCCTTGGGATAAACAAGGAGACAGAAGGAGTATTGCTCGCTTCCTGAGCCTGTTGTCAGGCTCGTTCTTTTTTTTTTTTTTTTTTCTGTGGTACGCGGGCCTCTCACTGTTGTGGCCTCTCCCGTTGCGGAGCACAGGCTCCGGACGCGCAGACTCAGCGGCCATGGCTCACGGGCCCAGCCGCTCCGCGGCATGTGGGATCCTCCCGGACTGGGGCACGAACCCGTGTTCCCTGTATCAGCAGGCGGACGGACTCTCAACCACTGCGCCACCAGGGAAGCCCCAGGCTCGTTCTTTGAAACTACCATCTATCTCCAGCATCCCCAGTTGCCTTGCCTTTCTGGACTTTAACTGGGCCTTCGTGGCAAAGCTCCAACCTGCCCTTCTTGCCCTATTCTCAACTCGTTATATGAGGGAGAAGAAGTCCTGCCCCACCATTCAGATGTCGGCTGCCACAAATCCGTGGCCAGCCTTTCTCTTGTCCTTGTTCTGCACCCTTTCAGTAGAATTTCCACTTCTTCACACTCTCCGGAAAGGTTTCACAGTCTCCTGAACCCCTCCCTTCACATGGCCTTCACTTCTACATCTTTTTTTTTTTTTTTTTATAAATTTATTTATTTATTTTTGGCTGCGTTGGGTCTTCATTTCTATGCAAGGGCTTTCTCTAGTTGCGGCAAGCAGGGGCCACTCTTCATTGCAGTGCGCGGGCCTCTCACTGTTGCAGCCTCTCTTGTTGCGGAGCACAGGCTCCAGACGCACAGGCTCAGTAGTTATGGCTCACGGGCCTAGTTGCTCCGCGGCATGTGGGATCTTCCCAGACCAGGGCTCGAACCCGTGTCCCTTGCATTGGCAGGCAGATTCTCAACCACTGCACCACCAGGGAAGCCCTCACTTCTACATCTTTTAAAAGCCTGAGACTGTTATGGGCAAACTTTAAGCTTGTCCCCACCTACAAAAACTTTCATCCACTTACCTCCTTCCCTAGAGTCTCACGAAAGATGGAAAAGATGATGTTTTTCTTTGTTTTGCTCCCGTTTCACCTAGGCCAACCTCTTTCCTCTTGAGCTCTCGGGATCCT
Organism: Tursiops truncatus; assembly: GCF_011762595.2. Classification (NCBI taxonomy): domain Eukaryota; kingdom Metazoa; phylum Chordata; class Mammalia; order Artiodactyla; family Delphinidae; genus Tursiops; species Tursiops truncatus. Next base: position 14,692,768 of record NC_047051.1, read on the forward strand.
GTCCACCCATCTCCTTTTGGGCTTGGATCCAGCAATACCTTCTTTTTCTCTTGCCTTTACAACTTCTTCCCCTACATAAGTTCCTTCCTGCCAGACATAAACTTTCTTCATTGTTTCCCACTAGAAGAAAACACACTGAAGCAGCCTCTCTTTTTTTTTCCCCTTCCTCTTTCTTTTGTTCTCACCAAAATATCTGAAACAGTCAACACCTCTGTCTCTACTTCCTCAGCTCACACTCCTTCCCCCGCTCCTTGCCCAGCTACCTGCCAAGTCAATTGGCCCCTTTCTCGGTCCTACCTGGTTGGTCTCCACGTGGCACTTAAGATGGTTGATCTCTTTCTTCCCCCTCACACTCTCCACTCTCTCAGTTTCCATCACATCGCTGCCTCTTGTTTTTCCTTCAACCTCTCCCATCTGTCCTTCTTGGCTTTAAAGGCTGCTTTTCCTCTCATGCCCCTTAAATAGTGGTGTTTCCCAGGATTCTGTCCTAGACCCTCTTCTTTTCTCACCCTACGTTCTTTCCCTGGGCAATCTCATTGACTCAGATAGTTCCACAATCACCACTATGCTGGCAGCATGCAAATCTGTGTTTCCAGCTGGGACCTTCTGATAAGTTTCATGTTATACAAACAATGGTCTGCCGGACCTCTCCACCTGGCTGCCCACAGATCCCTCACATTCGGCTCTTCTGAAGGATCTCACCTTTGTCTTTCCGACACAAGCTGCATTTACATGTTCTCTGTCTCAGTAGATGGACCACTATTCATCTCGTCTCCCAGGTTAGAAGCCCCGGGAATGTCCTCAGCTCTTTCTTCTCCTTCATCAACTCCTGTCACATGTACCATGTTCTCAAATGCGCCCCTTCCTTTCCATTTCCCTGGCTTACGTAGGCCCCAATTGTCTCCACCTGGACTGCTGCAAAGCCACTAACAGAACGTCCTGCCTCCAGGCTTGTCCTCCTCCAATCATCTCACTACACAGCGCCCTGAAGAATCTACCTAAATCACATATCAGGTCATCTTATCCCCACACTTAAAAGCCTTTAAAAATTCCCATGGCCTGTAGAATAAAAAATCAGTCGGGAGGCTGTTTATTATCGCCGCTGTCTCTGGCCTCATTGCTCACCAAGCCTTGTCTTCCACTGCTTTTCCAGTAACACTGAACCACTGGTGGATATCATCCTCCTCATCATCATTGCGAGCATCCAGTGTTTACCGTGTCCCGGGCTCTGTGCAGCCTCTTCACATGCCTTAGGTCACACAGTCCACACAATAACCCTATCTGGTAGGTACTAATCATTACTCTCATTTATACACAAGGACATTGAGTCAGAAAAAGGGTGAGTAACTTGCCCAAACTTGTATAGCTAGTAAGTGGCAGACATGACCTTTCAACCCAGGTAACTGGACTTCAGAACCCACTCTCTTAATTCTATTACACATTCTGTGGCTTTGCTTATGTTCTGCCTCCAGCCTAGAATGTTCTCTCCCTCCCGTCCGCTCGCTCCCTCGCCTGGCATCTTCTGCTTCTGCTTAAAGACTTGGCTTAGACAACAGCAGCTCTAGGTAACCTTCTCCAATCCCTGGGGCTGGATCAGGTGCCTGAGTTTGCCCCTCCCCACACACAACCCTCATGCAGTCAGCGATCCCGTTACTTACACATCTGGCTATAATGATCTCTTAACTGTGTGTCTCCCCCCATCAGACTCTGCCTTATTCATCCCAGCATCCCCAGTGCCTAGCCTGGTGCCTCACAGGTACAAGTTACTCAGTACCTATTAAAGGTATAAATGGTGAACGCCTGGCCACCAGCGCTCTTCCTTACTCTGAAAAATAAAGTCATATATTCGTGTGGCAGGATAACGGTGATTAATCCATCTCAGAGAGCTGTGATTTGAAGGATTCTTCTCCGCAGCTAAAAGCACTAGTGTGCTGAACCATTCATGGCCCTGCACCACGAGTGCACCGTGCCTGACCAGCCTAAACCGCACACCCCCGGCAGTAACTGGAAAAACGGAGTCAAAGGCAGTGGGGAAAAGTCACACGACCGGTGGGATGCACAATGCGCTTGCATACTTTAGCATAAAGTTCATGATTCCATATTGCAATGAACTCTTCAGCCTGCTTTCCAGGCCCTTCACATGGATCTGCCTTTCTAGCTTTACCCCACGCTACTCACACTTTAGGACTCCACTTTCCAACACTCGCCCTGCCTCTGGCCTCTAAGCCTCCATATTCCTGCAGACGCCATCTTGCCTGTCCTCTGCACCTCTGCAATTCCTGCCAATGCTTCCAGAGCAGCTCAGTTGGCCCTTTCTATCTACAGCCTTCTCTGTCCTCCAGACCGTAAGTGATCTTCCAATAGTTATTCTCTACATCAACCATTATACACCAAAATTAATGCTATACCGTCATGAAACATCCTTCTTCATGGCCCGGACAGATCTCTATAACAATTCAGGTTTTTGTACATTTGTGTATTTTTCTCCAGGGAAAATGTAGGTTCTTTGAAAGCAAAAACATATTGTACACTTCTCTCTCAGTGTCCAATAAATAGGGGACTTCTTTCTAAACCCTTGATTCTTCCTGACCTTTCCATCACAACAATCTTCCTCTTATTCCAGGCTCAAAGAGGGGATTTCTTTGAATTTCACCTCTTACCCTAGATCCAGGCTGTCACTAAGTCCACCTGACCCTTTCCTGATGACACCTCACTGACCTGTCTCTTTCTCTGCAGCTCTGCAGTTCTCACCAGCCCGTCTACACCATCCAGTGCTACACAGAGAGGGTCAAGCAGGAGCACCCGGCGCCCTCCCCCTCTGTGTGGTCCAGCTCTCCAAACTCCCCTGTGCTATGCTCTGTGGCCCCTGGGTAAGCAAATCCCCACATCTCGTGATCCTCGTGTACTTTGCGTAGCACTACAGAGGAGGAGCTAATAGACAAGACATTTACAGAAAGCCCATGGCTCTGAGATCAGCGGAAAACCCCCAGAACAATAGGAGCGGCAACACGTACCTTAGGCACGATTAGGTGAATAGGTAAATAGTGGCCTTTACCTAAGCCCTACGGCAATTTTTGAGCTGGAATCAAATCACATGGAACAACTCCGGCACCCTTGCAAGATGTGATGAAAACCAGCTTATTTGTCGTTTAATTTCCCCTTCAATATGCTGCTCTGTTTTATGAGCCATATAACTTGTGAAGCAATTATGGCTATAACGCACAGACTTGGTCAGGAGACAGAAACCCGTGAGCCGGGTACAAAGGGCTTTGCGTGGGTGGGTCTCTGACGCGGAGAACTCGGCTGTGTGGGACTCGGGTGGGAGGGGTCCCTGGGGGAAGGTCTCGGATCAGGAGCTCGTGAGCAGAACTGTAGCTTTTGGAAATAACCAGCATTTGGGAATTCTGGCCGATGTGTGAAGTGAGAAGTAGAAGCATTTTCTGGCTCCAATTTCATCTTCTCTCATCATGGAACAAAATCACAGGTATCACAAGTCCCCCCACTGCCTCCTTGACAGGTGACCGCCTTGTACAATGTCAACGTGCTATGGAGCAAAATAATAATTATACCGAGTGCTCACTGGTGCCAGGTGTGTTCCTTTGAAGAGCTTTGTAATATTAATTCCTTTCAACCTCTTGACAACCCCCGATATGATTACTGTTATCCACCTTTTACAAAAGAGGAAACTGAGACTGACAGGGTCTGACTTTCTAGCCGAAGGTCCCAGCCATAAAAGTAACACGAGGATGTGGGTGCTGGCGGCTTGATGCCAGCCCCAAGGCTTTCCTCTCTGCTATCGACTATGCGTATGGTGCTTTCTAGGTCCTGAGCACTGTTCTAAGCGTTTTGCACGTACCAGCCCTTAAAACCTTGCAACAACCCTATGAAATAAGAACTATTTTTGTCCCCAATATGTAGATGAGGGAACTGAGGCCCAGACAGATTATGTGACTTGTCTGACATCACACGGCTGGAGAGGTGCAGGGCTCAGATGGAAAGGCATGCCCTTTGGTCCTGAGACCACACGCCTGAGCCCGTGGTCGCCACTCACCAGTTGCGAGTGAGGAAGGGCCACCTCTTGGGGCTGCCAGGTGATGGGTATGAGGTGGGCACAGGGGTGTCCCACGCACACACATGCCGCCATGCCTCTCTGAAGACTCCCCCATCACCTTGGTTCTCTCTCACCCTCTTTTCTGGTACAGGGTCCCCAGATGCTCTCTCCTCTGGCTGTAGTCCTGGGACAGAGCAGGTGGCAGTGCTCAGTTTTCCAGGGACTAGGTTTTGTTTTCGACTGCAAACGTCAGCTGGACTATTACCACGTGGCTATGAGACATAGTTTTGTTAGAAAGAGACTCAGCAGGGCGCAAGTCCTCTTGTGTCCTAATCCCTTCGTGTGCAAGGGCTAGGCCAGCCTCTCCCGTTCTGGTGCCTCTCCCCACGCTTCTCTCATTAGGTTTGCTAAACCCCAGTTTAACTTTTGGCACCTCAGACTCTGCCTGTTCTCAGTTAATAAACTGGAATTGATTTGGTGACTTCACAAAGAAAGAGAATCTCAATTCTGCTTAAAAACGAGGGTGCGGTAAGATGGGGGGGTGGCTGGCTATAGATGCCCCGTTCCTGCAGATCATCTAGGGAAGTTTAGCTGAAAGAGGTAGTTGGGAGAAGAGTGAACAGTGTTTGGCCTGAAAGCTCAAAGTCCTGGCCCCCTGCTCTTGGGGCAAACGTTGTGGAATTTCCAAATGGTAATTCTAAAAGGTTTGCATTTGATGTAAGAGAAAGGAGTAAATGAGCGTGGCACTGGGAACAGACCAAAGGTGGGGAATATGGTGCTTGCGGATTTTGTCTTGCAATATAAATCGAGTCAGGGAGGAACCGAAGGTGTAAAGCATGGCCTCTGGAGCCTGGTGGCCTGGGTTCCTGCCCCAGCTCTGCCCCTGGCCAACAGCCACATAGCCTTGGGCAAGAAAGGAACATCTCTGGACTTGGCACCCAACTCTGCAAAAGGAGTCGGTGGTAATTGAGAGGTTGGGAGCATTACGCTGGTTACCATTCGTAAAGCACAAAGCACGTCTGCTGTTTAGTAAACTCTCAGTAAGGACTAGTGATCCTTGTCACCTATGAACAACGTAACAGAGCTTGTGCTAGGGCAGGTGTCTGTAGGAAAGGAATAGCTGAAAGGCTCTGCCTCTCCCGATGCTTTTCACATCACCTGGTTGTTAACCTGCTTTTATCTGTTGTAGTAAGAACAGGCTACGATGGTGGGGGCTTTGCAATCCTACTCTTTACCTTTTGTGGATGTTTGAGTGTTTTCACAATAAAATGTCTTTAACAGTCTAGGATTTTGTGACGGAAGTGTATCATCCTCTTTTTAGAAACTTATATTTCATAATTCATATGTTAAATTTACTAAATTAGAACTAGAAGGTGGGCAACAGGATCAAGAAGAAAGTGGAAGCAGTTACTACCACTTTATGAATACTCTTTAGAGTAAGACCAAACTGGGTCCAAATCCCAGCTGGTCCACTCACGGGTTTGGGGTCTTTGGATAATTTACTAACTCATCTGCTGTTTGTTTCTTCTCTTCATCTAGTCAGGTGATTAATCCCTGCTGCCAGGATTGCATGAGGTTTAAATGAGATGACATATGTCATCCCCATCCAGACACACAATAGACCCTCAACAAACATCCCATCTTTCCTTCCTGCCACAGTGGAGTACAGAGGTGGGGAGGAGGTGGGGTGGGGCTGAGGGTGGGGCGGGAAAAAACTCCAAGGCTGAGAAAATGAGTTTTGTGGATTTGATGAGAAACCGGTCTTGCACCCTCTGTTGAAATGGGCTCAAAGCAAAATTGTGAAGTAGGTTAAGTAGAGTCTGGGCTGCTTTCCCTCCTCAGCGATGGCCTCAGGCCATCCCTCACACAGGGCCTCAGAGGAGAGAATGAGACTCATTCATTCATACAGACAGACACATTTCAGGCTTTCTAAGAAAATTTGCATTTAAACTTAACTAAAAGAACAAAATCCCATTAGTTGAATTTCAGCCGGCAACGTAGAGGAGAGAGTTTTCTAGGGTTTTTTTTTGGGTGGGAGTGGGGCAGTGAGGGAGCAAAGGAAAGGCCTTTCTGGTGTCCCTGAAATCACAGCACATAAACGCCAACCTCCTTTTATTCCAGCAAAGTCCGCAGGCTGAGTCAAGGGGGAAATGAGAAGCTCTCCTTCAGTGCTGTTCCCCCTCAGGAGCCAACTCTGTTGGATGGTGGGGGATCCTGAATCATCCCAGCCCAGCAAGAAAGGGAGAAGGACCTTCTGCCAAGTCTGCAGGTGCAGGACACTGTGCAGAGGACGGTGGCACCAGGGACATGAGGACAAGAGAGAAAGGAAGGGCGACAGGCTAAATGTGCTGGGTATCATAGAGCTTTTGTGGATATCATCTCATCTAACCTTCACTGCACAATAGGAGGAAGATAGCATGACACACGGTAAATGAGGCTCAGTGTAAGCCAGGACACACACCCAACATCACACAGCTAGCCATCAGCAGAGCCAGGAATCAAACCTAAGTCTACCTGGCCCCAAAGCACCACGCTAGACTGCAGGTCTGGAAGCTAAGAGGAGAACGGGGAGTCTCCCTCTGTCTCCATGATGATCAACTTGACCCCAGAGAACACAGTAACTGGTGCAAGTGTCCTGTGTGGCCACCTGCCCTGTGAGCTCGGCGCTGTCCTGGCTCCGTGCTCTTCCTGTGTCTGGGGAGGCAAGAGGGCAGGGCCAGCACCATTACTCTCAATGCCATACTTCCTCTCTCATTCTGTTTTCAAGCAATGGGCTTTGAATGCCCCAGCAGACCTATCCCCCAGGTGGCCATGTTCTGGTGTGTTCTGGCCGACAGCCGGCCTGGCCTCACCAGCTGTCTGCAGGAAGACTGATGTTTCACATCCTTCCTGCCTTCTCTCTCCTCCTCCAATCTCCCAGCTCAGGCTTATTGCCTGCTGTGCCTGCTGGTCTGTTTTCTACTTCCCTCCCCAGAGCTTGGTTTGCTCTCTGGGTAAAAACACAGAAGGCTGCTTCCTACAGGTCCCTGTAGGACATTGGTCTTGGATGGTTGTGGAGGAGTAGGAGGTAGAGGATGATTATGATGATGATGATGGTGATGGTGATGATTGTGATAATAATGAAGGTAAGTGCAGACCAAGCAGCCCAACCCAGACCTTGAGAAGTATACCAAAGAGCAACAATTTCTTTGGGGGCTACTGATAGGATAACTATTCCACTGTCATTTTTCCTGGGACATAGATTATCTGAATCAAAAAGAAAAAAGTAATCAGGACAGGAGGAAAGAGCTACCTCCCCATCTTGAAGCTCTGCGTACCTGAAGTGAGAGCTGGGGGGAAGCCTGGTAGGAGAAGGGGAAGGATGGAGGTGAAAGGGCAAGCCACTGGGATGCAGGTTAGGAAGCAGAAATACCACCTAAACTTTATTTTTCTCCCCGTGGGAAGTGGCAGCAGCCACAGCAGTTTGGGAGTCTCCAGTCTCACCAGAAGACAGTGGCCCTTGAGACCACACCCGCGTTTATGCTGGTGAGGTGACCCATGGTGGGCCACTAGGTCATGTCAGGATGGAGGCTGGCCATGCCAGAAAGACCAACCACGTAACTCGAGGTCGGAGCTTTGAACCACCTGACATCAGCCCAACCTCTCGACCTCCAAGGAAAGGATGGAGGCTGAAGAGTGAATTCAGACAAGTGGCCAGTGATCTAATCAACTGTGCCTACATAATGAAACCCCAATAACACCAAGCTCAGATGGGCTTCCTGGTTGGTCAACATATCAATGTACCAGCATACATCCTGGATACATCCTGATTCTACATGGAGAGGACACAGAAGCCCTGCATTTGGGATCCTCCTAGGCCTCACCCTATGGGTGTCTTCTTTTCACTGGTCCAGATTTGTATCCTTGGTAGTAAAACTGTAAGTAGAGCACTTTCCTGAGTTCTGTGAGTTGTTCTACCGAATTATCACATCTGAAAGGGTCATGGGAATCCCCAAAGTTGTAGCCAGTTGTTCAGAAGCGTGGGTGGCCTGGGGAGCCTGGATCATGTGGCTGGTGTCAGAAGGGAAAGAAGTCTTTGGAGGACCGTGCCCTTTCCCTGTAAAGTCTGTGCTAACCCTGGGTGGTTGGTGTCAGAACTGCATTGCAGCCTCCCTTTGAATGACTGGATGAATCTGCTACAGTCCAGTGAGGGGGGAAAAGGACAAGCTATGTCCTGTCTTCTAGCCACTGCACTCTCCAAGAGGAAGCTGAGTGGCATTCACGTCTGCTGTCTCTCTGGGTAAAGCAGTAACTAAAGTTCTGGTTCTGGAGCTCATTCTCCTACAAAGCCCTTAAAGAGTACGTTAAACGGGGTGCCACTGAACTGACATTTCTGGAGTCAGATCATCTATTTTGGCTGATATAACGTGCCAGTGCCGAGCAGTGCATAGATTACTGAATAATCAAACTCATTTGGTGTCTGTAAAATGGAGATAATTTCACATAGTTCAGACGCAGTCCAATTATTTTGTTGTTAAGAAAAGTGAATTGGCTCGGCCCTTTGCCATTCGATCAGTTGCTTGGCAATCAACCTGCCAATAGTTTTCGCCTCCCCATTTTTCCCTCTGATTTTAATTGTGGCATTGGAATAAAAGGATATTCCACACATCTGCTGCCTTAGACTTTGAGGCTGAATTTGAAAAGTCAATCCTTCGCCTGCTTTTTTTTATTCCCAAACTAAAGAATGCAACCATTGTTTTACATCCCTTCCTTTCTTTCTTTTCACCTTGCATCCCCCAATCTTCTCCAGCACCTTTTGCTTTTCCTTTCTTCTTCTTTTATTAAAAAATATGGAAACAAATTAAATGTAATAAGGATTTAGCCAATGCTGAGAACACTACAAGAAATTCTATTGAATCCTATACGATATATTCTAACTTCACATTACTGTACGTATTCAACAGTGCTTGTGTTTCACCATGACCCCCAGATCTTCTCTGTATTTCATGCCTGCTTGGATCTCCAAGCCTCCCTTCTCCCCATCTCTCCCCTTCTCCACCATTTTTGCGTATGTGTATAATTTGCTTTACCCCAAAATTTGGTATTTGGCATTGGTTCCAGCAACATTATATTTTATCCTGTGTATAGTTTATCAAGGTGACTTCAAATTTCTTTCTGTATTTTAAGGGCCTAGTAACAATATCCAAATACATGGCATTTGCCTGAGATTGGAGCTGTTGCTTTTTCCCTTAACTGGGAGCTTTTTAAGTTTTGGCTCCCTGTCAAAAAACATGGTTAGATCACATCCATGGCCTTTTCTAAGGGACAGTGTCCTACCATAGCCTGTGCTGAAATGGAAGCCCCGGATGTGGCCCTATTACCTCTGTCCTGATCTGATTGGATGGAAGTAGATACCTGTGTCAGGGCTGCCTATCCAGGCTTCTTTCATGACCTATGGTAAAGAGCTGAGCTCAAACAGGGATCCGCTGGGCCAAGCAGATCCTCACTGACAGGACTTTGAATGGGGAAATACACAGAGTCTGTGGCTGAGATGCAGTGGGTAAGACCACGAATAGCCTTGAGCCAGCTGAAGGTAAGAGCAAGCCCAAAGTGTGAGGAAGTAGAAACATGATCAAACGGAAGACATAGCATAGAGGGGTTATATTAGGTCGAGGGCGGTGGGAGGAAAAGCTAAAGCACGCATATAGAGAGCGGCAGAAAGCAGAGTTGGCCAAGTCGCTTCAGTGGCAGAGCACAAATTCCACCACCTCCGAGTCCCAAGGTCCCGAGAGCCATCTTGCCTCCAGCTCTGATCTCCGGGTGGACTAACCATACTGTGGTTTCTGAGAAGAGAACTTCTCCTGCACTGCCCCCTGTTTCTTGCAATAACCGCAGCCCCCGTCTACAGGACGCAGCCATCATGGGCCGCGGCTCCTTGTAACTCAAGGTTACACATTCGCTGCTCCCACTGTGCCTGCGTACTGACGTGGAGCTTTGCCAAGGGGTCATTCCTTACTGGCCGCTGTAGCTCCCCCACGGTGCTCGCTGTGCCCCTTCAACATGGACCAGCCCCTCAGGGAAGCTGTTCTCCCAGGACTCGCTCTCCAACAAGAATGCCTGAAGGATTCAAGGTAAGAACAAGCAAATAAAAACCCTTACAGATCACGTGCCCTGCATCCCCTTATCTCCCTGGAAAGACTTGATGGTTCTGGTTGCATCTGCTCATTGACACCTCCATGTGAAATCCACCCTCTGCTCTGTGACTTCTGGTTTCAAGGGGATTCAGGGCTGGGAGATTCCCCAGGTCCTCTCCCGACTTCGAGGGAAAGTGATGCCAGAACGATCTGAGTGACACACGGTTCCTTCTATTATTCCTCAGCCTCTGGTTGGCCTGCAAGGCAGCAAGGCTTTGGGGGCCATCAGAGCCGTGAGATGAGAAGAGGATGGACATTTACGAGTTCTGCCCCACCCTGGTATCTGCGGGGAAAAGGGGGCCAATAGTTCTCCTCCTGAGGACCAAGAAGAAAGAGCACTTGAACTCTGAATAAAAGGATATTCCACACATCTGCAGATGTGTCTGAAGCTCAGAGCAGGGCTGGGAGGCGGCCCCAAGGTCACTGGGTCATTCTCACTGCTTTCACACAGGGCTGTTCCAAGTCCTTGACCACAGTCCATAAACGCATGAAGGGACTTACATCCCTCACCCGTGTATCACACTGATGAGTAACCCCTGAGGATACACCCGGTGAATTCGTGGTCTTTCTAGCGCTGATGCCTTCCTGAATATGCTCATTCACGGGGAGCTGGTCATCCCAGACCATTTGAACCCATAATTCCCCGGCTCTCCTTGTGCCCACATGTCATGGCTACTGCCAGGAGAATGGTTTCCTGTCCATCTTTCTGACTGCTGGTGGTGATGATGTGGTTGTGCGAGTCAGGACGACTCCCTACCATCCAGACAGGGCTAACTCCAGGCAGGGAGAGTGGGTTACTTGGTCAGCCTGGCACACCGAGGTCTCAGCTGGGCCCCTGAATCATCGCTGAGCATGTCGGGAACTCTGCCCCACACTCCTCTGCAGGCCTGACTCATGGGGCAGCTTCCCCTGAGAACGCCCACGGCTCCAGGTACCGTTCACAGGCTGGTGGCCGCCTCCACACAGACAAGCGAACAAAGCCAGTCTCTAAGCTTGCCGAGCTCTGCCTAAAGACACAGGGCCTTGTGCTCAGAGCCACAAGCCGGCTGCTGCTACACGCACACCTCTCTCCCCCGGGCTTCTGGTTTCTGCCATGACAACGTAGTGTGGTGAGTCTAGCTGGCGTCCCTTTCACACAGGTAACAGCCAGTCTTAGAGAATGCAGTGCCCCCCCCCACACACACACATACACACATGACTAGGTTATATGTAGGTATGACTATATAGGTATAACCATGGTGTCAATAACTACTCTGGGGTGGAAATGGTCTTGTGTAGGAAGACAAGGTATCTGACATTAGCTAATAAAATGATCCTGAGTAAATCACATCTCTTCCCCAAGCCTCATCTGGAAAATAAATAGTTTGGATTAAATTCTCTCCAAGATCTTTCCAGCTCCAAAGACCACTGATGCTGTGGATACTATAAATCTCTCAGTGCCCTCAGACTTTAATGTTCCTTTCAGATAAGCAGTTGTTATTGAAAAGAACCACAGAATTGAGTCAACCCAGAAGGATATTTTCAATATCTTCCTTCCACGTAGGTGACTAATAGTTAGAAGTATAGGTGAAGAGAGCAGGCAGTGGGAGTATAAATTAAAGAGGATGAACCAGCTGAGGTGTAATTGAAACCTTGCCCATCAGCAAACTGTAAACAGAGAAACTCCCAGCTGTGCATTGTGGGAGTTGCCACAGGGAAGGGAGTCAATGCTGGGAGAAGGAGCTGACCAGCAGGAAAGGGTTGGAAAACATGACAGTTGGGAGTAGAAACAAGATGGCGGCCGCCAGTGAAAGGAGCCAGCCCTCTCCCCCTGCTGAACCCAGAAGGGAATTCAGGCATTCGGGTGCTTCAGGTAAAGATCAAGCCAGAGAAGCAAAAATTACCTGATAACTTATGGATTTCAACAAAGCAGGAAGCAAGAAGCCTGAGGCCACAAGAGAAAGAAGAGGTGATATTTCACGTGAGTGAATCTGAAAGAATTTTCTTAGCCTCCATCAGGAGCTGGTCATAGCTGCCTGAGAAGGTCTAGCCCTACTGAATACTTAAGTATTTACTCAAAAGCAGATATTTCTAGTCTGAGAGCTTGAGGAAGACAGAAGTGGGTGCATTAGTAAGACTCTCAGGATGGTAAGGAAGCAGAACGCAAACCAAGTCCACTTCAAGGTCTTGAATGAATAAAGTCTCAGCAGTTGTGGGTTGAGGCACATGGATTTGTAACTAGAAGTCATAATTCATAGTGATTATATGCAGACAGACCAAATAACGTTTAATGGCTATTACACAGTATTTTCTGTAAAGCAAATTTCTTCATGTAAATCCAAGGTGCTTATTTCACGTGAGATGTTCTGAAGAGCCCTGAGAAAATGAAACAGGCCACAGGATAATATTCGACCAAAATAATTATCACGGGGACATTTTTTAAAAGGAAGTACTGCTACCGATTGGGAATCAAAACTTTTTCAGAGTCCCTCCATCTTTTTTTTTTTTTTTTTTTTTTTTTAACATATTTATTGGGGTATAATTGCTTTACAATGGTGTGTTAGTTTCTGCTTTATAACAAAGTGAATCAGTCATACATAAACATATGTTCCCATATGTCTTCCCTGTTGCCTCTCCCTCCCTCCCACCCTCCCCATCCCACCCCTCCAGGCTGTCACAAAGCACCGAGCCAATATCCCTGTGCCATGCGGCTGCTTCCCACTAGCTATCTACCTTACTGCGTTTGTTACTGTGTATATGCCCATGACTCTCTCTCGCCCTGTCACAGCTCACCCTTCCCCCTCCCCATAACCTCAAGTCCGTTCTCTAAGAGGTCTGCGTCTTTATTCCTGCTTTACCCCTAGGTTCTTCATGACATTTTTTTCTTAAATTCCATATATATGTGTTAGCATACGGTATTTGTCTTTTTCTTTCTGACTTACTTCACTCTGTATGACAGACTCTAGGTCTATCCACCTCATTACAAATAGCTCAATTTCGTTTCTTTTTATGGCTGAGTAATATTCCATTGTATATATGTGCCACATCTTCTTTATCCATTCATCCGATGACGGGCACTTAGGTTGTTTCCATCTCCGGGCTATTGTAAATAGAGCTGCAATGAACATTTTGGTACATGACTCTTTTTGAATTTTGGTTTTCTCAGGGTATATGCCCAGTAGTGGGATTGCTGGGTCATATGGTAGTTCTATTTGTAGTTTTTTAAGGAACCTCCATATTGTTCTCCATAGTGGCTGAACCAATTCACATTCCCACCAGCAGTGCAAGAGTGTTCCCTTTTCTCCACACCCTCTCCAGCATTTATTGTTTCTAGATTTTTTGATGATGGCCATTCTGACTGGTGTGAGATGATATCTCATTGTAGTTTTGATTTGCATTTCTCTAATGATTAATGATGTTGAGCATTCTTTCATGTGTTTGTTGGCAGTCTGTATATCTTCTTTGGAGAAATGTCTATTTAGGTCTTCTGCCCATTTTTGGATTGGGTTGTTTGTTTTCTTGTTATTGAGCTGCATGAGCTGCTTGTAAATTTTGGAGATTAATCCTTTGTCGGTTGCTTCATTTGCAAATATTTTCTCCCATTCTGAGGGTTGTCTTTTGGTCTTGTTTATGGTTTCCTTTGCTGTGCAAAAGCTTTGAAGTTTCATTAGGTCCCATTTGTTTATTTTTGTTTTTATTTCCATTACTCTAGGAGGTGGGTCAGAAAGGATCTTGCTTTGATTTATGTCATAGAGTGTTCTGCCTATGTTTTCCTCTAAGAGTTTGATAGTTTCTGGCCTTACATTTAGGTCTTTAATCCATTTTGAGCTTATTTTTGTGTATGGTGTTAGGGAGTGATCTAATCTCATACTTTTACATGTACCTGTCCAGTTTTCCCAGCACCACTTATTGAAGAGGCTGTCCTTTCTCCATTGTACATTACTGCCACCTTTATCAAAGATAAGGTGTCCATATGTGCATGGGTTTATCTCTGGGCTTTCTATCCTGTTCCATTGATCTATCTTTCTGTTTTTGTGCCAGTACCATACCGTCTTGATGACTGTAGCTTTGTAGTATAGTCTGAAGTCAGGGAGCCTGATTCCTCCAGTTCCTTCTTTCGTTCTCAAGATTGCTTTGGCTATTCGGGGTCTTTTGTGTTTCCATACAAATTGTGAAATTTTTTGTTCTAGTTCTGTGAAAAATGCCAGTGGTAGTTTGATAGGGATTGCATTGAATCTATAGATTGCTTTGGGTAGTAGAGTCATTTTCACAATGTTGATTCTTCCAATCCAAGAACATGGTATATCTCTCCATCGATTTATATCATCTTTAATTTCTTTCATCAGTGTCTTATAATTTTCTGCATACAGGTCTTTTGTCTCCTTAGGTAGGTTTATTCCTAGATATTTTATTGTTTTTGTTGCAATGGTAAATGGGAGTGTTTTCTTGATTGCACTTTCGGATTTTTCATCATTAGTATATAGGAATGCCAGAGATTTCTGTGCATTAATTTTGTATCCTGCCACTTTACCAAATTCATTGATTAGCTCTAGTAGTTTTCTGGTAGCATCTTTAGGGTTCTCTGTGTATAGGATCATGTCATCTGCAAACAGTGACAGCTTTACTTCTTCTTTTCCAATTTGGATTCCTTTTATTTCCTTTTCTTCTCTGATTGCTGTGGCTAAAACTTCCAAAACAATGTTGAATAATAGTGGTGAGAGTGGGCAACCTTGTCTTGTTCCTGATCTTAGTGGAAATGCTTTCAGTTTTTCACCATTGAGGATGATGTTTGCTGTGGGCTTGTCATATATGGCCTTTATTATGTTGAGGAAGGTTCCCTCTATGCCTACTTTCTGCAGGGTTTTTATCATAAATGGGTGTTGAATTTTGTCAAAAGCTTTCTCTGCATCTATTGAGATGATCATATGGTTTTTCTCCTTCAGTTTGTTAATATGGTTTATCACATTAGAGTCCCTCCATCTTGATAGGAAAACGAAAACATGGACAAAATGCCACAGGAGCTTACAAATCTCAGAGGAGACAGACGACCTCTCTCTAGCTCTCGAAGACTAACCATCCCCATGAAGTAATCAGTACTCTCCCTCCCAACTTACGTATTTTCCATAAATAAATATCACCTCCTTTGGGGACAATATCTATTTTTCCCTTATATAATAGGCTTACCCTTCTTTGTTTGAAGTTTTTGTAAGTCTCTGAAATTCTGAAGACATTAGCAATGGTCATTATTTAATATTTCTGAAACTGTCATATCTCTCTTCTGCATTTCATGACTCAGTTCTTTGAGTTTCTGATATCCAGCTTGCCCACCATCAGCTTCTTTATCCTCTTGCCATCTGGCTTCTGGACTCATGGAAACCATCAGTGACCCCCTCCTAATCAAATTCAATGGCACTGCTGGGTCCCCACCTTTAGCATCACTTGTTATATCCTGTCGTGGCTGCATCCCTTCCTTAATTCTCTTTCTTGCCTTGGCTTAAGAGATAACTGCTTCTTTTCCTCATCTACCTGCTCCCTCATTCCTTCTCTGTCGGTGAGTCCAAAGTCCAGTGACAACAGGGGCCGGAGAGGCACATAAGTGATGGAGGCAGGTCAGGGATGAACTAGAGCTAAGGGTGTATTCAACGGAACGGGAGGCCATTACTCAGCTCTGACCAATGGCTGCACTCAGGGAAAGGAGGCCCAGTGCTGTGGAGGGTTGTTCAAATTTTTCAGGGAATCTAGGAATCTGGATTTTTATGGGGAATCTCCATCTTTTTAAATGTGAGAAATGAATTCAAAATTTTTTCTTACAAATATGTGTGAAGCAAACCAGGCACATTGGAAGGGCTGGGATCAGCCTGCAAGCTGTGTGTCTGCCACCTCTGTCCCACGCCATTTGCTCTATTCCACCACATCGCGTACATGGGCTCCCGTGGCCAACAAGGTCATGTGTGAAGTTGGGAGTAAACCAAGACCATGGATAGAGTTGCTCGGTAGGAAATAGAGACATGCTCTTGTTTTGTGCTAAGGAATACCTTGTAGAAGCTTCCTCGAGGGTGCTGGATACACAGAAAGGGAATTCAGGAGAGGCAAACAGAACCATCCGGAATTGTGAGAGCCTTCGCTGAGCTTTGTTGGCTGTAAAGGACAAAGGTGTACGTGGGCTCCCAATAGTACTGGATGCGGAGCACGGGCACACCTGGAATCCAAGGCAGTTCTAGCAGCCTGGTTATCCATCTAGCAACCAGCAGCAGGATATCGGCGATCTCTCTCTGGTGTTCCCCCTTTACCAAGCCCCAGTTATGATCAGATTCCAGCTTCGTTGTGCACTTCCCTTCTTGGGTCCTCCTTCCCAGCTAGCGGATGCTTGCCTACACTTCGGATTCAGTTCTCTCTGAGAAGAATTCTGTTTGGCCTGGTTAATCGTTTTCTGACCTTCTTTGAGCACTGATTTTTGTGCCAGTCTACCTCACAGGCTGCAAGCCAGGTAGAAATTTGATTCCTTTGAGTCTCTGCCTTCAGGCCAATCGCCCCTAACCCGCAGGTCATTCGGTTCCCACGGGCGGGGGAGATGGTTGGTAAGTTCAGAGCGTGATCTGCCAGCCACAGCTCTCTTACCAGAAGTCGGGGTGAGGCAGGCAGCTGAGATGTGAAAGACTCGTCTCATCAGTGACTCTGGGATGGCATTAGGAGTTATTGAAACTTCCACTACTTGACTAGGGAAGGAGTTTCCAAGGAAAAATGAAAGTAAGATTTATACCATGATTTGTAGAAAAGAGAAAAACTGTTCTGACCTAGTCAGCTCAGGAAACAAGGGCATCAGTTATAACAGGGAAAGGAAAAAAAAATCCAAGGAGCCTGCCATTTTTGTTAGAGGACTAAATTAACACTGAAGTTTTAGCATCCCAAGTACTGACTCACTGAGAAAATTAAAAGGTCAGAGAGATGGAAGTCAAAATGTCAGACTGGTTGATAAAGCTCGACTGCAGAAATGGCTCAGACCAGTCGACCAATGGGCTTCGCCCTGGAAACAGGCAGATCTACCCACCTCATTACAAGCCAACTGGAGTCACCCATGACCACTCACTCGCCCTAACAAACTTTTGGACAAGCAGGCTGTGAGCAGGGCATGGCCCATGACGAGGCAGATGTATGTAACAGAGTTGCTTTTCTCCAACCTGCCAGATAAATGCAGGCTCTCCTCCCTTTGGTGAAGACTGAAACAAAAGGACAGATGTTTCTACTTTATTGTTAGGGGAAGAATACCGAGGTAGGGGGGTGGAGCCCCCTAAGAACGGTCAGGTCAGAGGTCTGTGCGTTGCTTTACAGATTCAATGAAATAATAACATTACTTATTAGCCGACAGTTCCTGAGCACTCACTCTACGCAAGCAGACCAGGTCCCTGCCCTCATG
This sequence comes from Tursiops truncatus, assembly GCF_011762595.2. Lineage (NCBI taxonomy): Eukaryota > Metazoa > Chordata > Mammalia > Artiodactyla > Delphinidae > Tursiops > Tursiops truncatus. Next base: position 14,710,385 of record NC_047051.1, read on the forward strand.
GAGCTTACCATCGAGGGGAGGGCAGGTATTAATCATACCACCGGAAATAGATTTACCTTTAGACACTTGGATAAGTGCTTTGAAGGAAGAGTACCTGGTCCTGGCAGAACAGTAATAAAGCAAACGAACCTAGCACGGAGGTGACCAGATGGCCAGAAAAGGCTCCCAGGAGGAGGGATGTTTGTGCTGAGATCTGAAGGCAAAGGTGGGAAGGGAGGCCGCCAGGTGGAGTGTGTAAAGGCCCTGGGGCTGGAAAGGAGAATGTCACCTCGAAGAGCTACAAGGAAACGGTTTGGGTGGAGTCGTGAACAAACGGGAATGCGTTGGTTATGCCGGCACTGAAATGCCCCCTTTCTCCTCCAAACCCGTTGGAGAAATTCACATGAAGGAAACATGGCAACTAACAAAGACTTTAAAATAGTCAGGCAGGCTAGCTTCTAAGAAACAACTAGTTTTTTTTTTTAATAGTTACAAAAATAGGTGCTTTGATAAAAGAAGGGAAGAGCTTCCAAAGGCGGGGAGTGACCCACAGCACTAAGTACCACTGAGAAGTCAGCTAAGGAGAGAATCGCAGACTCCTAGATAGAGCGCCAGGGTCACCACTGGTCATCGTGGCAAAAACCCTTTCAATGGACCGATGGGGCTGAAGAAACGGAAGCAGCTGTTCAGCAGAGAAGAGAGGTGGGATATCAGCTGGAGGGAAATGCAAAGTCAGAGGACTTGTATTTTCAGATTCCTATAAAGCGCTTAGCAGTTTGAGACCCATTCAAATATTCAGTTAAATAACCTCTTTTCTTATTTATTTTATTCTGTTTTTTTTCTTTTTCAGAGAGTAAGTTCTCCTGCAGTGTAGGAAGGGAATGGATTCTCTGTGAAAAGGGATCTTGGTTTCCTGGTCGCCAGTAGGACTAAGAGAAGTCGCTAGCCTCTGACTGCATCTACTAAGCTGCCCGTTAGGCAAAAGTGGGTTTCGTGCCTCTCCCTCAATGCCCCCCATTGCACTACAGGACAATCGTCTGTGCGCTAACATCTCTGAACTCAGGGAGTGCTTGGTGAGCTTTCTGATGTGCTAGGTGCTGAAGGTAAAGCAATGAATAAAACCCAGTGCTTGAATTTAAGGAGCTCCCAGAATGCCAGGAAAACAGACCTAAAAACAGATATTTACAAAACAATGTTGTAAGTGTACAATAAAAGTATAAGCAAAGACAGTGTTAGTACAAAGGGACATAATATTTAATCTGGGTCCTAAAGAAGGAATAGAAGGTTGACTGTCTCCAGAAGGGTGAGGAAACATTCAGGACAGAGGGGCTTATACAAAGAGGATGTTGATTCCCTTTTTGAAGTTATCTCAACTCTGCCCCTAATTTTTTTTTTTTTTTTACATTCTCCAACCTGGTCCTTCCTTGAAATGAAGAACATGAATTTTTAAGCGATGTGGCCACTGAACACAGAGAAGCCAACTGGTCAACATAATTAATAATCCCATTTCCATACTCCTATAAGCACCTTCCTTGCAATGCTCAGGGTAAATTCTAATGCACTGAAATAGTAAAATGAAAAACTTTAAACACATGACTCCCTCAAGGTTCTCCCATTTTAAAGAGGACACACAAACATAGGCCCAGTAAATCTCTGAATAGAAGCTCACTTTACAAAACCTTCTTATATGTTTTTCAATTCCTTGAACTAAATTTGCGTGGATGGTGGGTGGGTTTAGGCAGAGAAGGGATGAGAGCTGGGAGAGGACAAATAACTGGCTGATTGGGGCAATAAACCACGTATCAAAACATTTACTCGAGAAAGATTCAGGCCTCAGGTGAGAACTTTTTTGTGAATCTAAGTGATTTCTCCTCACACAATAAAACTTAAACATGGAAACAAAGTTAAAAACGCAGGTCTAATGACCAAGTTACCTGGATGAGAGGTCAAATTTCCTGCATTAGAGATTGACTCCAAAAGTTGACTTCTTGAAACTCTAAGCACCAAACTGTGTTCTCACTAATCACACTCGGGCTCTGCTATAGAGACCACTCTGGCCTCAAGGGCAAGGATGATTCCTAGATCAGGACAGGTGGGGCTGAAGAGCAATCTAAGGATGGGTAGGGACCCAGGGAGAGGACCTGCCCATTTCTATCACCACCTGAATCTTCTGGAATGTTCCCAGGCACCCAGCAGGTTCAGCGATGGTGCCACCAGGCCCCTCCTTGCTGCCCGTGAGCAAATGGATCCTTGGGCTGAGCACGAAGCAGTCGTTAGCACCCAGGGAAGGTAACGGGATCAGAGCTTGCAAGGATACATTACCCCTTCTGCACTCACAGAGCTGATGTTTATTGCAGGATGTGAATGGCATCCTGCCAGGGCAAGGTTCTTAACTCCTCCTCGTGTCAGGGCTCTCAAACTTTTGGTCATCAAAGTCACCTGGAAAGCTTGTTAAAACCCAGATTACTGGTCCTCAGACCCAGAGTTTCTTATTTAGGGCCAAAGGATTTACCTCTCCAACAAGCTCCCAGCAATGCTAATGCTGATGGTCTGGGGACCCCACTTAAGAAGGTCCTAGGGCATCCTTACTTATCTTGAAATTCCATGCACAATCTATGCGTATGAACCTGTGTGTTTTTGTCCTTGAATGTGCTTCATAGCTTTCATCAGAATCTCTGAGTGAATCAAACCACAACAAACAAAAGCTATGAACTTTAAGAACATTTACTAATGCAAAATACACAGAGAAATGCTGACCCAAAGAGAGAAGAGTGTGCCATGGTGTAGGAAGTGTAAACTCACTGGACAGAGCAAAGTCAGTTCCACAGTAAGTGTTCAGAGTTGTTGAGTGAGAGTTGGGTAATGGTTGATAGGCACAACTGAAATAAAGAGATTTGGATAGGAATTAATATTCTCACCTTACAGGAATTTATTTTTAATTATAGATAATTATGCTGAATTACAACAAGATGATCTGAAGCATTACGCTAATTCAGGAGTAATGAATTAGCATGAATTACTGATGCAATCTTTAAAAATGTAACCTATCAATCAACACTGGATCAGCAACAGACAAAAGGCTATGATCTGACATTATTATTGTACAGTATTATAGTTAAAACCGGCCTTTCAACCTAGCCTTTAAGAGCCCCCATGGAGCAACGAGGTGCCGATACCTGTGTCTCCCTGTGGAGCCAAGTGAAGACCTATATCCCTTCAGGTTGCCCTCCCCATTGGCTGGCTCTCAGACCCCTTAATTTTAGAGGTAGTGGAACACAACACCTTGTGTTCAGTCAGACCTTGCTTCAAATCCCAGCTCTGACCTTTACCAGTTATATGACCTTGAGAAAGTTACTTCCACCTCTCTGAGCCTCAGTTGCCTCATCTGTAAAATGGGAATGAGAGCCTAACACACAAGGCTCTTCTGATGATTCAACGATATGATATGTAAAATCTCTGACAGTGAAAATTCAACAGATGGTCATGGAGCTCAGGTCTTGCCTTGGACCAGTGTTGGCAGCAGAATCACATATGGCTGTTATCCTTAGAAACGAGCACCTAGCCTTCCAACGAGCCCTTCCAGACCCAGATTTGTTTAACAGGACACAGCAGTCTGCCTAGTTTTCATATAACTAACACTTCATGAGGGTTGTGGCTCACAGTCAAAGGATGGCTCCTGAGCTTGCAGGTGAAGTAAGGTCCTTTAGTCAGTGGGAGAAAGTGCTGGGCTTGCTGACTAAACGTCTGCCCGATGTGTATTCTCTCTCCTGAACCTGAGAGACCACAGACTGAAGACACAAAGGGGGGTGAGCAGAGGGGAGAAGTCGATTACAAATGTCTCCCACGCAGTGACTGCTAATTTCTATAGCAAGAAAGCTGACGACTGGCTACCTTACTCAAAGTGAAAACACCTCGTGAAGAAGGGGGGAAAAACCCAGTATTAAGCACCATCTATGAGTCAGTTTTGCTTGCATATGATTACATAATGCCCTTTTCAGAGAGGAACAAAACAGAAAAATATTGCCCAAGTTCATAGAGCCAGTAACTGGTAGAGTCCGGATTAAAACTCAGATCTGTCTTACTCCAAATGTCACATGCTTTCAGTTAAATCATACTGTCTTTACCAAGATAATTGACTTCTACTTCATAGCATTGCTATTTTAAATAGAAGGAAAAAAAGATGGTAGGTATAGAAGCGGAAAAAAACAGAAAGCACCTACAATAACTGCAAGTAAGTCAAGAAGAAAGCACCTACCCGCACATAACCAGAACAAAAATGAATGACCAAACACACAAAAGCAATTGACGCAAAATACTTAATCTATCTCAGGCTCTAAGACCTTTCTCTCATCCGGAAGGCCAAGAGTTAACCAGGCTAAATGGCAACGGCAGTGAGGTCCAAGGCCTGTGGAGGGCAGCAGAGAGTCAGAGCTTGAAGAGCACCACTGGCCACGGAACTCCGGGCAGAGGTGGAAGCCACCAAAAAGCCTTGCCCGGAGAGACTTTATTGATAACGGAGACTCAATCTGACTCTGTGCAAAGAGGTCAACCAAGGTTAGGGTAGACCTGGAGATGGGTCTTTGCATCTGGGTCCAGACAGGCATTTGCATTCCGGTCAGGGTGGCAAGAGGGGCTTAACCAGGGAACAAACTGTCCTAGCAGTGAGATCAAAGACCATGGATTGCTGATAGAGCTAGAGCCCTAGTGGCGTACACCTTGGGCATGAACACGCTCCGCTCTGACGGCTAGGTTGGGCTTCGCTTGTGTTCCCTCATAGCAAGAATATGGAGCTGGGTGGGCACTGTCCTGTGAGGTTCCTTGACTGGCCCCAGAAAGCATATGAGTTTGTGGCTCTTGATTTGAAATGGACGTTACCCCAGGAGATAGCTTTGAACTTGACAATACCCATCACTGAAAGTTTAGATGTCATAGAACGTTGAGTGGAATTCAGAGCCTGCACAACAGAATGGGTCAACCACAGAGAAAATCGGACACACACACACATGAAGAATAAAGACGATGTCCGCTTTCTCATTCATACCTTAAATTTAAGGAGTACCTACCATAGGTCTGATCCTATATCAGTCTAGTGAATGCAAGGATACCTATGGCATGATCACTGCCCTCCAAAGGGCTGTGCAGTAGTGTAATTGGGGAAATGGGATCTGTATGTAAGAAGGTTTGCAATGCTGCCTTGGCATCTGTGAAATGCCAAGTAAGAGTGTAAACAATAAGGGATAGAGTTATGCTGAAGTTCAATGTGGTCTGAGATGGCTTAGGTTGACTTCACAAAGTAGTAGAACATTAACTGGATCTTGGATAAAAGTTAGGCTTAGGTGGTTAGAACAATAGAAAGGAGGGTATTCCAAGAATGGGAAACTGCATGAGCTAAAGAGAGGTGGGAGGAAGGTGTGGGACAAGGTTAGGGACCGTGAAGAGATCAGTCTGTCCAAATTGGTGAATTCGTGTGGAAAGAGGAACATGCGTCCAGGGATTTTAAGAATAATCTCACTTTCAAATTTGTAAGACCATGTATGATTTTAGATGGGAAAATATGGTTATCATAGGTCACCACCCACTAAACCCTGACAAAACCCTTGAAGCCAGGAAAGTAAGTCGTGTAAGTTTGTAGATAATGCTATCATTGTGTCTCTACCATAGTAGTTGGAACTCGGTAGGCTCAATGAACCAATACAATTTGTTCTCTGTACTCTGAGGGTTGTGTTCCTAATGCATATTTAGTTATCGAAAATCATATTAGGGCCTTAGGCTAAGTTTTCAGATGTGCAATTCCAAAATTATTTTTTTCCTTTGGGAATTTTAAATATATGCATAAGAGCATAGCTTAAAAAATTAAACGTCATGGAGCAAATCCATCCACCTGGCTTAAGTGGGGTATTTCTTTTCCCCTTACCGTGTAAGGGCAGATTTCTCATATTTTCTTATCATTCACTGAGGGACAAATAAATCACACAGCTTTTCCAAGCAGCTGTGTGGGGAAGACTTGAGCATTGTTTTTTCCTTAAGGATATAGGATTACTGGTTGGATTTAGAAGACAATTGTTTATAACTAATAACATTAGATGTAACTCATTCTTCTTAATTGATCCCATCATATGCAAGTCTTGTTATAAGAGCTCTACTGTAACACAGAGAACAGCCTGCTGGTTGCCAAGGGGGAGGAGGGTGGAGATAGGATGGATTGGAAGTTTGGGATTAACAGATGCAAACTACTATATATAGAATAAATAAACAACAAGGTCCTACTGTATAGCACAGGGAACTATATTCAATATCCTGTGATAAACCATAATGGAAAAGAATATGAAAAAGACTGTATATATAAATATAACTGAATCACTTTGCTGTACAGTAGAAATTAATACAACATTGTAAATCAACTATACATCAATAAAATAAAAATTTTTTTAAAAAGCTCTGCTGTAGAAGAAATACCTGTGTTTGTGACTAGATACAAGAATGAATGAATGAATGAATGAATGAATACATGCAGAATTGTTGATGACCACATTTAAGATGTTTCTCAAAGTGTAGGCAGTGAACCTCCTGTATCAAAATCAGCCAGAATGTTGATCTACAATGCAGAGTTCTCCAAGGTAAGGCGCAGAAATATGCATTTTAACCAATTCCTGGGTGATTCTCACAGCTCTGAACGCTAGAATCTTTGCTGGAGGGTAGGGAGGGAGCAGACTTTGGGAGACATGGAAGCTGAGCTGAATAGTATCTGAGTAGATCCTGACTGTAGGGGGAGAGGCCAGGAGAGAAAACCCCAGTTATTCTCCTGAGGCTCCTGCAGGCAGAAGTACTCTGACTGTACACTATGAGGGGGTGATTTGCACAAATATATTTCAGCTTCAAAAATCAAGAATAAATTTAAGAAAAGAACTTAAAAAAAAAGAGAAATAGAAAACAGTGTTCAGTATATGACACTGAGACCTGCCTCCTGAGAATCAGACAATTGAGGTGTCACATACCTGTGCAGATGATGACTGCTCCCAGGACAGTGTTGCTGCCTCACGGTTTCCATAGCTCTTAGCATCCTTCCAAGAATGGACCAACAGAGCCTGGTGGTAGGGGAGAAGCTCCCCAGAGCAAGACAGAATCCCACAAGGGCAGGTCATAGCAGCCAAAGACTGGATCCTGTGGGAGGAATAAATGGCTTGAATAAGTGGTTTGGACTTCTATCTGTCGGTGACAAGGATCTCAGGACATTTGGTTTTTAAGATGAGAGCTGATAGAGGCAAAAGGGTACTTGAGAAGATGAATCTGAGAAACATGTACAGATTGGAGGGGACAGAAATCACAGGCAGGGAATTCAGTAAGAAGATCACTGCTAGGGTTTACCTCTTCTAGTTGGCCCCTTTCTTTTGATCGTTTTCATATTTCTTGCCATCACTGATTGTTTCCAACGGACCCTCTAAAGTATAGAGATTCTGTATATCACTCTTTGCGTTTCCCACTATGTATGGCACTGAACTGAACTGAGCCATCTCACTCTTCTAGTAATGAAAAGATATTTGATTTTTAATTCAACGCAAATCATAGTTATCAGCGTTTTATTTTTTTATTCATTCAACAAATATTTATTGGATACATATTTCATGCTAGACCCTGGACTAAACACGGGGAAGAGAATGGTGAGAGATGTTACCTGTCGTGATGGGCAGTGCTCTCCACTGGGAGACAGACACAAAAGGCAAAGAGTGTGCCAGGGCATTCAGGTGAAAATAACACAAGGAAAGGAGCAGAGGCCCCAGAGAGAACTGTCTCCTCCATGGAGGTAAATTAATGGTCACATGAGGTGGGGGGCAGTGGCAGTGAAGGAAAAGCATGACCTTGAATGCCCTGTAAAGGGGTTTGAAATTTAACCTACAGACACTAGGGAGCCATTGAAGGCTTTGAGGCAGGTGAGTTCATTGACAAGATCTGAGTTTTAGAAAATAAACTTTCTAACACAGCACAGCATGAACTGGCAAAGGTAGACTCTTGAGACAGGTATACTTCTCCTTGGAGTGTCACTGCCACAGTCCAGGTGAAAGATGATGAAGGTCCAAATCAAGGCGCTGATCTGAAGAGGCCCAAAGGCCCACAGAGGAGATAAAAATCTATAAGGCTAGGGAAGGAGCTGAAAAATGTCCCTGCCCTGACGACCACATGGACCAGAGAATGCCGTTCATTGCACACACCGCAAGGAGGAAGAATCTGTATGAAGCAGGCTGACACATTCGGCTCTAACTCACGCATCACACTGCAGTTAGAGCATCCCATTGGACTCGCCGACTTGGCTACAGCCCTCCGCTGCTCTGAGCTCTCCCGTGGACCACTCTTACTCAACGTCATCAAGTACCAACTCATTACCTCCTAATCCAACCAACATTCATCGGATGGCAGTAGGTGATTTCAGGGAAGGGCGGATACATGGCGAGTTAAGATGCAGCTCCTGCCTTTCTGAAGCCCACAAGCTAAGAGTCATTGACGTATTCATATTTCCCATGAGCCGGACCGTGGGCTGAGCACGTGATGCACCGGGTGAATCAGTTATGGTGCCAATACCTCCACATAGGGAGGCGAATCACGTGTTGACGCGGCTCTGAGACTAAAAATGACTCTTCTAACTCACAAGTGCAAATGTTAGTTCAATCAGGCCATTTTATTTTTCTCATTTATTGTGTTTAGAGAGGGGAAATGTATCATTTTAAGCATAAAATGTCGCCCTGATCTATTTTACGTGTAGAGATGACACATAACTATTTTACTTGAAAAAAACATTCTACTGTTCAAAAGTGAACGTAGCCTGACAGTTTAGTAATCAGCAGACTAAAACCTGGAGCTTCCCCATCACCCTGGACAGCAACAAAGGGCTGATACGTCACTTGCCGCTATGACAGAACCACCGTACAATTTCCATACAATTCTTTGACTCAACTCCGACTTCGGACAGCTTGGTCCAGGCATAATAGGAGTGTCCACAGGATGCAAGCACAGCTGCTTAATTCAGTTTGAAAAATTTAATCACCGAATTTTTCTTTCTTCCCCTCCAAGACACCAGCCAAGTGTTGGACTGATTTTTTTTCCAGAGAATTTATTGGTTCACATCATGTAGATAAGAACTCTGTGTCCAAAGAACTTGGAGTTTCAAAGCGATGTGATGATGCAATGAGACATTTGACCAAATTCCATCCTGGAGTTGATGATCCCACCCAAACGGAGAGGAGTGGCTGCTTCTGGTTTGAACTAGCTCTCGAGGCAGCGGAGCCTGGTATAAACATCACTGGACCAGGGATGTGGCTATTGGGAATTTTGTCCTTGCTCTGCTATCAACCGGCTGGGCTAACTCTCATAGGTTTCCTCATCTATCAGTGAACTCTTTGAACCAGTTGATTTCAGTGGCTCCATTCAGCTTTTGAAATTTGACAATCCCAAGAAACGTCTCTTAAAGAACTCTTTTCCAACTTTGCCATTCCGAATAATCAGATCTGGTCCCGCTGAAATTTCCTGTTCTCAGTAATTACAACTGAGTGGCAGAAATCTATGGCATAAAAAATTAATCATAGAGCAGTAAGGATGATAAAATTTAACCAGATGGTGACAAGATGAACTAACAGGAGAAACTTCTGCATTTCCAAAGCCTGGTTTCAGGAGTTTGCAGGCTCCTTGAACTTGGGTGATTACCGCAAGTCATTCATCGTTTCTGCAAGCAGGGCTCAGCCTTAGGCTCGGCCTGGTTTTGAGAGGCTCCAGGCTGGTCTGGAATTTCATTTGGAGCCCGATCAGAAATATACTGTGGATGGTAGTGAGATCTACCTCTTTCTGTGTTTGAGGACAAAGAGACTTCTGACAACTGGGTAGGAAGAAGGCTTCCAAATCCAGAAGGAGAAGTCAGGGCCAGAGTATCTGTCCTGTTTGCCGTCAAGTTAAGAGGGAGGATATTAGAAAGAAAGAAAGAGAAAGGAAGGAAGGAAGGAAGGAAGGAAGGAAGGAAAAAAAGAAAGAAAGGAAAGGAAAGGAAAGGAAGGGAAGGGAAGGGAGGGGAAGGGAAGGGAAGGGAAGGGAAGGGAAGGGAAGGGAAGGGAAAGGAAGGGAAGGGAAGGGAAAGGAAGGGAAGGGAAGGGAAAGGAAGGGAAAGGAAGGGAAAGGAAAGGAAAGGAAAGGAAAGGAAAGGAAAGGAAAGGAAAGGAAAGGAAGAAAAACTTGCTAAAGGTCTCCTGCTGTTTGTGCCTTACCCTGGCTAGGAAGGAGGAGAGTTTCATTAAGCTCTTCCCTTTGTGTCTGCATATCTTAGGGGGTAACTTGTCAACTCAGAAACTTCGGGTTAGAACGTGCTTTGTAAGCAGATCTGGGTTTTTGAAATCCTGGTGGAGTCTGGTCTCTGTCCTTCCTGTGTTTATCCTTAGATCCTCGTTGGCCTCCCTTCTCTTTTTATTTGTAGTGGATTCAGGTCAATGGCTCAGGATCGAATTCTTTTAAAATTTGAGAGTAATTTCAGAGGAAAAAGAGAAGCTTCAAGATTCTCTAAAATTTGCTTGTAGGAAGAAAGACACGTTCTGTCTTCCAACCTATGGATATCTGTGATTTTGCTTTACAAACTGGGTTTATTCCTTCTGACCTGTCACTCCAGCACGCTGGCCCCCTTGGGAACGGGAAAGGGGCCTTAGATCCCTGATAGAGACCTGACCCATACCTACATTTTCACCAAGGGTTTGGCCCACATGAAACTGTAGGAAAAGGCCTAATAAGGCACGTGAGTGTTTAACCAAACTCAAACAAATGATTAACTACAATGTGAGGAGAAAAACAATAACAGGAACCAACAATGGTACGAACACAGATGAATCATATATCAGGCCTTGCTGATTGACGTCAGACTGGCTGCAAGCGGTGTCTGACAAGTTAAGGACAAGGTGACCTCCAGGGTCAGATGCTCCTGCTTCTTTAGACTATTTTCCTTTTCCAGGTACCATCTCTAAAGGTGTGCAAACACATAGCAGAGGGGATTTTAGCAGGTTAGGGACCAAATTTCAGAAATGCTGCCCTAAAGAGATTTAGATTATCTGAATTTATTCTAAAGAAAAAAAAACCTCTAACAATTTCAAGACTTCAAAACAAAAATTTGTATTTATACTCTATCTGATCACCTTCACAAAAACATTTTTTACTATTTCTACTCTGCTTCTGTCCCTATCACTCTTCCCTTTTTTTTCTTATGACACTTATTACCACCTGACATGCCATAGACTTGTCTATGCCTGTCCCCCACCCCACTAGAATGTAAACTTTTTAAGAATAGGGACTTTTTATTTTTTGGCTGTGTGGCATGCAGTATCTTAGTTCCCCAGCCAGGGGTTGAACCTGTGCCCTCTGCAGTGGAAGAGCGGAGGCCTAACCACTGAACCGCCAGGAAAGTCCCCAAGAACAGGGACATACTTTTTTTTTTCCCCCCCCCCCGGTACGCGGGCCTCTCACTGTTGTGGCCTCTCCCGTTGTGGAGCACAGGCTCCGGACGCGCAGGCTCAGCGGCCATGACTCACGGGCCCAGCCGCTCCGCGGCATGTGGGATCTTCCCGGACCGGGGCACGAACCCGTGTCCCCTGCATCGGCAGGCGGACTCTCAACCACTGCGCCACCAGGGAAGCCCAGGGACGGGCCTTTTATGTTCACTGTCGTATCCCCAACATATGGATTACTGCCCAGCTCACAGAGGTATCAGTGACTGAATGAATCTAACCAAACACCTATCTAAGGGCATTCAGTAAATGTTCGTTATGGGAATTAGTAAATAAAGGGATAATTAAGTCTAAAAAGAAGGAAGGAAGCAGATTCACTGACCACCGATAACAAGGTTTCAATAAATGTTAGCAAACAATAATCATCATCCTTTTTATTATTATACTTAAATTACCTGTCCATGATTTTAGGTGACATATAACCAGGAGCTGATTGGTCCAGGAAGGGGCAGCTGCAATGGCTGGGGTGACCGGCCCTCACTCCACATGGTTTCTTAGTCCCTAGGAGGCTAGCTCGGGATTTTTCTCGTGATAGCAGTCTACAGCAGGGTTCCAAGAAGGCGAGCAGAAGTACTCAAGGCCTCTTGTCCTCAAGCACTCTTGAGGCACTGGCTTGAAATCAGCACACCATCACTTGCTTCTGCTACATTTGGGTGGTCAGAGTGAAGTCACAAGGCCAGCCCATATTCCAGGGGCTGGAAAATCAACTCCAGCCCCTGCTGGGAGGGGCAACGAAATCACATCGCAAAGGATGCAGAAACAGAGAGGGGTGAAGAATGAGGGTCAGTTCTGCACTCTGCCACAACGGCATGTATTTCTATTCATCTGAAGGATTCTTCTCCACTCATTAAAATGAAGCCTATGTAACCAACGCATGGAGTTAAAAGGATAAATGAAAGAGTATGTGCCAACTTTTATTACAACCATATAAACAGACACACAAAAGGTTAGAGGAGAACATACAGATAGGATGGTTGCATAAGGATGCAGCTAGTTTTTATAAAATATTCTGACAGCTTTACTGGAGAACGCAAGCCTCACATCACATCTGCACGCAGCGTAAGCCACATTTCCTTCCTTCAATAGGATTTGGCTGAAGTACCCAGTGAATGAACAAAAGAGTTATGGAGAGAAAAAGCAAATGACCTATTTTTTTTTCCTTTTTAGACAAAATGTCCAAAACTCCATGCCAGACGATTCAACGGGCAGAAGGAATTTAGTGTGACATAGTAAGCTTGCTATTTCTAGGGAAAAGGAGGTACAGCGTTTAGAGTACAAAGCAGAAAACCTTTGCCTGTTAAAGTATTTCGTGCAGGAGTGAAACCTTTCGTTGTGTGAGTAAATCGATGGAGATTATCTCCTCGGTCGGAATTTCCTTTTGTCTGCACGTGTCCTCGTTGGGCATCTGTTCCTGCATTCGGTTCAGTTGCTGAGTTCTCAAGTGAATGACTCGATTCAAGGTAATGCTGAATATTGGACTGAGGGTACTCTGTAGATATTGACGTCATGGCCTTTGACTCTATCTGAGGTCAGTCATTGACCGGCACATCACACTCAATGCCGTGGGCTGACGTGAGCCACCGGAGGTGTGGTCCATCACTAGCTTGGATTTTGTGATGCTGAGGTTCTAATATCATACAAACCTGCTCTCGGGTACAATTTCTTCAGGACTGCTTGCAACAGGACACACCTGTGGCCTGACTGGCAAACCATGGTGTGTCATGGGCATGCGGGTTTACACTTCGGATGAACCCTCACATGGGGCCAAAAGGCACAGTTCTTATGGGACAGCAAAGGAAAACAGAATCATAGAAATTCACAGCTGGAAGGCGACTTAGCATCTGAGGAAAATCAGGTCCAGGGGCAGCGTGCTATTTGCATGTGCTTCTGACCTAAAATGAGTTGCAGTGAGGTTTCTCCAAACCTCCTCTCCACTGTCCTGTTGCCCATGAGGATTCTCTGTTCTCTTGCAGATAGCAGAGGGCTAGGAGGACCAGCACCTGAAACCAGCAGGAGAATCACTCTACAGAGAGAGGACCATGTCTCTCCCCATTTCACCTGCTTCCTGCTGACCTCCAGAACTTTGAGTCCAGAGAGATGTGTGAAAGCTGCCGGTCCTTCGTCCTGTCGCAGCCTCTTGCCCACACTTCCCAGATTCTTGGTTTAATCCTCTAGCCCAGGCTAGAACCTCTGTGTCCCCAAACCCTCTCCTCTCCGTTCATAACAAAACGTGTGCTCAGAGACTCTTACAAAGTGATGTATAACTTATTTATTTTTTTAAAGATTATTTTGACCATTTTTAAAGTCTTTATTGAATCTGTTACAATGTTGTTTGTTTTATGTTTTCTTTTTCTTTGGCCACGAGGCACGTGGGATCTTAGCTCCCCAACTAGGGATAGAACCTGCACCCCCTGAATTGGAAGGCAAAGTCTTAACCACTGGACCGCCAGGGGAGTCCCTATAACTTATTTAGATCCCAAAGCACGGACCTTCTTTGAGGAATTTGCATGGTCATGAGGATTGACCCTTAAGGAACTGGAACTCTGAGAGAGGAACCCACGGAAGGGGCACAGACACGCCCTTGGGAAGGTGTGGAGGCAACTTGAAGGAGTGAAGCAAGCCAGGGGGCGGGGTGAGGTTCTCCAACAGCCTCCTTTGCAATAAGGGTTTCAGGGTGACTGGTCGACACCATGGTCTGTGCCAGTTCAAAGAGGTTCAAAGGGGGCTTCCTTGGTGACGCAGTGGTTGGGAGTCTGCCTGCCGATGCAGGGCACACGGGTTCGTGCCCCAGTCCGGGAAGATCCCACATGCCGCGCGGAGTGGCTGGGCCCGTGAGCCATGGCCGCTGAGCCTGTGTGTCTGGAGCCTGTGCTCCGCAACGGGAGAGACCACAGCGGTGAGAGGCCCATGTACCACAAAAAAAAAAAAGGTTCAAGGGGACAGAGTCAGGGTGCTGCCCTTTTCTTGTCTTGGCCACAGACTCTTCACCCTCTGATGTAAGAATCAGGCCATCGTTCTGAGGCAATTCTGCTGATAGTTTCTTCTCTGTTATTCTTCAAGAGAAGCTGGAACTCTGAGCTCTAGATGAAATCCTCCGATTCTTAAGTGCTGCCAACTTCCTCCAGCGGTGGAAGTTCTTGGGGGGGAGGGGTAGAATCATATCATCCGTGGGCTGAATCTGGCCCTCAGGATGCTCTCCTGTGACCTGTCCCCCTTGGAGAAGGCGGTGGGATGGGCTGGAGCAGAGCAGGCCCCCCAAATCATAAAGTAGAGGAGGCTGATTGGAATTGAGGACTGTAGGATTCTCGTCGTATGTTTCTCAAAAGCAGACATGATTTTTAAAGGCTGTGTGACCCTTCCTTAGTGAATGGCCGCCCACATGTGGCCACCCACATAGGACCACGTGTGCCCTGAGCGGAGGGGTCAGGCGGCACGAGGCTGAAACATGCAGATATGGGGTCACCGCGCCGTCCAGGTTGCCCTGTGTGTGCCCACTCTCCAACCATTTCCTGGGTGTGGAGCAGGAAATGGTCTTACAGAGATGGCCAGCAAGGAAGGACTGTGGAATCTCAGTGCTCTAAGCCACCTTAACAGACATCTGTGCAGCCCTGTCGTTTTACACAAATAAACTGAGCCCAGAGAAGGAGGGACCCCTTGCTCTCAACCTCACACAGCTGGTTTACGGCGGAGCCAAGACTACAGCTCAGGGCCTTGCTCCCAGAGCAGAGTTTGTCTTAAATATCTTCCTTCTCCCTCACCCCCATCCTCACTCCACAGGGAGCTGTCCTAAAGGGTGTCTGTGAAATGAAAAATCGAAGACCGCTTCCTTTCGGTAACACTGTAAGACTCCTCATATCAAAAATTTCACCAGCTAGGAAAAACCACCTTTCTCAAATCATGCACCCCTATTTAGGGCTCAGAAAACAGAGACACCAAATCATTTTATGCTTTGCTTAATTATGATGAAGAGCTTAGTAAGTGTATGTGTGTGACACTCTACTGGGCACTTTATACACCCTACTGCCGTTAATCTTCATTATTATCTCCATTTTACAGCTGGGGGAACTGAGGCTTTAAGAAGCTAAGAAGTCGCCCAAAGGCTCACAATTATTAAAGGACAGAGCTGGCACCTGACCCAGAGCCCTCACGTAATAAATATGGCCCTTATAGCTGAGCTTCACCCCTGACTCAACGTCCAAGAGATGTTACCTTTCAACGGTCCAACTCCCAGAAAACCTACTACCATCCTGCCATCTAGGGAGCTGCCCCAGTCTCTTATACAAAACACTACTCTGTGCCCACTTCATCACACTTTTTTTTTCAGGCTCCAAAAATATGATCTCTCTCATGATGCCAATTAAGCAGGAATAACGGACTTCTACTCAATAGTTAACCATTCACCACGTATGGAAGAAAATCCTGGAAGGTTTGGTTCAAACACGAAAAGTGTCAGCTCAAAGGAAAATTCCTTTAATAATTCTCTGGAGGGGGGAAGTGTTCTGGAGGAAGGCTTCCTGCAACTTTAACCAAAACGTCATGGATTGTGTACGCTATAATGGCAGAAGGTCTTGATTCCAGAAGAACACACAAAAACAGAGGAGGTAAATTAGATTCATCATTTGGACACCTGAAAGGATGTCAAGAAACCTTTAACCCACCGATAAGCACTGGAGGGCGCTGTCATCGTGGATCGCCCAACCAGACGACGGGGCATCACACTAGCACGCTGGCTGGCCTATTAGAGGCACGCAATTCTTTCATATACTTAGTGCGGAAGTGGAGAGGATTCAAAACAGTTTCCTTGTCTCTGACACACATCCAAATTTTTAATAGCAGCTAAGTACCTTACTAAGAAATTGAATAAAATAATGCATTCAAGCCCCAGAAAACCTTTTCAGGCCTCTTTTTATCTCTATGTTTTACTGATGGAAAAACGGATTGTAATTCACATTTACAGACTGGGCACATGCCGTGCAATATATTTTTTTTTCTTTGTAAAACTCAAGCATTCCAAACTATTGGAGGAGTTAAGCGATTTTTGATCATTTTGAAACTAGCTGTCAGATTTAATCTGTGCTAAAGCGACAGAGGGCAAATGTATTCTGAAGCTTGTTATATAATTTACAGATTATTTCTGCAATTTATATTCCATCAAATAGGGTATATTAGGCTCTCAGAAAGCACGTAATGATCAATTAATTTCAGCAGAGCCATCCTGGTGGCACTTATGGGACAGACATGATTAGACCCTTTTCAAGCAGAGTCCCAAGGTCAAGTCATCAAATAGGACTGATTACATTTTCTAATGGTTTCTCCATGCCCATTAAAGAGCACTCAACTATTCAGACTCTCCTCTGATCGTGACATTCAAAATTTGCTCTGAAGGTTCCTGACAAGCAAAAATGTATTCTCTAATCTTTAACCACATAAACAATAGCTAACCACTTGTAATTGAGTTTAAATTGATTTCAGGTGGCTTCAGAGAAAAGCAATTTCTACAACAGATTAACCTCTTAATTAAAGTAGATTAAGAATACTGTCAGGTGTAGAAATTCTGCTGCAGCAGAAAATTATACCCCATTGACATTCATTTATGAAAGGATCGCTGCGCTATCCCCAGGTAACAGGTTACTTATTGGTGGTTCTTGCTTCACTAGGTCACCTGAACATCCCAGGTGATTTCAGTCCCACTCACTCGATTCCATCCCAGAACATGGGACATTTGGAGTTCCTGGCTTGGGCCGAATCAAGCTTTAACCCTGTGCTGCCTCCATGGGCCTGGGACAACCTGACCTTGGTAGTTTGCTCTCTTGGCATTAAACCCATAGCTCACGTTCCTGCATTGGTCCCAGCCTCTGTCATCCTCAGCCTGGGGATTTTTTGCTGCTCTCTGAACTTGCATTTTTGATCTTGCCCACCTGGTCTCAAGACACCTAGCCTTACCTGTCTAAACTTAGATTGTGGCATTGACTTCTAACCCACCCCGTAGGTGGCAGCCTCCAGCCCACCTCAGCGTGGCTCGTGGTTGTTCAAAGGAAGTGATACAAGCATGCAGCTGTGCTCAGCACCCAGGTATGGTTAGAAAAATTGGTTTAGAAACGGCAGATCTCAGGCTCGACTACGCACTAGAATCCCCTGAAGAGACTGAAATTTGCCAGTGCCAGGGGTCCCATCCCAGATGAACTTAAATCAGAATCTCACATCCTGAGCATAAATGTTTATAAAAGCTATGATGTGATTCTATGATGCAGCCAGAGTTAGGAGGCACTCGCTGAGAGACACTTCCCCGCCCGGGCCACGCCCACCCCCGCTCCATCCTCTATGCTTGAGTAACAGTTTACTTCCTCTTATATTCCACTTAGCCTCTCCCCACCACCAGAGCATTTAGAAAAGAGTGAATGAACAGTGTAGCGCTTCTGTGGGTCTCAAGGGGGGAAGGCGAGGAAGGGGGGTGGGGAGGAAGGACGTCCCTGGATTATCAATCACGTTGCTAAGGCTGTGCCAAGAGGGTGATCCAGGATGGATGGTAAACTGACCACCCCAGCTTCCCCCAGCTGAAGGTGCACGACTAGCTCAGAAAGTGAGAAAATGGAACCCGGTAATCACAACCACCCTCAAGCCTGGAAGAAAGCAGACGAAGCACCAGGGAAGAGATTTAACATAATACAGCACACGTTCTCCTACTTGCAGATGTTCCAAAAAAGAAAAAACGACTCCCACACTGTTGGCGTCCGTAAATGGCAGTTCTAACCTGTCCTGAGCATCCGTAAGGCGGATGGGGCACCGGGCCGTCGGCAGGGGGTCTGACCACGCCCAAGATCTACAGGCTTTGGAGAAGAAAGAGGCAGCCCTGCCCCCATGCCCTCCAGGGCTCCGCCCCTGGGTGGGTCTGAGCCCGCAGGGGAACCAGGTCAAAACACCTGCTGCCTGCTGCGGTGACTGGGAGGGGCGGGGGGAGCGAGGGCGCCCCTGACGTGCTTCCTCGCTCACCTTTTCTTTCATGGGTCAAGAATTCATAACAACTGCCACCGTGTGCTGGTTCTCTAAGTACCCAGCCCAGCAGAGGATGTGCACCTGGGAGCCAGAGAGACATGCAAATTCTCCCGGGGAGGGTCCCGCCCAGACCCACTGAATCAGAAATTTTAGAGGGGGGCCCAGCAAGTTCTGTTTTTTTTGTTTGTTTTTTTTTTCGGTACGCGGGCCTCTCACAGTTGTGGCCTCTCCCGTTGCGGAGCACAGGCTCTGGACGCACAGGCTCAGCGGCCATGGCTCACGGGCCCAGCCGCTCCGCGGCATGTGGGATCTTCCCAGACCGGGGCACGAACCCGCGTCACCTGCATCAGCAGATGGACTCTCAACCACTGCGCCACCAGGGAAATCCACAAGTTCTGTTTTAAGATGCCCTCCAGGTGGCTCTAACACACGCTTAAGTTTTTTTCGTTACTTAGAGCTTTCTTAGGTGTCTCCTCAGTCGCCTTTCGGATCCTGTATGGAAAAGAGAGGGAATGGGGAAAATGCCGGCTCTCTATTCAGATGCCTGCGCCCTGGTGCCTGCGGGGCTTCCCAGCTGGTTCTCAGCAGTCCCCTTTCTGAACCTCTGAGCCTCTGTTTTCTAGGCTCCTGCCTGCCTGGACATAACCTTTGTCTGTTGAACCTGAGGGAGCTGCCTTATCCTTCCTGCCTCAGTTTCTCTCCCAGGCCCTGCTCCTCTGCCTGGCTCCTTCCAGCTCTGCTTCCTCCTCTCATAACGGTTGAGGCCCAATCTCATCCTCTGGGCAGCAAAGACCCTGGGTGACGCCGGCTCTGTTTGCCCTTCCTATCTGTCACCCTCCCCTGGCCAGCTACATTTAGTTAGCGACCAATGGGCTGCTATTAGCAAATTCTTTTGAATGAAATAATTAAGGACTTTTGGTTTCCCAAATCCTTCTGCTTGTATTATCTCATCAGGTCGCTGTGACAGTCAAATAAGGAACTCAGGTGTTACCCCTATTTAAGAGTCAGGGACACTCAGACCAATCCAGGTGATGGTCCAGCTAATAGGAGAGCAAAGACTGCATGCAGTTCAGGTCTCTCAGACCCTGACTCGGTGCTCTTCCCACTGAGCTGCATTTTCCACACTCTTCATTCATCTCTCCGGTGGTATTTTCCACTCTCCCCAATAGCACACCATCCACATTTTAGGTAAGAGATTTGTAATCATCATTCACCTACAGCAAGTACTGGTTGAAACTGGACAAACAGCAAAGGATGTATTCTGCCTTGTCACACAGGTGCGCTCCAAAGATTTAGCAGAAGATAAGAGGAGGGATGTTTGGGCCACACAGAGGGGTCACCTGCAGCCACAGTGATTGATTTCTGGGGTCAAAGGATGCTCTGGTGATTGACAGAGTTGACTGATGGGTCAATCACTCCTGCAATGGCTGAGAAATCAAAAGCTTTTCAACTTGAACGTCTTGTTAGTTTACATCTACCTCTCATTTCTTAGGATGATCAACCAACAAGGACGTCCTGTGTAGCACAGGGAGCTCTGCTCAATGTTATGTGGCAGCCTGGATGGGAGGGGAGTTTGGGGGAGAATGGCTCCATGTATATGTACGGCTGAGTCGCTTCGCTGTGCACCTGAAACTATCACAACACTGTGCATCGGCTATGCTCCAATATAAAATAAAAAGTTCAAAAATAAAGAATACATTTGGGGATTCGAGAGCTAAAGGGATTCCCTATACGATCCCTCAGCTGCAAGCTCCCTTCCCTGAAGGCCATGCCCTGCCTGGAAAGGTATTGTTACTTATCTGCCAGCCTGGGTCTGCCTGGAGGTTAGGGGCTCAACGCCCTGAGCAGGGTCACCTCCAGCGTCTGGTGGGACCACTTACCCAGATTCCCAGATTCTGAACTCCTCTCTTGGCCTCTCCATGCAAGTCCTATGTCCAGATTGCAGTGTGGGAACCAGACAGGCGCCTGTTGCCCCAGCCTCCGTGACTAAGGCCTTCACCTCCGGACATCCACCTCACCACGTCTCTGCCTGTGGGGACCTCTGCATTCTAAACTCGTCCAGCCTGTGAGGAAGCCAGACCCGGGGCCAGGCCTTCTGGTTCAGCTGGCTAAGTCGGACTCTGATCGCAGCTCTGCCTTTGAGACTCACATAAGCCCCATTTCTCGTATCACCACCTGGCTTTCTGACACCACACGCTCTCAAGACGACCCACCCCAAGCCCAGCCTGCCTCCCAGGGCAAAGTCTCCCTGGTCATTTTTGACCCATGGTTCCTGTGACCCGGCACCGTCTCTCCAGCTCAGTGGAGGGTCAGTTCTGCACTGGTCGAGCCGCCTGGGATTCAGATCTAGAGCATGGCTGGGGATGAACCAATGAAAAGAAAGAAATGAATGTATGAAGAATGGATGGACCAATCAACTGCACGTGGAGAAAGTGGAAAACAAGTATAACCACAACAGCCTCTGCTTTCAAACGTGAAGCAAAAAGGAATTCACCATCCCTTCCCCATGTCAGCTGACCCTGGATCCCACAGGGATTTCTATACCTCCTCAAAAGTGGTCTAAATCCTCCGTTCTTGTGAGAGGTCCCCGCACTTTCCTGAGCAAATGACAGTGAAGAGGATGATGCCGAGAGGATAAAATAAGAAGAAATAAAGGAAATGAGCAATAGAAAATAGCTTTTAATAAGCACTTACTTTGTTCCAGGCACTGTGGTAGACACTGAGCATGGAGTAACCCCTGAGACCCTTGCCTTGACCTCCTACAATAGTAACATCACTGCCAGTGTTTGGGTGACGAGACTGGTGAAGCCAGAATGTGGTTCCAAACCTGTGCCCCTCACTACCATGTGAGGCTCCTTTCCTCACAGGCACTGGGTTCCCTGTTCTGAGGCTTAGTTCACTCCTTCGTTTTGGTCTCAGGAAGTGGTGGCTTGTTTGGCCAATCCCCATCATCACCATATGTGATGTTTTTCCCTATAATCTTCTTTTGATTAAATTAGAGCACCCATATAATCCCTTGAAGTGTTGAAAAATGGAACTGACCAGCCAGGTCCATTCATTTCAGCTCACGTGTCCTGGGAAGAAGTCTGAACTTGGATCCCATTCACTGCCTTGACTATGTGACCTTGAAAACCACCGGCCATCTCTCAGTCCGCTCTCTACCATTCTATGCCTCCATAGTGCTGTTTTGAAATCAAAAGAGATGTTGATTTAGGAGCCCTCTATAAACTGGAAAACACTACCAAAAGTAGATTATTATTACGTCCAAAGAGCAGTTCAACTCTTCTTTTTCTTGCTGAATTTACTAACTACCTAAGAGTCAGGAAGGGAGGGAGACAAGATCTTTTATGGCTGGGTTCGTTCCAACAACAGTACTTCCCACAAACATCCATTAAGGTCTTAACATGAGCCAGGCACTTTTATAGATCTTTTCTCTTTTCAGAGATAAGACATTTATGACCAAGTTACTTCTGCATCTTCTCATATTTGGGCGGGTGTTACACCTGCTGTGGACCAAAGCCGGGGAGCTGGACCTGGATAGGTCAGTTAACTGGCTTCGGACACCGTGGTTGGACTCCACCAGCACCCGACTGTCCTCATCCTGCCTCGCCTCTTTGCCACACGTGCTTCTGTGCGTGCTTTTTCACAGAGGCCATTTTGTCACACGGATTCCCCGCAAGAGAGTGAGGATGAATCACCGGAGCTCCGTCACCCTGTAACAAACAGCTCCAAACACATGTCCTGCCGAGCATGAGTCAGGTTAAGTGCAGACTAGAGGCAGTCTCCTTCCCAGCTTTCTACATTTTTCCGTCTAGCTTCTCTTCCTGGGTTTGTTTTGCCTTTAGGTTTTCTTTTCTTTTCTTTTTTTTTTCAACTTTGTACCTAGTTTTTGATACTTTCCGCTAAGTGCCTTGGCTAAGAAAGAGGCAGCATGAGTTTTTTTGGAGAAATGCATTCAGTGTAAATATAGTATAGTATTACTATATTTTATATAGTATATTTATACTATATATAATATAAAAATAGATATTAAGTTTATTTATATTGTATATAATATTTATACTATATTACATGTCGTATAAATAAACCCATGATAGACTGTGGTATTTCTCCATTTCTTTTAACTAAACATTCACCAGAAACTTATTTTTAACAGAAACTTTTGACTGAGATATAATTCCAATACCTTACAATTCACTCACCTAAATCACACAGTTCGTTGGTTTCTCGCGTGTTCACAGAGTTGCACAACCATCAGCACAGTCAGCATTAGAACGTTTTTATCACCCCAAAGCAAAACTCCATACCCATTGGCGGCCACTCTCCTTATCCCCCTAAACTTCTCAGCCCAAGGCAACCGGTGAAATACTTTCTGCCTGTACAGATTTGCCTGTTCCAGACACTTCATAGAAATAGAATCATCTAATACGTGGCCTTCTGTGACTGGCTTCTTTCACTTTGGCACAATGTTGTCAGGGTCCACCGGTGTCAATGTTCCCAGTAACTTGCATCTCTTCAGTTAGGAATTCAGACTCATGGCTGCTTCTCATGGAACTTTGTATTGTCTTTGCTTCTCTTGGAATAATAATAATAAATAATAATAAAAGTATCCTTTAGTGGGCGCCTATATACATATTGTCTCATCCTCACAACAACCTATAAGGGGTTACTATGGTCACTATTTCTCAAGATAAGAAACCAGGAAATGTCATCATGCTCATTAGTGACAGAGCCGGTGTTCTAACTCAGGTCTCTGAGTCTAAATCTGTCTCCTCTGCCTCACACAGTAAGTCTGTCTTGGAAGATGAGTCCTAGTTGTTACCAGCAGCATCATAAACACCTTCAACATATGTTTCTGACTCTTGAAACCCAGTGCTGGCCCATGGCTGTGGCTTGGACTCACACCAGAGGAACAGACAAGAAGTTCCTTCAGATGAAACACCCAGAGACATAGCCTAGGTGGGAAATGAGGCGGGATGCACCATGGTCAAGACTGTGGGACTCCAGAGTCCAAAACAGACCCAGCTTCAAAACCCAGCTCTTCCACCTTTTAGTCGTGTGTCCTTTGAGCAGTTACTTGCTGAGTCTGGATTTTCCCACCTGTAAAATGGGGAGAATGTTTCCTACTTTGTGGAATTGTTACGGGGATGAAATAAAAAGGTGAGGGCTTAGCATGATGCCTGGTACAAAGTAAATGCAGGAGAATATTCACCACTACTGATTACGATCACCGCCTTAGACAAAGATGGGATGGCATTTTGTCAGTCATCCAGGAAGCCCACACCCATGGCCTCTGCGCACACACACACACACACACACACACACACACACACACACCAGCGTAGTTTGGGAGGTGAACTCCCCACTGGCCTTCTATGATCATACCTAAAGTACCCTGTTATAAGGGGGAAGGGTTTAAATACAAGAGGGAATAAAGAAGAAGCAAGACCTACAGCACTGGGTAAGAGAATTTCCCAAGAACCTGACCTTGGGATCCCAGAACAAATGATCTCCAGGAGCCCAGAACTTCAGGGAAGAGAGAGGCAGCCATGCTCTCATGGGTCTGCTGCAGCCAATTACTGATGCAGAGACAGCCTTTACAAAGTTCACTGAGTCTTGCAAAAACATGACTACCGTAGCAGGAAAATTTTGTCAAATTATGCAATTTGGAGGAAAACGCTCCTTTCTGTCCCCACTGTGATGTTCAGCTCCTGGCTAAGCCAAAAGCAGCTCCTGGCAAGAAAATCATTAAAAAAAATTGTTTTTTGAGGGGGGAGCATATGGTGAAAAGCAGGGAAGGAGGAAAAGAACCCTAGAGGAGTTTTTCCCTAACCTTTTATTAAAATGATTTTCTGCCTTTGGCAAAATGGCACTGATCAAAACACATAATTCACAATGAAATTCATTTCAAAGGTTTGACTTTTTGTGAAAGTTCTGGATGAAGAATCTATCCCACAGACACACGCTCCTATGCACACAAAGATGTGCAGGAACGTTTAGTGCAACCTTTTTTAATAGTTCCGAGAAACAACTGAAAGGTCCAAAAACAGGAGACAGGCTAAGCAAATATGGTACATGCATCTACCAGAAATCCATAGAACTATTAAAATTAATGGACTGTGTTCATATTGATATTGAAGGATGTGAAATATATAAACTGAACAAGACAGCAATCCATTAGACAATATACTGAGTATAGGCACATCTGGGAGGTATTCTGGGTTCAGTTCCAGACCACCGCAATAAAGTGAATATCGCAATAAAGCAAGTCACACAAATTTTTTGGTTTCCAGTGCACATGAAAGTTATGTCTGTTTTGTTCACTGCTATATGCGTCCTGCCTAAAATAGTGTCTGGCACCTTGTAGGGACTCAAATATCTGTCGTTTGACTGAATGAGTGAATGTTCGTGCAATACTTTTGTGATGAACGATTAAATACATATGTACACTTACGTGTTTATATATGTATATACTTGTAGAGGTGTATATGTAATAACTGTTGAAATTGTGACAACTGTCAAAGACAGACATTAAGATACTGATCTCTAAGGCCAGAGGAGGCTGTCCTGTATGGGGCATTCTTCCTGTGACCTCTTTACCTCCGACCTCTCACCTTTCATTTGGGATTACTTTTCCTTCACTTTTTTTCTACATTAATGGTTCTTCATTGGCGCTCCAGTATATATAAATGCAGAAAGTCAACGAATGAAAGGAATAAGGCTATGAAATATTTTAAACTAGAGGTGATAGAGGGCAGTTTCTGTCTTACATTAGCCTCAAAATCCACTGTTTCTGGTTGCACCAGATTAAGAACATTTCTATCTGTATAGGTAAGTATTTACAAATAATAACTTTTTAAGTAAACAGGTCATCTTGTGGGCTCAGAAGATGGTTCAGTTCAACTGAGATAGTGAGAGAAGATTTACCCAAGTTCTTGTAACTCAAGTGGATGCATCAATAGGAGCACAGGGGCTTCCCTGGTGGCGCAGTGGTTGGGAGTCCGCCTGCCGATGCAGGGGACGCGGGTTCGTGCCCCGGTCCGGGAGGATCCCACATGCTGCGGAGCGGCTGGGCCCGTGAGCCATGGCCGCTGAGCCTGCGCGTCCGGAGCCTGTGCTCCACAACGCGAGAGGTCACAGCAGTGAGAGGCCCCATACCGCAAAAACAAAAAAAAAAAAGAAAAAAAAAAAAGGAGTACAAACTGATGAGTGAGTGCTGTCTCCTATTGCTAAACTTTTGATACAAAATAAATTTATACCAGTGTTGTTAATTATAACTTTTTAATACGAAAACTTATTTCTTAAATAAAAATTGAATGAAATGGTTGCAGTTTATCCAAGCCACGGCAGAGACCTGCAGAAAATGCTGACAGGCTTCGTCGTGAAGCGGCTTTGATTGGTGACCTGTTGACACCTTTCCCTGTTGGCAAGTTCACCACTTCTCTGGCGGAGCTGACATCCCAAAGGTGCCCAAGCCAGTGTGTTATGTGAAGCTTAAAATGAAAACGCGTGAGGAGCCAGCCTGGTAGACGTCTCATGCTGCCTGCATACCTGTCCCCACACCCACGCCTTCTCAGAAGAGAGTGCGCCACTGCCAGGCTAAAGGGTTGGTAGCAGCGTCTATCCTCAGGATGCTTTCACAGGTTTGACTTGATGTGAACATTCTGTCACACAGAGTGAAGTAAGTCAGAAAGAGAAAAACAAATACCGTACACTAACACATATATATGGAATCTAAAAAAAAAAAAAAAGGTTCTGAAGAACCTAGGGGCAGGACAGAAATAAAGACGCAGATCTAGAGAATGGACTTGACGACATGGTGAGGGGGAAGGGTAAGCTGGGACGACATGAGAGAGTGGCATGGACATATATATACTACCAAATGTGAAATAGGTAGCTAGTGGGAAGCAGCTGCATAGCGCTGGGAGATCAGCTCTGTGCTTTGTGCCCACCTAGAGGGGTGGGATAGGGACGGTGGGAGGGAGATGCAAGAGGGAGGGGATATGGGGATATATGTATATGTATAGCTGATTCACTTTTTTATACAGCAGAAACTAACACACTATAGTAAAGCAATTATACTCCAATAAAAGAAAAATCTTGCCTGGTGATTTCTTTTTTTTTTAATTAATTTTACTTATTTATTTTTTTGGCTGTGTTTGGTCTTCGTTGCTGCGTACGGGCTTTCTCTAGTTGCGGTGAGCGGGGGCTACTCTTCGTTGCGGTGTGCGGGCTTCTCATGGCAGTGGCTTCTCTTGTTGTGGAGCACGGGCTCTAGGTGCGCGGGCTCAGTAGTTGTGGCACATGGGCTTAGTTGCTCTGTGGCATGTGGGATCCTCCCAGACCAGGGCTCGAACCCGTGTCCCCTGCATTGGCAGGTGGATTCTTAACCACTGTGCCACCAGGGAAGTCCCGCCTGGTGATTTCTTTGAGTATTTTCCATCTTCCTTCACTAAAACTTAAGCTTCATGATGGCAGAAACTTTACCTTGCTTGCCACTATATTCCTAGTGCCTAGCACATAGTAGATGTTCAAGAAATATATACTGAATGAACGAACAAATGAGCAAATGAAAACTACCCCCAACGTTGACATAATCTGGAGAACACAAAGGATTGGGCTGAGAACTAATAATTTAGAGCGTAGAGCATACACAGTTGTAAATGAGAGAAAACCTCAGCGCCAAGAGACAGAGAAGCAATTTCGGAAACCATAAATAATTAGAAGCAAGAATTTTTTCAGAGGATAATAAAAGAAGTCACCTCTCTTAGCCAATAATGGATCGATTTAGAGGCAGCCTGCCCGGGGAAGTCTTACAGTGTGTGGCAGGTCCCCAGCCGTTGAGCTACAGTTCCAGAAAAGGACGCAAATGTTTGGGGAAAGATTTAAAACTAGGCAGGACCCTGGGCTATGGGCCTATCTGTGAGTCTGTCTGTGGGGGAAAAGACCAAGTAGGATCCAGAATTAAACCAGAAAGCCCTTGTTCTGGCCACTCCTCTCTAAGACACAAAGGTCAGCGCTTGGTGCTCACCACGAGGCTGGGCCACGCCTGTGGGCACAGGTTAGGGTGAGAGGTTAGCCCCGCATAGGGAGGAGTTGAAAAACAGAGACCAAAAGAGGGGAGCAGACGTTCGTCATCAGAACGACATCCAGCACGGCATCGGGGATTAGGAAATGCTATCTCCCAAGAGCACGTGCTACAATGGGTTCCTGTCCCACAAGAAAGAATTCTCTAGACCTCACAGGGACACACCCAGTCTTACTCGCACACCTTCGCATTTGCCGTTTTCTGTTCCTTGGAATACCGTCTCCCACTTTTTATCTGGCAAACGCTCACTCGCTCTTCAGAAGCCAACGCACACGTCAGGTCTGCTGCGGGCCCGCACAGCTCTGCTTCCCATGGACGCCTGAAATCCAGTCCCACCCCACGACATCTGGGTCTGGCACGTGGGCCTTGCATGTCTTGTTCTGTCCCGAACGATCATGGCGCCTGTGCCTGAAATAAGCCCTCACGAGCGAGGGCAGAGGGAACGTCTTACCCTGGCCCTGTCTCTCCAAGTTCACACTCTGTGCGCCCAGGTGGGCACACTGAGAAACCAGAGCAGGCAGCCCCCTGCCGTGCTGATGCCTCAGTCACTGACCTTCGTGGTCAGAATGGACAATACTCACCACCTGATGTGGGTCCAGGCCAGGCCCACAAGGTGTGACAGTTTTTTCCATTTGGGGCTCCCACGGCCCGTCAACTGGTCTGTGGGAGCTGCCAGGGTTCCCAAGTCTGCTGCTCCTTTTTCCTGCCTCTGGGTTTCACGGTTCACCGTCACTCCGACTCCGGAGCAATGCTCTCCGGTCCTGACGGCTGGACACATCCGTCTGCCCTGTGGCATCTCTCAGCCAGCCAGGCCTTCCGTCAACACTCGCTGTGGGAGTGGAGGCAACAGAGCACTAGGTGCTGTGGACCTGGACAGAGGCGACAGGACGCAGGGGCTCTGTGGGGCTCCGTGGGGCTCCAGCTCTGCCAGCCCACATCTGGGACCCAGCAACAAGCCCACGGACTTCAGTGAGTGGCTGGTGGAAACTGTAAATGCCTCTGATTGGAAAGCTGGGATCATCATCACAGAATCGCATCTAAATGTCCCTCCAGGGTATGTCTCTCGACTGCACGTAGGTCTGGTTTGCAGTTTCCTCCTGACCAAAACCAGAGAGATGCCCGAGCTGACCTTCTCGCTCATCTTTGGAGATGCGCTGAGCCCAGGCTTTGTAGGCAGGCCAAGTCAGTGAGCAGCGTCTGGGAAAGTTGGGTGTGCTCTAGAAGAGGCCCGCGGCTCCGTGAGAAGACCCCAGCCTCGACTTCTGACCTGGGACCACGCAGCGGGCCCAGGGGCCTCCAGCACAGTGCTGACCACGTGGCCACAGATGGCCTCGGGCCACTCCATGCTGGAAGCCTGGGCTGTGCCCATTCCGTGCAGGACAGAAGAGGACTAACTTTGCAAGAACGGGAGGAGCTGTCTGGAGTCACCGCACATTGTCACGCAACCCCCCTGACTTCAATAGCGTCTTGCAACGCAGACATCTCTTCGTGTGTATGTGTGTTTCAAAGCTGCAAGATTTGGTCTCCGTCTCGACAGAATGTACTGTTAACTGGAACAGTCCGGGTGCCTCTGCATGACTCTGAAATGCCAGCTCTGGTTGTGGTCAGATTTCACCCAGTGTGGAGGCCTGGCTCAAGGAAATCCAACTAAGGCTTATATGGGTGAGTCTAGATTGCCCTCCTTCCCCGCCGTGGTCCTCAGGACAGAGCACAACTTAAGAGAGGTTTACCAAGGCCTGCAGGTGAAGGGAAAACTGGTACAAACCATCTGCCCACTGGTCCAGAGAGGAGAGAAGAACTTACCCACAAATCCTAGGGAAGGATTTTCCATCATCTTTTGCTGACTGACTTAAAAAAATTATTGGAGGGGAGAGGGAGGGACCCTGTGGGTCTTATGAGATGTGTTCCCTGCCCTTCTCTCTGACTCCGTCTTTCCTCCCCTCCCCTTGCTCAGGACACCCAACCACACTGGCCTTTGTCCTGTACCTCTAACTCCCCAACTCTCCTCTGCCTCAGGGCCTTTGCACTTGTCATTTCCTCTGTCTAGAGTATTCTTTCCTCACCTCAGCTTAAATGTCACCTTCTCAGAAAGACTTTCCTTGGCCACCTTATACAAGTAACCCTCACTTCCCAGACTCTCTCTATCCTATCCTCTTGTTTCATCCCTTCATAGCATTCCTTCAATCTGAAGTTAGCTTGTGTATTTATTTATTGGTTTATTGTCTGTCTTCCCCGACCAGAACATCAGCCCCATGAAAGTGGAAACCCTGTCTGTTTTATATCCTGGTGCCCTGCACATATTCCATAAATATTAAATGAATGAATGATATTATCACAGCCTTTTAAGATAATGTCATTATCTTAATGGGGAGAAAAAAAAACCCTTTTATGAATTCTAAGTTGAGAGAGAAGAGGAAATAAAGCAGAAAATGGAAGAACTGTTAGCTGCTACATTAGCTCAAGACTGAAGCAACCAGAAACGCGAAAATCTGAATGCTTAAGTATAAAGTGTGAGCCAAGGCAGTTTTCAAATAGGAAGAGGATTATGTCCTCAGGAAGCATATGGATTATAAAACGCCAAGGATGGCTACTTCACACGCCCTCAAGACCCGTGCCCAGTTCCTTCCTGGAAGGACCGCGTGATTTTTCAGCCCATCCCAAGAACCCTTCAACCAGAAACACTCCACATGAAAGTACAAAAGAGCCCGAGAAGCCTTGCCATGGACAGCATCTGGGCAGAAATAAGAACATCTGTTCTCAGCATGAACCCTATTAGCTCCATCACGTGGCTTTCAATGAAAAAGAAGAAGTACAATTATGATACATGGGCATCATCATCGGTGGCAAGGTAGCAAGTGGCGCTCCACAGTGGGCTGCGTGCCCGGGGTGGACGTGGCTGCCGGGAGGGGTGGCCACCCGCCGAGGGACAAGAACAGCCAGCAGCTATAGCTCGGTTACCTGGAGTCCGCAAGCCGGGCTCCTAGGGGCCGGGGTCCTGTGAGGACGGGAGGAAAGAGAGTGAGCGCAGGAGGGAGGCGGGGGAGGGAGAGGGGAGAGAGGAGAGAAGGGGAGGGTAGCGCGGAGACACAACAGGTCACCCTGCCGGGCAATTAGCGGGAGGGGCAACGTCCCAGGCGCTAAACCAAGACCACCGGGGTTTATGCCGCAGCAACACCACTTCCTAGATGCGTGACCTCAGGCAAGTTGCCTGACCATTTTGTGCCTTGGTTTCCTCCACCCGTGAGAGGTGAAAATCCCCGCAGAGGGTCAGTGTGCAGCACTAGATGTGCGTAAGCCCTCAGGAGGTGTCAGCTGCCGCTAGTGCTGTTATTACTACCATCATTATCACCGTGATTTATGGCCGCATCGACTCCTTCCAGCACAGCCAGCTATGTACCGGTATTATTCCCAAGGCAGGAAGCCCGTGGGTGGAAATGAAGGGCCCAGCCTCAGCCCTCTCTGTCTCTAGAACCCGGGCTCTTTACAACTGTCACGCAGGACCCTGTGCCTCCCGAAAAACAGCCCTTGAACTTATCAGAAGGCAGAAGCAATGCAGACTAAAGCAGTGTCTTGCTTTGCGGTGTGGAAGGTCAGGGGCAGACTCCTTTCCTAGGCCCAATTATTACAGAGGGTACCACCTGCACCTAAGGAAACAGGAATGGAATGAGACAGACACGCGTTCGAGTCCCAGCTCCACGCTCAGGAGCAGCGGGCGCGGCCCGATGGCCGAGCCTCTGTGATCCCTGCTGGAAACACAGACTCAGATGCCCCGAGGCTTTGGCAGGGATCCGCCGGGACCAGGTGGAGACTTCACGGTGTTGGGCACTCAGCACATGGTAGCTCCCTGCATCACTAAAAGGCGGCAAGCTCCCTGCGAAAGCTGAGAAGTGAACAGGGAAAGGAGGGAGAAGGATAACAGTGGAGAAGAGGGCGGGCCTGGGGGCAGCGACCTGAGGTCGTGGGGCGGGGCTGGAGGCTGCCTGCAGAGGCACAGGGAGGCCGGCTCCGGAGAAACGGAGGACAGCCAGGCTGCCCGGGAGCCACAGACCCCCCTTCCCCTCAGCACCCAAGAGCCTCTCAGCATGCCAATATCGGTGCTCCTGATGGCCAAACGAAGCTTCAAGAAAAGGTTCCGTGATGTGCAAACAATCTATTTAAGAGGTCAGGAACTTACGGACTGTCTTTTAAAAGGATTTCTTACCAAGTTGTTAAAATTTTATAAGAGGCGTTAAAGGGAGGTATGTTTCTAATATCCAAAAACACAGACTATGCAGAAGGGGTTCATATGCAGTGGAGTCTCATAAAACTCCGGTGTTGCTGTTGACATTCGTTTATGTAAGTTCTCTCCTCTTAGAAGATGCCTTCCTGATGTTTTAGCCACCCGGGTGTTGGCACATGAAAAGCTGTTTAATCTTGGGCAAGCGGCCTGAATGCTCTGAGCCTCAATTTTTTTAACCGCAAAAGAAGTTTAATAGTAGAACCTACCTTATAGGTGGGTGTGAACCTTAGAGGAGGTAAGGCGTACAGAGAGAACTCAATCGATGTCAGTTAATACTGTTATGGCTACTGGCATCATTATTTAGCAATTGCGGTAGACGGAGCGCTGCTAGATGACTTAAGAGCCGTACATATCTGATTTCTGGAAATGGCCCAAGGAAAGTAATCAAAACTATCACCCCCTTCCTCTGCCTCTTCCCCTGTAAGCACCAGTTACCAGGCCCTCTCAAGCCCTCGTTGAAAGCACCTCTCTCGTCACTCTGTCCTCTCCTCACTTAGTTTTCTTCATCTCTCACGGGATCTTCATCTACCAACTGCAGGGCCTGTGCCGTTCCTGCAGCGAATCCATTCCATCCATTCTTCATACAGAAGCTGCGTAGCCCATCTTTGAAGTCCTGGCTCGTCTTAAATTTAGATTCCTGCCTATTTCTTCATTCTACTACCTAGTATAATGACATTTGCTTTTATTCTAAAAAATCATTTAAATGGCTTACCATGTGGTTAAATTAACATTCCCAAGACTTCCCAGAGCTTCTCTGGCAGCCTCTGTAACTAGTACGTGGCAGGGCTCAGCAGATGGTTGTGGGCTTGAACCACAGGTGTAAAGAAAATGCCTAAGTCAAAAGGCTAGGGGTTAGTACGCAAACATGACAATAATCGGCAAATTGGGAGGGTGGGATTGTGGCTGCATTTTTTTCCTCAATTTCCCAAGTATAGGAGCAGATATTTTCTCTGATTGTGATTCTTGAAAATGTAGTGTTGAGATACGAAAGTGCATGGCAGTGTTGTCCAGACGCTACACAGCCGAACATCCTTAGGTTGCTACCTGCGAGTGCTGGTGGACTGCCTCATCAGTGATTTTCCAGCAGTGTCAAAACGTAAAATAATATTCCCGGGACCACCTGCCAAGAAGTGGGTTTATCCTGTATCCCTCCTCACCCTTGGGTGAGGAAACAGAGCATCAGGTGTGTGGGGTCCAGTGTGGCAAGCAGTGATTTATTTGCTCTTAGCAACCGCGGCTTCAGCTCAGCTTAGCGACATCTGGAAGCTGAATATTCTCATCAAGTGTGTTTTATTCAACTGCCTGCCCTGGGGGTGCTGCAGGCTCGGTTGGCCTCCTGCTGGAAGCTGACAGCTCACACTACACCCTCGACCGAGCGTGGCTTTGGCTTCCACTCTTCCCAGGCACACAGGGTACAACCTGTTCTGAGCTGGCTTTCATAACGCCTCATCACCAGGTAGCAGCCTCTCTTCAACATCTTAGTCATCACTCCGCTTCCCGCAGCCCCACGGCCTAAAGGAAGATGCTTTCCTTTTCTTGAAAGCGGCTTTCCCCTCTTTTTTGCAGTTTCGTTTCCTGTTTGCAGTTTAAGAGCCAACGAGGCAGGTGGAGGGAAACAGCCTGTCAGAGCCAGCAAATCCATCCAAGGCTTTGTAGAGCCTGCGGGGTGGGGGTGGGGGTCAGGCGTGGCACAGAAGACTGTGGGCATCCGTGGCCCCAGCCTGAGAACCTGACCCTTCGGTTCGGGCAGTAAAGCCCAGACCCCAGCTACTAGGAGTCATGACTCTGAACGCGAGAGGCACAGAAGTCTTCCTGAGTTCTGCTGGACAGTCCAGGGCCATGAGATCCTTCTTCAGGTTTCAGCAATAAACATGCAAAACCAATTTAAAATAAAAAAAGATGATGATGATTTAGGGAGAAGGCACTGGAGTTAAATGGATAGACATGGATTTATAACCCATTCTTGCCCTAACTAGCTGAGGGGTCCTGGGCAAGTCACTTGACCTCTCCGAGGTTTCATTTCCTCATCCAGAAAAATGTTGGAGAACTGTACAAATCTCATAGAGCCTATGATAAAGACTAAATGAGATAATTCGTGATAATTTATGTAAACGTATAGGATAACACCTGACACTTAGTAAGAGCTTACTAAATACGTGTCCTCAGTTTTTGTTTCAAAATTATCAGTCAAACAAATAAACTTACCTATGAAACAGAAACAGAGTCACAGACGCAGAGGACAGGCTTGTGGTTGCCAAGGGGGAGGCTGAGGTGGGGGAGGGATGGAGTGGGAGTTTGGAATTAGCAGATGCAAGCTAGTATATAGAGAATGGATAAACAACAAGGTCCTACTGTAGAGCACAGGGAACTATATTCAATATCCTGGGAGAAACCATAACAGAAAAGAAGGTATATATATGTATAACTGACTCACTGTGCTGTACAGCAGAAATTAGCACATTGTAAATCAACTATACTTCAATAAAATAAATCAAAAATAAAACATAAACGAAAAACCAAAATTATCAGTCAAGAAATGCACGAGGATGGGACAGATTTCAGATCATTTCGCTTGCCTCCTAACTTTTGGTTTTTGTAAATACTTGCATGAAAAGAGCCCTTATCCCTTCCCCATCCTCCCTCCCCGACTCCCAACCCAATGTGCGTGTTCTCACCCTGATCCCTGTGGCTCTGTGTACGCATCCTATAGACTGTACCTCCTTGTCCTTGACTCTTCCCTAGACAGCCCCTCTAGGGCACGGCCTGTGCTCTTCCGAGCCCACAGCCTTTTTAGTGTCTGGGATGCTGTTTCCCTCACACGAGGTCCTCAACACTATGCTCACGGAGCAAATTCTTGCCTTAAGTCTGAAAAATGAACTATCGATTTCATGGGCTGACATCTTTGAAGATTTTCAAAGTCTCAGAAGCACTTCCCAGTCAGAGAAGTTCAAAGAATGAATTCATCGACTGGCTTATTCTGCTCTCAAAAGTCATTTACACTTCAGTCAGGAGAGGCTAGGGAAAAGGTTGTTCACCGGGAGCTTTTGCCTCTTCGCACAATGTCTGATATCGGAGGAAAGAAATTTCCTCTGGTGTGCACTTCAGAACGTATGAACACCACGAGCATAAAACTAGCCCTTCCTAGGGGCCCAGAGGGAACCCAATTCTTGCTTCCTGCAGCAAGGGATTGTGTGGCATCGGAGCAGCGAAGCTGCCCTGCATCTCTGGGCCACGCGGAGATGGCTAGGGCCACGTCCTGGTTTGGGATCGTGATACCAAGAGGCCGAGGCAGGCCAAGCTTAAGCCAATATCTCCAAGGAGGTCTCTCTCTCTCTCTCTGTGCTGCTGCCTCCTTCCAGATTCTCTCCTTTCCTTATGTAACTAGTTATAATTCACCCTCAGGTTTTTAAGGTGGGTTTGGTGCAACCTGACTGTCAAGTAAGGTTACGAGTGCCAACGAATGACGGTGCAAAGTCCTAACACCTGCACGGAAGAAAAACAAAAACAAAAAAAACCAAACAAACCACTGGGCAAATAAAAGTTAAGAAAACTCTGTCCACAGTACATTAATTAAGAAAGCCACGTTACGTAAAGACATCTTGAAAGAAGCCATTGTCTACACCGACCTGACATTTCAGAGCTTGTTCTGGGCTTCCTGATAGGACAGTGGTTTGCTGCTATACGCCAAACCAGCCATAAGATAGGCAGATGCCAGGGCCAGGGGTCGGAACCCATAGAAACAGGAATGGAAAACGCCTGTGTAAAGATGGTAAAATTCTTTACAAGTTTTCCTGAGATTCACATAAAAAATGATCAAGTGATGCTATAAAAATAAATGCTTGCCGATCTCACAAACAAATTAGAAGCTGGCCTCGTGACTGCTCAGAAATGAGGAGCTGGGGACTTGAGCAGGTGCAGGTCAGACCTGGTGCTGGAAATAAACAAGTTGCCCCAGGAACTTGACACTGGGAGAGACCCAAATTCCCAGAAAGGGCAGCGCCCACCAAACAGCCCAGGCAGTTTGCTCTCAATTATCCACCCCATGTGTAATTTCACGGAAACTTACGCTGAAAATCACAGATTTTTTGACACTTAACTCAGAAAAAAATGAGTTGTCCAACAGTGATTTCATGCCCAAGTAAACCTGTCATCTTTACTCTTAGTCTTTTCTTTCCCTTCTTACAGGCAAAAAGGATCCAGACATTTTCCAAGAGAAAATAAACTCCCAAAGCTGCAAGATTTGATTGTTCACGTTTGCTTACGATGCTCAGCTGAAGAAGGGGGCTTTCGAGTTGGCAAAGCGCTTCCCTCCCACGTCCCCACTAAATCACCACTGGCTCCCGAGGCTCTGACTCAGAGAACGTGTAAGCCCCAGCCTCGCCTCGTAAACACAGCGTTTCCATGCCCCACGTTCTAGATTCCTTGCTGGCGCAGTGCAGCTCGGGGTCGGGGCAGCTAAGGTAAGGAGACCATTCCAGTTCAACTTCTGAAGCTGTTTTTCCTCTGCTGAGGTTTAGGTAGAGGCCAGAAGGGCTGTTTTCACTATTGTCTCAAACTAAACTGCTGACAACTAAGTATGAACACTTGGCAGAATTTCAAGCTCCGACAATAAGCCATCTGCACGAAGAGACTGTTCTGTGTTGCTTTGCTCTAGTTCTTCTTTCTCTACCTTGTGATACTCCAGAAGCCTATGGGCACTTTGTCCCTGCCCACTCCCAGGACTTCAGTAGCCACCCTGGTGGTCCTCACGCCCGCTCAGGCAAAGTTATCCCAAGGCGGTACAGCGGCCCTGGCTTTGGGGAACGGGGCATGTTGCCTCCCGCCTCAAGCACGGGTCCACTTCTAACCCACCTGCTGCGTGGGTTAATTGTGATTGGAACACATTATCAAGACTGTCCTGAGAGTCAAGGATGACTGAAAACCACTGGGAGAGTGGAGAGGCACTAAGCCGATTTGAGAAGGGTCATCGCCCTTCTCCCCATTAATGCCACATCTAAGATTGACAGGGTTTGCTCCCACCTGCATTCTTTCATTCACTCAACATCACTTCCTCCCATGCCTCCCGGGTCTGTGTCCCCCACAGTCCAGATCTTTCCTGGTCCCCATCTTCCATCAAAACCCCCTAGTTGTGGGGCTTCCCTGGTGGCGCAGTGGTTGAGCGTCTGCCTGCCGATGCGGGGTACAGGGGTTCGTGCCCCGGTCCGGGAGGATCCCACATGCCGCGGAGCAGCTGGGCCCGTGGGCCATGGCTGCTGGGCCTGCGCGTCCGGAGCCTGTGCTCCGCAGCGGGAGAGGCCACAACAGTGAGAGGCCCACGTACCGCAAAAACAAACAAACAAAACAAAAAAAAAACCCCTAGTCATGTGAACCATTTCCTTTGGGCTCTGTCATCGCTCAATGGAAGCTGAGTTATCTGATAAAATAACTTCTGCTAACGTGCCAAGTCTCTCAGGGAACATATACATTTATCAGTTTCCTTCTAGAGAAGCTACGTTAGCGTAAAAAGTGATTTTAAGTATGGAAGACCAGGGATTGGTATTTGGAGGGAGCATGAATTAGTCACGAGTCTTTCAGTGACCAGTAGCAGAAAGCCAGCTGAAATGAATTCGGACAAAAGAAGGAGTTAATTGGATGATGTGACAGGAAAGGGCGGGGGTGGAGTTGGCCCCAAGCACAGCTGGAGAGAAACCTTGTCAGGACCTGCACTGGCTCCCATCACAGCTCTTGCCAACATGTTGGCCCAGCTCTTATCAGCTTCTCCAGTTGGCAGGGGCCAGGCCCCTGGCAGGTCTGGGGCCATACATCCTTACAGCTCCCACTGAGAGAAAAGGCCTCTCTTTCTTAGAATAGGGGAAAGGACTCTGATTAACTGAGCTTGAACCACATGCCCATCTCTGGGCCAATCACTCTGGCTAGAGACTTGGCTATTGTTTTCATTTTCTATTGCCACACTGAGTGGCTTAAAACAGACTACATTTATTATCTTATGGTTCCGGAGGTCAGAAGTCCAGTGGAGGTCTCATCAGACAAAAATCAAGGTGTTGGAAGGATAAGTTCCTTTCTATAGGCTCGGGGAAGGGGGGAGGGTGGTGAAGAATCCTTGCTCATTCAGTTTGCTGGCAGAGTTCATTCTTTGTGTTTATAAGACTGAAGTCCTTGTTTCCTATTTCATTCCCCATCTGTGGGCCATTCCCAGCTTCTAGAGGCCAACCACATTCCTTGGCCCATGGCCCCTTTTTCCATCTCCAAAACCAGCAAAGGTGGGTCAAGTCTTTCTCAAGCTTCAAATCACTCCTGCTTTTTTTTTTTCCCCTATTATCACATTCTCTGACCCTTCCGTTTTCCTCATCCACTTTTAAGAGCCCAAACGATTACATTGGGTCCACCTAGAAAATCCGGGACAATCTCCCTGTCGTAAAGTCCACAAGCCTAATTCCATCTGCAAAGACCCTTTTGCCATATAATGGCAATGTATATTAAACAGCATATTTGCATGTAAATGGCAACAAATTTGTAAAATATATTCCCAGGTTCTGAGGATAGAACATCTTTGGGGGTCGCCTCCAAAGATGGTCCCTCCAGTAATGGACCCCCCATATTTGGGGGGTCCACTACTGGACCATCGCAGCCAGGATTTAGTCTCATATCCACCTGTGTAGCCAGGGCGTGGGCTGGTGGTGTGATTGACAGCTCCAAGAGAACCATGCAGAAGAAGGATGAATAAGTTTCTTAATGAAGGACACGATGCAGTTAGCAGGGGGAAGAAGAAGAGAAAACTGTCCACCACAAGGCAGGATGGGCCTTATTATGCATTTAAGCCACTGCTCAAAGGTGTTCCTCTTCCAGTAGGAATTTTAATATTCCCAACGTCAAGTGCCGAAAACATTTTTTAATGAATAAATGAATGAATGAGAGGGAAGACAGATCAGAGGCAGAGATTTAATCTGTTACCAAGTCTACCCATCCCAAAGTGCTAGAACTTTGTTGGACTTAACTCTGAGCAACACAGAGGAAACAGAAACTACTCATAGGAATTTGGCCCGAAGAATCATGCTCACATATGGCAACAGAAGACAGCCAAGAAAGAGGGGGGACTGGGATCTGGCTCAAGACTCATGTGCTCGAGTAGATCAGGGGCTGGAACAGAGGAGGTTAGCTAGAGAGGCACGCTGCGGCATCTGTGGGACGGAGGAGTGTGCAGTGTTTGTTGGGACGTACTGGCTATGGTTCAAACTCCTGTAACCAGCCACACAAACTTGGGTAGCTTTCACCTTGGGCCAGTTTCATCTCCAGCAAAAGAAGAGAGGAGGATTATCAAGGATGTCAATGAAGTGGCAACCCACACCCATGCCCCACACACATAACCACCCACCACGCTTTCGCGCTGAACCCCGGCCATCCTCAGAATCCTCCAAGCAGCTCTCCAACGGCCACTACAAATTAATCCAAGTCACAACATGCATTAAAACCCCTTGGTCGTCCTAGAGTCAGGTAACTTCTAACATACTTTCCAGCTTTGACGTTTAATATTCTAATATAGGGCAACTGCCTAGGACCAAAGGAGACCTAGACTCCCAATTTCAAACCCCTCAGGCTGGATGAGGACAAAGCTACCTGGTGAGAAAGGCAGAGAGAAAGCAGGAACAACCTCCACGACTTAACCCCAGGGCTCAAGAGCAGTTTCCGTAGGAATTCGAATCAGAGGTAAAACAAACCTCCCTGCTCACCAGAAGTCACGAAATGCCACCTGAGTGCTACACAAGAGACGACTTATGATCCCTGACGTGCGGGTAACTGCCTTGAGGTTACATGGATAAGCCATCTGGGTTTGGGGCAGGAAGAGACGGAGCAGATAAACTGGGAAATATTGCAGGGCAGTTCCCTAAAAGCCCTGCAGCAGAGATTAGCAAACAGGCAATTATTAAGGCGAGGTCTCTGGATTCATACCAGTGGGGGAAGGGAAGGAAACAGGATTGACCAGAGGATAAAACTGGACTGTGGACTCGGTCCAGGTCTCAGCTGATTGCACGGAGGGCTCTGGAGCTGGGCTGGCCTATCAGAGGTGTCCCCGGTTGGGACAAGGACGTCAGACTTTATCAGCCTTCGTTGACCAGTCATTGGAGGGAGGCTGTCCCCAAGAAGGTGGCAGTCCTTGGGTGAAGAGGCTGCCTTCGTAGAGGACAGAGTTCCCAGAGCTCCCAAAGAAGACTGAAGGAGGAGAGCTGGCAGCCAGCAGAATGCCTAGAAGCTGAGGGAACAGTTCCTTTGATCCTGCAGGAAGCCATATGGAAAGGAAATGGGTCTTCTACCTGGATTGTCTACCTGGATTACTTTTTACTGTTCGTTGGCCTGGCAGAGTCCTATCCTCTGTGTCTTATATAGTCTGTAGCTTCTGCAGGTGTTGAGCCAGGGCCAGTGTTCTGGTGTGCTCAGCAAAAGAAATTACCAAGAGTGGGAGACATAGGTGGTATGGAAGTTTCATTCCAATGGATAAATGTCATGAGTTATTTTATGTTAATGCTATAGCAAAAATATAGGTGGACAAATTATATCATCTATGTAATGTAAGTTACATAGAGTATATTAGTCCGCTAGGGCTGCCATGACAAAATGCCACCGATGGGGTGGTGGAAACAACAGAACTTCATCCTCATCATTCTGCAGCCTGAAAGTCCAAGACCAAGGTGTTGGCAGGTCTGGTTTCTCCTGAGGTCTCTCTCCTTGGCTTGCAGATGGCCACCTTCTCGCTGCGTCCTCACATGGCTTCTCTCTGTGCACACACATCCCTGATGTCTCTTCCTCTTCTTATAAGGACACTAGCCCTGTTGGGTTAGGATCCCACCCTCACAACCTCATTTAACCTTAATTACCTCTTCAAAAGTCTCATCTCCAAATACAGTCATATTAGGGGTTAGGGCTTCAACATATGAATTTGGAGGGAAACACAATTCAGTCCATACGTATAGTCCTTTTAACACACTCTGCCCAGTAGTCTTATGCATGACTGAATGGTAGAATGTAAAATTTGTATATGGAGGCCATTAAAAATATATTTTGAAATTTGTTTTGTCTCCCTTTGTTTTTACTTTATTGTAGAGATTTTATTTAGATTAGGATTTGGAAAGCATAGACAAGTTCAAAGAAAAAATAAAAATCACGATATTTTTATCTCCCATTTTTAAAAAAAAGTAATATTAACTTTTGATGTATTTCCTTCCAGTCTTTTTTCTCTGCTACATATGAATTTCTTTTGCAGATTGGATCACAT
Source organism: Tursiops truncatus (assembly GCF_011762595.2). NCBI lineage: Eukaryota > Metazoa > Chordata > Mammalia > Artiodactyla > Delphinidae > Tursiops > Tursiops truncatus. Next base: position 14,751,517 of record NC_047051.1, read on the forward strand.
GTATATTGTATCTACATTTTTTGCTACACATTATCTTTTTTGTCATTGTTCCATCTTAAAAGGAAGATAATATATCCACAGCTTCATTGATTATTTTTGTGTGAACTACTGCACCTAATTTGGAGTAAACATTTTCTTGAATGTCTGGCTTTCCAATATATTTCCTTTTTCATACAATTTCCTTTCTCCCCTCTTGCTAGCCAAACGTTCTGCATCATTTTAGGCCCAGTTCAAGCCCTACCTCCTCAAGTAAAGGCTTCCCCAGTATTTCTGGGGCATAGTGACCTGGCCTCCTTTTAGATTTATATAATGTGCTTTCTATATTATTTGCTTAACCCCATCTTTCTCGTGATATATCTTGAGCCACTGTCACGATGATTTTTAGTTTAAGCCTTTACTCCTCAAAGGACTGCAAACTCCTTGAGTACAAAGACGGCGGCTTCGACTCTTTGCTGTGGACAATTGCCCTTTGCTTGATTGGCTGGCTTTTTGGGTGGCTTGATTAGTCTGCTGGTTGGTTTGCTGTTTTCTGAAAATGAGGAGTCATCCCCAGCTGTCTGTGGAAATAACGTTTTCCCCCTCCCATCCTTTGGAGGGCACTGGTTTGTGACATTTCCGCAGCAGGGCTAAATTGGACGCATTGTGTTTCTTTGTGTTCCCCTGATTTCCCTGCTCTGTGTGTCTTGACAGCAAGATGGTTCTATTATGTTATATCCTATTGTGTTTTTATAATGGCTTAATTACTGCCTATGGGTTTCTAACTGAAAACTGGGGAGAGGGTAAATTCTATAAATAAAACGTGTGATCGGTGACATTAATATGCTGCCAGATTTAGCTGTGTCTCCGTTGCTCAGGTTTACGTTCAAGTTCAGAGTGTTGCCAAATAAATGTTGTAGGTAAAGAATCTATTTTAGATTCGTTTAGAGGGTGAATTAAGCTTCAGTCAAAACATATTCCAGAAAGAGGAACTCTGATGTTCTGATGTGCCCTGTACCGTATGGCAATCTATCTCAGCACGTTTTCTCTCTATGCAGTAGACTGGCCAACGCCTAGAGACGTAGGCATTGAATGTGTCTATGAAAGAAGATATTCTTTGTGCTGAATCTGGACAAGCAAAACTTTAAATTATCGTTACTAAACCAAATGTGTCAGTATTTAAAATGTATATAAGACTGTATCTGGTTCATTAGGATGAACATAATACATTGCTGTAAATGGCTAAGAGGCCAACCCCTAAAGACATTCAACATTTGTAACTGGAGGGGGAAAGAGAGCAGGAAGGAGGGAGGAAGGGAAACAGGGAGGGAGGGAGACAGGGAGGAAGGAAGGAACCCACGTATATGCATATATCCATAATGCCAGAGAAATCTGCCATTTGGTTACCTTCCCTTTGGAAGCCTTACTAAATTTAAATTTCAGGTTAAATTAACAACCATAAGAACATGTAGAGACTAAGAACCTACAATCAGCAAAGCAGGAGGCATGATATTTGACATTGCAGCTTTGATGCAACTATTTTGATGAGAGAATATTTTGTCGTGTTTAAAACATTTCAGCTAGTTTTTTTTTTAATGAATAGGGAGGCAGATAACCTCACCCCTTCCAAAAGCTCCACAATCCCATTCACCACCCTTGAAATGCAGACACCTACCACCACTCCAAGGGATGGAGGAGGTTCCGGAAGGGAAGGAGGGGGACACACATTACTCACTTTTAAAAAACGATGTTTATATTTGACCAGACCTTTCTGATGCATCAAAACATCTGCATCAAATGTTATCCTTTAATGCAAGTCCCAGTGGAGTGCCATTTCTGGACACCCAGCGTGCACGGGAATGTTGAAATTACATAATTACTCTGATAATTAATAGAAAGAAAAAAGAAGACATTTTACGTACCTACATCTGTCAGCGGAGGGGCACGTGTGCCCAGACTTGTCCAGTTGGCCACTTCAGCCCCTCACTTCCTGCTCTGAGGGCAGAGGTCAACTAGGTGTCCCAGCGTTTGCATGGGACAGGCCCTTCAAGGGTGAGAGGAAGGTGCCGATGCAGTGGAGCATGGGTGAGGAAAAGCAGGGGTCCAGGAAAGGCCGGTGGGCCTTCTCCCCCGAAACAAGAGCTAGAACAAGAGTAAAACCATGAGGGGAGAGCCCTGCGGTCCTGTCAGGGAGAGGAAAGCGAGGCACTTCTCACCATACCTGAAGAAGGTGGCTCTTTCCTTAAGCATCCTTCCCTCCAGAGGACTGTTAGTGTGAAAGCCTGTCGCTCCCCATCCCCTGACCCCTAGAGTCCCAGCCACGCGGGAACCCAAGGCTCAGGCCAGCCCCTGGCGATGGGTAGGTTCATGAGGTTTGTTTCCAAAACTGAGCTACATTTTCCCCAGTTCCAAGTCCCTGGTCAGTGAAGGGTGGGATCGGGAGGCACAGTTGCCCCTCCAGGATGCCAGCCCCTCCGTCTCCACATCTCCTTCCTGATTTCACAACTGCAAGTGCCCAGAGAGAAAGGAGCCTGGAGGACTGAGCACTCTGTCATCGAATTCCCTCCAGGGCACAGCCCCTGCAGGTCTGGGCTGTGCCCCGGGGGCTCGGCAGAGATCCTAGCCTTCCTCCACGAGTGGATTATTTATTTAACAAACACTTAATATAGGGCTTACCACTGGTCAGGCAGTGTCCAGAGTGCTTTGCAAATATTAGTTCCATTCATCCTCATAACCAGGCCGTGAGGGAGGGGCTATTATTATCTGTATCTTACAGATGAGGAGACGGGGACAGGTTAACTCATTTATTGCCCAAATGCACCCAGCCTGGAAGTGGTGAGGCCGCTGGGCTGTGTGTGACGCTGCGTGGCACAGCTGGGGAGGGGAGGAGCAAGCCAAGAGCCGGGGGGGACGGAGGAAGGGACTCCCGGCATCAGCACACCTAAGCGGGCGTGGCCAGGGCGAGGGGCCGCCCAGATGCCCCAGGAGGACTTGGGAGCTGTCCTCTCCCTCCCTACAGCCCATGGGTTTGTCCCCATTCAACCACCTGCCCTCTCGCTTGCTTGACTCAGTCATGGGGCAGAGGGCCCAAGGTCGCTGCAGCGATTTGCAAACCTTGCCTGCAGCGATTTGCAAAAGGGGACCGAGAACCCTTTCTTCTGTCTTCTTAAGACAGTCTTCAGAGGTGCCCATGACCTCTGGCTGCGGGGGTGAGAGTGAGGTGGGGGGCTGGGGGCAGGAGTGTGGGTAGCGCTGCTAGATAAAATACAGAACGTCCAGTTAAGTTTCAATTTCAGATTCACAACACTTTTTTTTTTTAGTTCAAGTTAACGTTCCATGCACTCTTTGAGAAACACACACTAAAACAATTATTCATTGTTTAAATTCTAATTTAACTGGGTGTGCTGTATTTTTTTTTTCCTAAATCTGGCAGCCCTAATCTCAAAAATGCTTGGTGGGCGGGGACACAGCTACGTGGGCAAGTGGGCTATGCACCACCAGCCAGATGGAGGATCCTGTGGGGAAGCAGGAGGGCTGACCCTTCCGCCAGAAGAGGCAGTTTCCTACCGCCCGGACAGAGGCCGTGTCATGGCTTGTGACAGAGGGGAAGAGTCACCATAAGCCTCCATGCTCCACTGTGCCGCTCCACTGGCTTGCACCCCACCCTCTGCATGAAGCCCCCTCCCCCCTCAAATTTTTTACCTGGAAAAATTTCAAACCTACGTAAAAGTTGCAATAATAGTACGACGTATACACTCTTTTTGTCACATCTGCTTTTTCTTTCTCAATGTGCGTGGGTGCACGTGTACACCTAAGAACACGGGAGCGTATTCGTTTGTTAGCTGAACCATCTGAGAGTTTGTCGCAGACATCGGGAGACTTCATCCTTAAATATGTCCCTAAATAGGAGCGTGTGTCTCCTAGGAACAAGGGCAACCTCCTCCATAGTCACAATACCATGGTCACTCTCCGGAAATGTGGCATTAATACCATACTCTTAGCTAATATGAAGTCCATTTTCAAATTCCTCACGCACATATAATTAATGTCACATTAATATATATTAATATATTATAATATATAATGCCACAAATATATGTATATATAAACATAAAATATATTTGTGTATATATACGTACACACACATTACTGGGACGATCAGAGGAATTTGAATGTGGACTTTGCATATATATGTGTATATGTATATATATACATATATACAAACGCATATTATTATTAATGTAATGTAATTAAATTATTTTAAAATTTTAATCCAAGATTCAATCAAGGCTTCCAAATGTATTTAATTTTCCTGTTTCTTGAGTCTCTTTTAATGCAGAACCACCTTCTCAGAGTGCCTTCTGCGGGCTAGACCATGGGCACGTGGCTTGGCATCCCGAATCCAATTTCATCCATGGAAGATAAAGGTTATCTCCTTTCATAAGTAAGCAAACAGAAGCTTACTGAAGTTAAGTAACTCACCCAGGGTCACATGGCTAGTAAAGGGTATGGCCAGTATTGGAACCCAACCCTGACTCCCAAATCCTTTCCTTTACACTGTGCTGTCTGAGCTCTGTCTTCTAGAGATGATGCTGAAAGGGACTTCTGAGGTGGGAACCTGAGAACCATCCCAGGAGGTGAGAGAGAGTTCCATAGAAACACACAGGATTTTAAGAGAGGAGCAGATGGGGTTAGCTGGGAGGCAGTGTCGTGTCAAGGTTAGAAGTCAAGTCTTGAAGCCACCTGGGTTCCCATGTGGATTCCTCTGTTTCCCAGCTTTGTCCCCTTCACTTCCCCACCTGGAACGTGAGAATAATGACAAGAGCCAGTGAACCAAGAGCCAGTGAACCGAGAACCATCTAGAATCTTCACTTCCCCACCTGGAACATGCGAGTAATGACAGCCACCTCACCGGATGACCGTGGGGCTCTATGAAGTATTCACATTAAGTCCTCAGCACCAAGGTGATCTGGCACATGCCAGGCCCTCGACAAATGGTAGTTACTGCAGCTATCACGTGAGGGGAACAGTTGCCTGACAGGAGCCACACCAAAGAGCTGCTGCGCCGGCGGCCAGGAGCTGCCCATCTGAAGGGCAGCAGGATTCGCTGCTTTTAACATTCACACGTGTGGGTTCCACCACAAGGGAAGGGGAACAGCAGTGGGGGGTTTGGGGAATCCGTCTGCATTGCTGGAAACCAGTGAGATGAACCCCCTTCCTGACCGGAAGAGGAGCCCTCTGGCGGGGACACCGCTGCCTTCGCCCACCAGAGAGGCCCCTTCTCCACCTTTCCAGTGTCATCAACAATTTCCTGGGGGTATGGAAGCCCAGTATCTCAGGGGAAGGTGGGAGTGGGCTTCAGACGGCTGGAATGGAAGCAGACTGTGGTGGACCGTGCTGTGTCCCCCTCAAAATTCACATGTTGAAGCCCTCACCCCCAGGATGTGGGTTATGTGACAGTATTTGGAGATACGGTCTTCCCAGTGGTGATGAAGTTAAAATGAGCCCATTCGCATGGGCCTTAATCCAATCTGACTGGTGTCCTTATAAGAGGAGATGATTAAGTCACGGAAACCCCAGACTTGGGCACACACAGAGGGAAGACACAGGGAGAAGACAGCCATCTGTGTGCCACAGGGAGGGGCCTCAGAAGAACCCAAACGTGCTGGCACGTTGATCTTGGACCTCCAGACTCCAGAATTGTGAGCACATGTATTGCTGTTGTTTAAATCACGCCGTCTCTGGTACTTTGTTGTGGCAGTTTGAGCAGACTAATTTACAGGTCCTCAGGTCCCCAGAGGCAGGGCTGGCCTGCTGAGTGAGAGAAAGAGGCAGCTGGAGAGAGATTGAACCTGGCCTTTGGGGAGCAAAGCTCAGGGCTTCTGCTCTGCAGAGGACTGAGGGCCCCAGCTGCAGGTCCCCGAGCCGAGAGTCCAGAATCCTCGGTTATTCCTCCACTGGACAGAGGCAGGGGTTGTCAAGATTTAGTCAAGCCATCAGCCTGAGTAATGTCTTATCTCAGAAATGAGAGCATGAGGAATGAGGCCCGGCTAATGGTTAAGGTCCCTTACTCATCAAAAGCCCCAGGATTCCCACAGCAGGGGAAGGGGAGCGGGTTGGTTGAAAGCGCGGGCCGATCCGATTGTCCTGCTGACGACAAAAGCAGTTCAGTGGTTTCAACGCTCCATCACTTCTCTGCAGAATCTGGTGTGAGTCGTACGAGAGCCAGTGAACCAAGAACCAAAGCCAGGCTCTACATATGTTGTGAATTGCCTTTTTCTCTCTCCATGGAGGAGGGTGCTTGACAAGTCAGGGTGGCACCAGGGCTGACTCGGGTGACTGTCCTCCTGGATGTTGGGCTGATCTAACTCTGTGACATCGGCAGCGTGGAGTGACCTCTTCTTTGTGACACAGAGCCGCATGGTCTCAGGGGATACCGAGAGTCTGGCCTGTCTGGGGACACTGCCAGGCCACACGGGAAGCCAGCGTGTTGAAAAGCTGCTAGGAGACCTGGGCAGCCGACAGCCAGCTACAGCCGTACACACTTGGGTGCAGAGACCGGCTCCCGACGCCCCTTGAGGGGCCAGCAAAGTTGTATGGTCCCAGTCTCCTGCTCACACCCACTTCCCCAGGATAGAGGAGGCTCCCCCTCCATCCCTGACCGCCAGCACCCCCATCCTGGACCCCAAGCTCAGAGTTAACATGGGCAACAGCTTCAGAACTATTTTTCGGCGATTCCCTTAAAAGTGACCAATACGCCAGTTGTCAAGCTTCAAAAGATGCGTGCGTGAACTCACACACATGTGACGCCATCCTTCTGAACTCTGACTGCTCTTAAGCATTTATTCCTCTCACTCCTCTGATCATCCCGGGTTAAGATGACGTCACCTAGGCAGAATTATTCTTCTCTATGGAGGGTCAGGAAATTGAGTCACTGAGAAGAACCAGGGTTAATCCAGTGACACAGGGCATGACAGAGCCTGAGTAGGACTCAGATGGCATCTCCAAGTCCCTGAATCAAGGTTTCAGCTCCTAGGAGATACATACATGTTTGGCCCATTTTCTCCTGAATTTTTTATTATATTATTTTATTACTTGTAATTTTGTGATTCAATTGTATTATATTAAAATGTCTTTAATATAAATGAATAAAATATATTAAACTACATTTTAGGACTTCCCTGGTAGTGCAGTGGATGGGAGTCCACCTGCCAATGCAGGGGACACAGGTTCGACCCCTGGTCCGGGAAGATCTCACATGCTGTGGAGCAACTAAGCCCGTGCGCCACAACCACTGAGCCTGCGCTCTAGAGCCCGCGAGCCACAACTACTGAGCCCACATGCCACAACTACTGAGCCTGTGCTCTAGCGCCCATGAGCCACAACTACTGAGCCCACGTGCCACAACTACTGAAGCCTGTGTGCCTAGAGCCCGTGCTCGGCAACAAGAGAAGCCACCGCAAGGAGGGGCCTGTGCACCACAACAAAGAGTAGTCCCCGCTCACCAGAACCAGAGAAAACCCCGTGCTCAGCAATGAAGACCCAATGCAGCCAAAAATAAATAAAAAATAAAATACATTTTATAAATTATAAAATAAATTTTATTATTTTTATTATTTTATTATCCAAAACACGCCACCTGCTCCAAATAAAATTTAAATGTTCAAATAATTGAGAAATTATTTGCCATTTTTACTTATGCATCTGGATGGTGGCACTGGGCACGCTGCAAATAAGGAGAAATAAATAACTCTGAGATATGACAGCACATGTATCTGCTCAAGAGTGCATGGCAAAGATCTGCTTTTCATTTTTACAGTATTTCGTCAGACATATGGGAAATCACGCTAGGTGATTTTTATTTAATAAGTCAGCCATGCCCAATGCAAAACTCACAGGCACACGCGGACCGTCAGACATCCTGCTCTCCGTGGGAACAAGCGTATTCTCACTCCTGGGGATGTCATTACTGATACTGGAAGAGGACCTGAGGTTTTCAGAGGGATTGCCCGTTTTCGATACAAAGCTCAGCGGAGCGTGGAGAAACCCAAGGCTCTAGCTGCCTGTTTAACACCCGACCTTCAGCGCTCAGGGCTGCAGGTAGAACCATCCCAGGGGTGAGAGCCCCAAATTGCCCTTCCTCTCTCTCTCTCCTTATCACAATCTGTCTTTACCAGGCAAGCCAAGAGTAGGCATCCCAGGTGGATAATTGACGGTTTCAGCATCTTTCCCAGCTCCTCATTTTTCCTTTTAGTCTCCTGATTAGCTCTCAGATGAGTATATTTGCCTGCAGGGCTGCAGAAGCGTCTGCGTGAGCGTGGGAGGCGGGAGGACCCTGAGGGAACCCTTCGCTGCACAGCCCGGAGATGGCACTGCCTTCTCCGCCCCTCTTCCCCACCCCGCTGGAAGCCCTGAGGCGGGAAAGGCATCTAGTTCACTAACTTGTGTGCACCAGGCTGCCCGTGCTCAGCAAAGAGAGAGGCAGAGGCAGGGAAGGAGGAAGCAGGAACCTGATTTTGTATAAAACCCTTTATCATACAGTCTACATTACTGAATGTATTATGGTACCTAGTGTGCACGGCTATTCCTGTACAGCAAACCCCATATGCCACCATCTATCAATACTTTAGGATGACATAAGGTGCTTTCCATAGTAATCTTTGTTTCTTTGGCCGCGCCGTGAGGCATGCAGGGTCTTAGTTCCCCCACCAGGGATCGAACCCGCGCCCCCTGCAGTGGAAACACTGAGTCTTAATCACTGGACCGCCAGGGAAGTCCCTCCATAGTAATTTTGAGTGTACTTAGTCTTTGCCTCACAGACTGACTTTAGAACCTAATCTCCCATAAAGATGCAATTCCACGCTTTTAAATGTAAAATGTAGTTTAATTATGCTAATTCGGAGAACTCTTGACTCAAAAATGATTAAACTCAAGGAGCCAGTGTTCAGCTGAGTAATAGATGTCAGGTACCCAAGGGTCTGAGTCTCAGACATTAAGCAAAGAAGAAAAGAACAGGAGAGAAAGGGGTGGCCTGACACAGGAGCTGAAGTGGTACCTGTCGCCCAAGGAAACAAGGGGCTTACTGTGTGCGTCTGGCCTCAGTCAAGGGCTAGGACAGGACAGTGGTACACAGTGCAGACAGCACAGCCGCACCGCGGAACTCAGGTGCCAAAACGGATCGTCCACACAGTCCCCCTGCTCTCTTTGTCATCACCATCGCCGTCACGGTCATCCACATTTCCTGAGTGGCTTCTCACACCAGACGGAGGAGACAGTGGGCTGGTGTCCAGGGCAAGGTCATTTGGTTTCAAGGAACTAAGCAGCTCAAATCACCAGGAGGTTTATTACAGAAAGTCCTCACAAGTGCAGCCAGCCAGCCGTGGGCAAACTGGGAGGCCGTCCGGCAGGGAACTCTGCTTCTCTGAGGCCACGTCGTCTCTCATCTCCCACTGACTGTCCGCTCTCTGCGACCAGTTTCTGTGCCCACTGACCACTCACCATGGCCCACACGGCCAGTCCCGAAACGGAGGGCTCAGCAACTAAATCTAGATGACCTTCCAACCTTGGAGACCACCAGCAATTGAGTCCTGGCCCCTTGAATCTTAGTTACAATTCCTCAAAGAGAGAGTAAGGCGAGGGAGGGAATCGGTTCTGGCCACCTCATGGGTCAGGGGTACACTCTTCCACTCTGATCAGGACAGAGATGGGCACATGTTATAACAGCAGCCACCCAGCTTCCCCCTCCAGATGGGGCTTCAGGTGGGAGGCGGTCCAAGTTAAGCTGGGCAGGAGACTAACATGAATGCAGTGCAGGGACTTGCGGCAACGAACTCATCCAAGACTAAGGAATTTCTAAGACACCTCTTCAAGTGAGCAAACTGATACTCTCCCTACTCAATACATCAGCGAATGTGGATTGACTTATTCCTAACCACCAACATCCATGCTTTTGAATCGTTTCTCGTGTCCTAAGCACTGTCTAAGTACCAAGAGGCGTTACTGCATTTAACCCTTACGACCAATAAGATGAGTGCTAACATCACCCCCAATTTACAGATAAGGAAACTGAGACTCAGAGAGGCGAATGAACTGGCCCGAATTTACAGTCAGTAAATGACAGAGCGAGGACATAAACCCAGGGCCCAGTCACCTACCTGTGTGCTTTTTAGTACTGATTTCCTTTTATTTGGCCCCATTTCTCTGAAGGCTTCAATACAAGGGAATAAACTTTACAGGTTTTCTACAATAGTCACTAAAAAGTTCCTAAGAGAAGATTTGCATTCCAGGTTCTGTAATACTTAGTGCCACAAAGATTCTGTTTTTTTAAATGTTCCACCTATATTTCCAGAAGGCATTTAAAACTTATACCACGATATCGAGAAACGGTTACCTGAACATCTCATGTGTGCAGACCCCTGACCGGGTGCAGAGGATACAGTCCTGCCTTCCAGCCGTTTAATCATTTTTATTTGCCTTCTCTAGATTTTCTTCAAACCCCTCTCCATCACTTCATCTTACTTAAGAGGTGAGGCCAGAAAGAAGTCTAAGAGAGGCCTGACAGAGGCCGGTCAAGGTGGGAGGATCGGTTCAAAGTTCCCTCCTGCCAGGCACTTGTTTGTGAATTCCAAGGCTACGACTGCCTTCTCCTTAATGAGAGCAAAACACAGCTGATTTAAGGTTTAGCTGGCGTACCACTAAGGCCACTGGCTCTTCTTCTTCCATACTTGTACATTGTCAGCTCCTTCCTGGCCTGTTTTCGTGGTCTTATTTCCATTCCCACATAAATTTCCCAGCCCTGTCTCCATCATGTGGCATCCTGTTTTATATCCTTCGCTATCACCAATGGGCCAGAAACACTTGCGATTTTAATTCTTTCTTGTATGTGTTTCTTTTTTTCTTACCATAGACTCTTTACATCTTGAAGGATTTTTAGAAATAATTAGTTCTATCTAGTCTTTGCCTTAGTTGGGACTCATGGTTGCCCATTTCATCTTTTAAAAGCGGCAAGGATGGAGTGACAACAATTTCTTTCAGTAAGGGTTTATGGACAGTTTTTAGGAGAGGGAAATCTGTACTATACCAAGCACTGGATTCAGTACTTTAAAGATATTTTCTCCTTAATTTCTTGAAATGACCTGGTGATATGGGTTTTATCATGATCATTCTACAGATGAGAGGAGCTAAAGATCAGAGAGATTAAAGTCACTTGTCTAACAAGAAGCAGGGTGGGAATTTAAACCCAGTTCTGGCAGCTTCCAAGGTCCATGCTTTTGAATCCTTTCCTACATTTACTTTCTCACTGTCAAAACATTTCTCTTTGCCAGACTTAGGTTTTTTTAATCCTAGCTCTGTCATCAACATGTCACTAGATGTGTCAGGTAAATCATTCTACCTCCTTGGGTTAATTTTCTCATCGTGAAAATAGGAATAATATTCATTTCACCTGCCTTGCAGGTGAAGCTGAATGTAAAAGTACTTCAGAAAATATATATCCTAAACAAGTACAACTTCTTATTATAGTTATTACCAATCTTGAGCATTGTCCAGTGGGGTTCAGAAGACCCCCTCCTAAAGGATTTGAGGTTCCTTGTACTGGTAAAGAAATGGATTTGTTATAAAACATATAATTCTCCTAAGAAAGTGCTGTATCAGTTAGGATGTTTTCACCTGCTGGCAACAGAACCCTGAATCAACTGCTGTAAACACCTGGGGGATTATTCGCACGGTAAGGAGTGCCAAGGTAAGGCAGCTCCAAGGTTAGTCGATTCATGGGCTCCTTAATGTCATTTGTGAGCAAAGTTCCTCCCATCTTTCAGCACTGCCCTCCTCAACTGGTTGGCTGGTATTCAGGCTCGCTGATCTCACGGAAGCAAGATGGCGGGCTTGGGCACCACCAGCATCCAGCAGAAGCTGAAGGCGACCACCTCTTCCTGGTGGTCTCCTTTTATAAGCAAAAAAAACCACAAAAAAACAAATCTTTGCCAGGTGCCCCCATCCCCCAGCAAACATTCCTTCACATCTCACTGGGCAAAATGGTACCACGTGCTCTTGCCTAAACCAATCATGGGATGACCATGATTGTCTTACTGGGACATATGGTGGTGGGAGGGACAGCGGCTCATCCAAATAAAACCAGGGTTCTGGGACTTCCCTGGTGGCTCAGTGGTTAAGAATCCGCCTGTCAATGCAGGGAATGCGGGTTCAAGCCCTGGTCTGGGAGGATCCCACATGCCGCGGAGCAGCTGGGCCCATGCACCACAACTACTGAGCCTGCGCTCTAGAGCCTGCAAGCCACAACTACTGAGCCCACGTGCCACAACTACTGAGCCTGCACTCTAGAGCCCGTGCTCTGCAACAAGAGAAGCCACCGCGATGAGAAGCCCGTGCACCACAACGAAGGGTAGCCCCCGCTCGCTGCACCTAGAGAAAGCCTGCACAGCAACGAAGGCCCAACGCAGCCAAAATAAAGACGTAAATAAATAAATATAAACTAAAAACAACAAAAAAAACAGGGTTCTGTTAATAAGGATGAAAGGGAGAACAGCTGTTGGTGAACAACCAACAATATATGATCTAGAAAATGAATTACACCACTTAGGTATGATGGATTCTAGTACCTTCGAGTCTCAGAGGATCTCTAACAGAGAAGCGAGCATGATCTTCTCCCCTCATCCCCACCCCCTACTTCCATTTAATTTCAACCCAGGTTAGTTTAAAGGATTCGATTTCATTCCACATTTACAGACTTCAAGATCCTTCTGCCTCCCTGGGTCTCTCATTTTCTCTTTACTTTGGATACGGCTTGTGTGAATAGGTACCAGATGCTGAAGGGCTGCTTACCATTTTCTTTGCTAGGCTTTCCCAAGGGAGACAGAGAAGGACTCCAGGATGGATAGGCTCTTCAAGGGGCCTTCATTAAAATAAGCTGCAAGTTTCTCTGTGTCTCCTTACCAGATCACAGCACTCTCTGCAAGCCAAATCTCTACAGTGCTGTCCAATGTCTTATTACCTGCCCAGCGGATTTAGTCTCCAGCGAACAATACCCCTCCTGCATTCCACAAAGACAAGAGAAGACACTTGTTCTGAACGAGCTGCATGGAGCTCCTTAGCGTGCGGGCATTTCTGGACTGAGTTCAGTGTTCTGTGAATCACAGTGATTGGTACGTCCCAGGAGAGAAGCTCCAGCATTCAGAGGAAACTCAGGGTTAATTACATAAGCACAGGTAATCACTCTTCAGAAGTAATTATCCGGGTGTATGCCCATGGATACCGAGTCTCAACTCGAGAATATCTTTAACTCTGGAGTCCACTGGCTTTTCCTGTCTTTCTCTCCCTCTGTTTATCCTAAAATTAACGTTAATCAACATTTGGCTCGAAGCACACCATGCTTCCACCATGTAATTATAACACGTTTCCTCATTTTTTTTTTAAAGTTTGACCTTAAATCCCCAGCTTCTATCTCTGAGTCAAGATCAGTATTTGTAACAGTGAGTTAATCAGGCTCTGGGGCCCAGGGGTGCTTAAAGAACACCCGCACCCCTACCCCATCCGATGCAGTAACAGACCCAGAACTGCCACAGCCCACACTCATAGCAACATTCTTCCAGTGGAGCTGAGGGGGATATATTTAGGCTTTGTGTTATGGGGAAATTATGTGGCACAAAAGCAATAATGTTTCACTTATTGCCACTTAGAGACCACCAAAATAGTCGTAGGCAGAGATGGACAAGCTTGGATATCCAGTCATTTTGTAAACACTTTAAAAACCAAATGAAAACCTCAAACTGGATGCCATTCCCTGGCTTTATTTTATTTTTTTTTGCGGGATGCGGGCCTCTCACTGTTGTGGCCTCTCCCGTTGCGGAGCACAGGCTCCGGACGCGCAGGCTCAGCGGCCATGGCTCACGGGCCCAGTCGCTCCGCGGCATGTGGGATCTTCCTGGACCGGGGCACGAACCTGTGTCCCCTGCATCGGCAGGCACACTCCCAACCACTGCGCCACCAGGGAAGCCCCATTCCCTGGCTTTTTGATGACAATTCTTGTGACCATGGTTAGGAGTCTTAAAACACTGGTAAGAAAATGTCTTCTCCTCACTCTCTGAGCAAGAGAAGAAAATGGAGATGTTGTGTCACTTCTACCACTGGGACACATCACTCTTCTTTGCACCAAAAGATAAATCCAATTATGAAATTGGCTCCATAGGTGCACAGGGTTAGGAAAACAACAATGAAGCCATTTATTTGTAATCAGATATTGGAACTGGTGGGGTCTGTTTGCAGGCTTTAGCACTACTAAGAAGTCGCTAAGCCTCTGGGCTTTATTATTATTATTATTCATTTAATTTGTAAAAAATAATACAGATCAGATCACTAATAATACCACTTGCACACTTATTTCCCTCTCTTGTATGTTTTAATTTTTAAATTTTTTCCAGTTTTATTAAGACATAATAGACATAGAACATAGTATTAAGTGTAGAACATGATGATTTGATATTTGTCTATATTGTGAAATGCTTATCACAACATGGTTAGTTAACAACCATCACTCACATGGTTACAATTTTTTTTCTTGTGATGAGAACTGTTAAGACCTATCCTCTTAGCAACTTTCGAATAGATAATACAGCATCATTAACTAGAGATGCCACGCCATATGTGACATCCCCAGGACACACTTACTTTAGAATTGGAAGTTTATACCTTCCGACCCCTTTTATATGTTTCACCTGCTTTGGGGCCTTTTCCATCTGGAAATAAACTGTAAATTTGTAAAGGAATTCCTTTTTTTCAAAACACTTTCTACATTTATGATCTCATTTGCGCCTCACACCCTGTGAGATAGGAAGGGTAGTTTTTATTGTTTTAAAATCGATAAAACTGAGGCTTAAAAAGGGTAAGTGACTTACCCAAGACCGATGTGGGGAGCTGTATATACTAGTTGGCCCAGGACAGTCCTGTTCCCAAATGTTGTTCCACAGCAACTATGAAAGGACTTTCTTAAACTCTCAAAATTGTGCTGGCTTGAATGAGAAGGTACACTGTCTCCCAAACCGTAGGTCAAGGTCGGAGCCCGAACTTCCAGCTCTTGGTCTAAGGCCATTTACTGCAGCCATCTTCCTCATGGTTACTGAAATAGCAGGCAATCAGCCAACTAGACAGAGTTTCTCCTGGTCTGGCTCACCAGGGATTACAGCCTGTGATGAATCAAGTGCAACTCTCCTGGGACGATGAACCTTCTAGAGATGGATGTAGCTTCAAAGGTGACTCTCCTGACTCAGAGCAGCTGACTCAGTTCGGCCATGGCCACCCAGACTGGTCCGAAGTTCCGAATGCCAAATACTACTTAAGAACGCCCAGCCCTCATCACTCTGGCCACACTGATCTACCCAGAATGAACACTCTACCCCTCGACTCCCCTGACCCCAGGTCAGTTATTCACGTTAGTGCTAAATTTACCTCCAGTTCACACCAACGTTATAGTATCTCACAGTAAAATTGGGAAATCAGAAATTGGTATTCTGATTCCAAGGCGAGTGAATACATATTAGGCCCAAAAGATACATATACATATTAGACCAAAAAAATAAGAGAAAACTTGTTCATCACAGAATCCAGGAATAGAAGCAATCGTTTGAGGAGATGAAAATCGTATCTTAGGATCCTTATTTTACGATGTGACTTTGCCTACACTTAGGACTGATTATAATTTCTACCTTTTTTCCTATTAAAAGGAGAAATAAGTAAACGAATGCTGAGTGTTTGAGAATAACCTGAGTTCTCAGGAGAGAAAGAACCAGAGAAACTCAGTATTTAGTTTTAAAGACTTGATTTTATGAGCTTGGTTGTCCTTTATTTTTCTGCACTCAGTCTAATGTCAAATGGCTTTCTCTCCACCTGACTCTCCAGAGTTTGTTAAAATAAACCCCAGATGTGGGCCCTGTCCTGTTCCTAATGGTGTGTCTCCTCTTACCCTAAGTGTGTGCATCTTTAGGTCATTTTCCTAACAGCCTCTGAAAATGTGCTTATGAATAAGGAATTGGGGCTTTGTCTCCATTTTGAAAACCACTGTAGGTGGGAGGAAGCAGCCTGGGAGCCCCTGGGAGTGGATACCACTGAGGCCCAGGAGCTTCACCCACCCAAAACCCATGAGATGTTTTGAGGTCTGGGGAAAGGTGCAGCCCAGCAAGGACCCAAGGCCTGGAAGGATGGCTCTAATCTTGGCCAATGGGGAAATTGTGCAGGACGATGACCCCCGAGGGAGGAACACTACCCAACCACGCAGTAGCACCCCTCAACAGAGCTTTCTTGATAGGAGCCATGGTGCCCCCCTGGGGACCCGGCCAGCAGCAGACGGGTGCCAGGCTGGGCACTGCTCAGGCCCCCTTCAATGACCTCGACCGATGGTTGGTGAATATAAGCTTCCCCCAGTGGCATCTTCGTGCACAATTTTTCTTTAATAAAACTGGCCAGGGCTTCCCTGGTGGCGCAGTGGTTGAGAGTCCACCTGCCGATGCAGGGGACACGGGTTCGTGTCCCAGTCCGGGAAGATCCCACATGCTGCGGAGCAGCTGGGCCCGTGAGCCATGGCCGCTGAGCCTGCGCGTCCGGAACCTGTGCTCCGCAACGGGAGAGGCCACAACAGTGAGAGGCCCGCGTACCGCAAAAAAAAAAAAAAAAAAAAAACTGGCCAGAGCTTTTAAAAATAATAATAATAACAAAACAACAACAAAACCACTATACTCTTCCCCGTAGGAATCACCTACTCCTCCAGAGAGGGAACTTCCCAGGGAGAGATGTACTGGGGGTCGTGTGTTGCCTTTTCACACAGCCTACTTTCTCCTCTTACTAACTAACCACCTGTGGAAAGTTTCCACTCATTGTTGCTCGGCCACTCCCTTCCTGTGACCTGGGCTACACTTGAGACGGAGGCAAGCAAGCCTGGGCTTGCCTTACGTGCTCCAACACAGAGGGCAGCGCTGACAGTTCAGACTCAACCGGCCACCTCAGAGCTGCCCGAAGGCCTCTGCCGCCAGACAAGGCCTAGCAAGGGTCGCCAGAGTCTCAGTACGAGATCAGCACCAAAGCGAGAAGACCTGGGTTTAAATCTGAGTTCTGCCATGCAGGAGCTATGGTGATGCAGGGCGAACCTCATCGTCAGAGTTGAATCTGAGATTCTCTCTGGGGCTGCTTCCCCCATGAGCAAAGGCAGAGAACGCCAACTACCATTTCTACCAACAGCTGTAGGTTACTACACACTCATCCCAGGCCTGGAGCTGCTCTACGTGTGGCGCTCACACCGTCTCCACCCTCCCAGCCACCCTGCAGGGAGGACGTTGTCATCCCCACTTGACACATGAGGAAAGAGACCCAGGGCATTGTCACCCCCCAAGGCCACACAGCACAAAAGAGTTGACAGTTGGGTATGACCCTGGTCTTGCAGGCTCCAGATCCAGGCTCTATATCCATGAGAACACATCACTGCCTCTCAGAGGTTTGCTGGGAGGATCTATCAAATAATACAGGACAAGGTGCTCAGGAAAGTGCCCTCCGGGTCAGAGCCGCCCTTGGTAATCCACTTCTTTTCTGTTTCCATATCCCTTGCCCACATCCCATGTCACTCTCCCAGCTGTCCCCAGGCACCCTGACAGCGCGAAGACCAAAGCAGGGCATCCCACACACTTGTTCTGTGTTCTCGTGTGATGCCACAGTTACACACTCTGCGAAGGCAGTGGAGAAAAACGAAGCCAGAACACTCTGTGCCAGAAATTCTGTGAGAAGAATTATCTCAGAGGCAGGTCAGAGATGCCAGGCAGATCCCCCGGTACAGCTGTCGCTGATTCGTGAGGCTCTATCTCCCTGTCCTTTGTGTTAGCTCAGCTAAGCAAACGTGCCCTCACCCAGTTACTCTCCCTCTTCTTCATTTTGTCCCTTATCATCTCAGTTACCATCCCCAAAGAGGCCCCACAAACGAAGAAGGGCTTGGAACCGCAAGAGTCAACATCATACTTAATAATAACAATTACATAATGATATATCTCCCATATAATAATATGTAATTGCCCAATAATTACTATTAAACAGTGCCATTGTGACCACTGAGGTTCCCAAACCCTTTAATTAACTGTTGTCACTGATAATGGAGCAAAAGATCATTCGCTAACATTGTTTCTGTGTCCCACAGACACTTCTCTTTTGAGCTCGCGAGTGTCTTTCTTTATGTTTTCATTCTTGAGCTGAGGTTTCACAAGGAGATGGAGATCTTAGAGCCCCAGACTTAGATCTCTGGTTCCCTAAGCATGTTCCCTGCAAATCTTCTAAGGATTTACTTTCTCCTTCATCTCCAAGTGCAGACAGTATCTGGAGAGGCTCCTTATCTGTAGTGATTGATGGGGAAACCTCCTATCAAAATAGGTAGAATGAGCCCATGCCCCAACTTCTTCCCGACTTGCTTTGAGACACTCAGAAAACAAGTAAATGTGGATAACTCTTGGGTAGAATTAAAACAAAGTCCTCAGTTATGCTGAATTTAGAATCGGAAAGTTTATAAAATTCAGTCTCTCTAATTCGATACATGGCCTCCTATGGAGGCAAATACTGAATTTCATCTTTTCTTTGCTGGATCCCATCTTTGAGACATCTTTTTGGGAGGTGGGTAGGCGGAGGGGATACCATAATAGTATAAGAATTTTTTTTGGAAAACTTTTTATGCTAAGATTGATGCAGGAGGGAGCTTCCTGGTGGCCTAGTGGTTAGGATTCCAGGCTGTCACTGCTGTGGCCCAGGTTCAATCCCTGGTTGGGGAGCTGAGATCCTGCGAGACGTGTGGCGCAGCCAAAAAAAAAAAAATTGAAAATTAAAAAAAATGTGTGAAATTGACTCAAGAAGAGTGAATTATTTGGCTAAAAACTGTTCCGGGGACTTTCGAGCCCCATCTTTCCCTGCTTCCCAGACTGCAAGTAGATCACCTGAAAATTTACCTAGGAAATCTGCGAGCTGAAACAAGAAAGATTTCCCTTTCCTGGTTTGAGACTGGGTCCCTTCATTGCTTAGGGATGCCTGATTCCTAAGGCAGGATAACGAGCTAAAAAATCAGCCCATTCTATAGGCTAAGAGGTGGATTATAGGTCAGTGAGACTAAGGAGGCTTAAGGCAAATGAGAAGAGTGTAAAGTCCTTTCCTTCAAACCGAATTGATCCCACGATGATTCTTTTTCCAAAAAAAAAAAGAGACAAAGCAAGTGATTTTTCTATCCATCATGGCAAGCCATTAAAAATATACTTTTTCCAGCTTCATCTACCAGCTACCACTAAGAGGCTGATCCTTTTAGCAGATAATAATGGAAATTATCCCCTACACCTGAGGGAATACTACCGCAGGCGACAGAATCTGGAATATAAAATAGTTTTTTGAGGTCTTGACAGCGCTCTAGTTGTTACTCTTGGAAGAAGACTTTGGCAGCACAAGACATAATTGACGACGACCCCCCGAGGGTTCTGCGTGGGCCTCACCCCTGCTCCACGCCAAAGGATGAAGGATGGTGACGTGTAGCTCTTTTCTTTCACATGTTGCCCGTGTTCGGGCCACCGCTCTTCTTGGTCACAGCATCGACCTGTGCCTTACAGGTTGGACAGGGATACATAGACTTTAGTGTCCATCTGGTGACAGAGGCAGCCCTTGCCCACTGGGCAGTGGAGGTGTCAGCTCCAATCCCCAGTCCCAGTATCAAGGCTGTGTCTCGGGGCTGAAGGTTGGAATACCCTGAGCTCTAGAGTGAGGACACACCCTTGCGCAAAACCTTTTGACAGATTTCCAGCGTCCGTAAGAGGAAACCTGAATTTACCGCAGCCTAGAATGCCCTCTATGAACGGTCTCTCCAGTGTCAGCAGACAGCACTCACCTCCATCAGGACTTCCCCCGACACTAGCCCGCAAGCTCTCTCCTGCATTAGCAGTTTTACATACCCCGAGCACGTTCTTCTCCTCCCTCGTTGTCAAGCTAACTCCTACCCACCCTCAGCATTTCAACCTGAAAATCATTTCCTTAGAGAAGCCCTTTGTGAACCATCCCGTCTGAGAATGTCGCCGGGTGTGTGCAATTGTAAACTATTCTTTCATAAGTTATGAAAGAGATACATAAAAAATGACAAACTTTGCTGCCCTTTTTGTCCCCACTCGGCTATAAGTTTTATGAGAGGAGAGAGCTAGGGTTTTGTTCCTTTTTATTTACCCAGCGTTGGGCATGTTGTCATTTACAAATCACTGTGGAATAAATGAGAGAATCTGGTAGATGAGACGACCAGAATATTGAGAGACACGCCCTATGAACCGCCATAGCGAATCAACAGAGAGGAGCTCAGGCCATGGAGTAAATAAAGCGCTGGTGTACTGCAGGTGGGGTCCAGATGGTCTAGCCCCGATGTACAGAACACAAGCTCATCAAGTCTTCAATCCGCACATCCCATTACTATCAGAAGGACTACACTGGGGAACTTGGCCCAATGTAGTATCTGAAAGGAAGTCCAGAGACCCTGGATTCCCCAGGACAGTAGTCACTTCCAATGTCTAGCACTTTGCTCCCCCAAACCATCAAAAAGTCCTGGAAATGCTCGTGTTCTAGCATCCATACTGTATCTTCCAGTATGTCTTAAACCCAAAGACAGGGGGATAAAAGGAACCCTTTGTGAATCATAAAACCTTAGTTTTGGTTTAGAAACTCTAAGCACAGAGCTTACACGTGTGTCAACCTCAAAAGGTAGGGAGGTGTTCCAAAATATCCTTCCCTCAGTAACCTACTTGCAAGCATGTAATTTACTCTTTTATTTATAGCATTGTCATAACTGTATTTTCATCTTTACTAAAGCTTAAGGGTAATGCATTCCGTAAGTTCACTACCTGCTGTATGAAGTTGTAACTTTACAAACTGCTCTGAAACCCTTGTCCTTTAAAGCTTCAAGCCACTCTGCGCCTCCTCGGCCTCTGGTAATCTCTTTATCAGATGCGGAAGGTCCTGTTCGTCCTTTTCTCCCTCCCTCCTCACTCATCATCTGAGCATGATTTCTTTACCTCCCTTGTGTCCTGTAGCTTCTTTATGGCCAGTTCCTTTCTTAATTGACTTGCTTTACAAAGAAATGTTAAGAACCATAAGGTTTCCTTCTCTGATGCTGCTAGACACTGCCCCCACTACTCAAAGGGTTATCTAGACCAGCAGCATCGCTCAGAGGCTTGTTAGAAATGCAGAATTCCGGGCCTCCCACCCCAGGTTCCGAATCAGAATCGTATTTCAACAACAGGTGACTTCTTTTCACATTAAGGTTTAAGAAGTTGCTCTTAAAAAAAAATAAATAAGTTGCTCTAGAGAACCTTCATCTTAGGCGCCAAGAGGCTCAGCCCAGCGGCTCCCCCCCAGCACACCTCCCCGCCGTAACCCCTGCCCCACAAGCAGACACTCCCCTTACACAGCAGCCTCCCTGCCACTTGGAGCAAAAGAGCTCAGGGAGCCTCCAAACTCCCAGGAAATGAGGGTATCAGAGGTCCCGACAGTAACTATCAGCTGCCTTATGTGTTCAGTAGAGTCTTACGAGCTACCGTGTGATCTCCTATGTGAAGGTGGTCTCTGCCCATACACATAAATGGTGTGTGGATAGAACACACACTGTCATACATGCTAATTAGGATCTCATGGTTCCACAGTTTTTGCAGAACATATACCCCACATTCTAATCCCATGTAGTGCATCGAAGAGACAACAGCACAGACTCTGGAGTTAGACAGACTGAGTTTTAACCCACCTCTGCCAAGAACAGTGGCAAGA
This sequence comes from Tursiops truncatus, assembly GCF_011762595.2. NCBI lineage: Eukaryota > Metazoa > Chordata > Mammalia > Artiodactyla > Delphinidae > Tursiops > Tursiops truncatus. Next base: position 14,773,306 of record NC_047051.1, read on the forward strand.
CCTTGGGCGAGTTATGGAAATCTTAGCCTCATGCTCCTCGTGTACAGAATGAGGGAAATGCCTGCCTTGCAGGGCAGTATGGGATTATAAGTTGGTATAATCTGTATTTGTCACAGCTCCTGACATGTACCAGGTGCATAGTAACTTGAAGTCCTGTTATCGGCGTGACTGTCATGATAGATACACGTGTCATGTAATTTGTGGTTTTTGTTCACTCTCAGATATTTAGTTACATCCAATTCAGTTCTCAATGGACCTCTATGTCACTTTTTGTATAAACCGGTCCTAGCCAGTGTTTTAATCCAGTTGGCTCTGCCTTTACAAGTCTTCCTATACTGGGGTCCAAAGTGTATTCTTTAGCTGTAAATCAATCTGTGCCTTTTTGATCACCTTCATCAACGCCTCACGATCTTAGGGAGAAGCTGCTCACCCATTTAACCAACCCCATAACTATTCCCAAACCTTTGAGTTCCTACTTCACACTTGGGCAGTGGTTCTCTAGAGGTGGGAGAGGAGAGGATCTCAACAGGGGACAGTGGCAATGTTTGACTGTCACTTCTCCTCCCCATGTGTAAGCTGAGGCTTAGGTTCTGACGGTGTTGAAGTTCAATGTCTCTCTCTACGCAGTCCCACTTCCTCTACCCACCTCCCTCCCCCGCCCCAGGTCTTGACCCACAGAGCACTCCTTAGGGACCTTAAGCATTAAAGTTGGGAAACTAAGGGGATGCTCTGAGAGGACGACATAGTCCTGTTCTCACAGGACCTCTGTTGGGTCTTTCACTGGACATGGGCTAATTCAAGCTCATCCCTCTTGAAAGCACCGAGTGACTCTATCCACGTCCAGCTCTTCCTAGGACAGCTACCATCAACTTCATAGCTACCTAACATTTTACACTAGTGATACAAATATTGGATAATCTGAGAGGAGGTGGTGCTTTCCTCATGCACACGTAATCTTTAGCTAAAAAAAAAAAGATGACACTCCATCTATTATTCCCAAAGGGTAAACTGACAAATACGTAGAAAGGACAACCGTGAAATGTTTCTATATAATCAGTAGGAATAAAAGTACACTTGAAATAATGTGCATAAAAACTAACAAAATGCACAAAGGAGTCTATGACTGCTAGAAAGTTGGTTTTGCCAGTTTCACCAAGCAAGAGGGCTCTCTATGTGAATGATGGAGACTGGGAACCGCTCTTCTGGTTGGATAGTGACGGTCCCTCGAGTCCTGGGATGTACACAGTATGCCCCAGTCAAGTCTCCATCCTTCTAAGCACTTACGGGACACGGTGGAGGCACAACCTGACACACCCAGCACACAGAGCCTCCCCCACACATGCCCACTCCTTTAATAGCTGAGTTCTCGGCGCTGCTTTCTGGTTTCATTTCCATTTTTACCTTGTTTGCAGGGCTCATAAACACCAGAGCGAAAGTGCCTGGTCTCAAATCATTAGGGCAAAGGCGATCTAGCCTTGGCCCACCTCTGGGGTCAGTAGGCTTCAGCTTCTTCATGGTAGTGCTGGCAGCTCTGTTCTTTTCTTCTTCATTCCTGTAGACTCCATCATTTCTCCAAATAGCTCATGTGTCTCACAGAAAGCTGATCGCGTCACCAACCCCAAGAGCGGGCGCTGATTGGTCTAGCATAATCCAGGTAACCCCTTACCTCTTGACAGTCATGGGTTCTAGAGCTAGGCTTCAGCCAGCAGTTCACAACACTATTCTCTTGGTAATAGTTATTGGTGCCGGGGCGGGACAAGACCTAAATTGGTCTATTCAGACTGAAGTGAAGGATTTTTCTTCCATGGATGAAGAGAGTCTCTTCCTCCTTTAACCCCAGGGGGTTGAGCAGGGAAGAACACAGCCCTGATTTTTCCTAGTAGTCCTCATGCAACCTTGAGGAGAGCAAGTTTAAGAATGAAACAATGCTAGCAGAAAGACACAGATAACTGGATCCTTGATGACACAGAGCCATTGAATCAATCAATCCTGATTGTTTGCATTGGGTTTTCTCTTAAGAGCCCAGAGCATCATAACAGATCATTTCTCCACCTCAGCAGAACTTAGGGCCCTATGAAGGAGGCACCAGGAGGCTTAGTAACCCACTGCCATCTTCTCTTTTACCTTAAACTATTGCCTGAGACATCGTCCTAGCCCACCATGGCGATCGAAAGACCTCCTTCCGGGCTTCCCTGGTGGCACAGTGGTTGAGAGTCCGCCTACCGATGCAGGGGATGCGGGTTCGTGCCCCGGTCCGGGAAGATCCCACATGCCGCCGAGCGGCTGGGCCCGTGAGCCATGGCCGCTGAGCCTGCGCTCCGCAACGGGAGAGGCCACAACAGTGAGAGGCACACGTACCGCAAAAAACAAAAGAGACCTCCTTCCTAACAGGTTAGACTCCAATTCAAGACCCTCCACAAAGCCTCCTGCGTCCCTCCCACCCTGTAGCCTTCTTTTTCCTTCTCCTATCCCTTCCTGTGTCCATCAGCCAAATCTCTGTCCCTCTCCATTCCCGCCAGGGCTTTGTGACCTTACATGTACCTTTCACCAAGATGGCCTCGGGTCCAAGTGTTTCTGACGTCCATAACAACAACTTGCTAATCTCTTGGAAGTCGCCCAGTATATGGAATCCTGCAGTTTACCTGGATGATCAAACGACTTCATTTTTTTATTCTCCTTAGTTGGCATCAGTGCCTTAGAATAGAATCTGGGGTCACGCTTTGCCTAAAAAGAAAGAGCTGACAGGGCTTGCAACTGGCAATGCATCAGTTCCACCTCAAGGAGATCAACGGGGAGAAGTTAATGAAATGGAACAGTTCTCATATTAACCAGTTAGCCATTCAGCTTAGGACAGATGTGGAAAATCAGCCCATACGAGACATTCATTAAAGTGAAATTAGCCGTTCAACACCTTGATATCTGAGCAGACTGATGTTTCAAAATTATTATAATTATGACCATGGGGATAAAGAGAGCCAAACTTTTGAAAGAAGACTTGAAAAAAAATTAAAAATTCTAGTACTACCCTGCGAGATGAAAATAATGGGCTGGTCACAGATCCCCAGGATATGAGCAATTGCTCCAAATCCTTCTTGATGAGGAATCTGTGACTCTGAACTCAAAATTAATTCAAATGCAAATAATCTCTCTTCCCCCTGAGAATCATTATTCCTGATTCGGCAGGCAGTTTAATGGGAAATCTGCAGGTGCACTGCAGACTGAACCGCAGAAGTTGTTTCAGCTCCAGACGAAAGCTTCGACTCCTAAAGACATGGAATTTGAGCGCCTGAGCCCAGAGATTTGAATTCCCTCACTGCCCCTGAAGTCGAGTCCCCCAGTAAAGCCCATGAGACTTAGTAAGATGTACATGTGGTGTCTGCAGCCTGGAAAGCATCGTAAACCTCTTCAGTTTCTCTCAAGCACATACCTTACGCTTTGGTAGCTGTTAACTATCTTAACCTTTTACATAGAGATTCTTCTTAAACAGAACCTGCAGAAGACACTCAGTCCCCAGTATGGTCACCTCTAGGGGGCCCACACAGGAGAAAAAGTTGGAAGCCTCTGAACTTGGATGGCTTGGGTTTGAATGTATGATGCTAGGAAAATGACATGGCCATCTGTCCTTCAGTTTCTCCATCAGCAAAACAAGGGCAGTAATGTATCTACCTTGCAGGACCATAATAGCAATTCAAGCTTTTCCTAGGCAACACAGGAAACTGGTTAAGAGTATGGACTCTGGAACCAGACTTACCTGGGTTTCAATCTGAGCTCTGCCTCTTGCTGACTACACAGCCTTAGCAAACTAACTAACCTTTTGCTTTATGTCAGTTTGCTCAGATGTAAAATGGGGATAATAATATTAACAATCTTCCATAGTTGTTATGAAGATTAACATTTTAAAATAATTTAGACCGGTGTCTGACTTATACAACAAGGACTCTGTGTGCACTGAGCACAGTATTTGGCCCATTGTGAGAAAAGTTCTACATTAATATCAGAATTAGTGTTAACCTCTGTGTGAGTGGGAATAACATTGTAGATGAGGGAAGAGGGAATAATATTTCTGAGGATAGAATAGAAAGGACAAGATACTTTTAGTCAGAAGACATTGCCTTCTCAGCAATCCCATCTTACCAAGCTTCAGGTCATAGTAGAAATGCAATGTGATACTTTGGTGTATCCTGGTGACCCAGGATCTCCAAATAGAAATACATCAGGCACCCAGATGCCGTTCTCACGAGAAGTCCGAAAGCATGTTTCTGACGTCAACAGAAGGGGGACAAAGGTAGGAAGCTATCTTGTGTGGCAATCGTGGGTCTGAGTGACTGTGGGCACATGAAGTGCTTCATTCTCAACAGTACTGAGTCACAGACTATGTTCCAGAATCACACAGACACAGCATCTCAGGCAGACGAGTTGTACTTATCTGAGAAATGTAAATAATGACAGTCCTTGGCTTTCAATCTTGCAGGGTCATGAAGACCTGCCCGGTGTCAATGTCCATTTTTTTTTTAAACCACAGCTGAAAACGTAACACCTATTTATTCAAAGAACAGAGGTGTAGAAGATGTGCTGATTCAATAAATGGGTAATAGGCTATACTTAGCTTGTTTTATGTGTTAGAGCTATCTCTAAAAATTGGGAGTAGGAAAAAAAATGGAGCGGTAAATCATGATGAATATTTGATTAAAACAACCCCGCAGCAAATCTGAAAAATCTATTTAAATACAAATAATCACCCCAATTTTTGTTTTCTGGGATTTTTCTATTATTATAATCTGGGAGGCACACAGAGTTTTCTGAAGCCAGGGCTTCTATCTTCTATTAGAGACTTTTGCCTATTACTTCTTTTGTTCTGGATTGTATTAGCAAGAACTTAAAGGTGTTACAAGGTAGGTGAGAGCTGAGATATAGTTCTGTCATACAGAATTTTCTCTCAGTTACTTGAGGTCAAATGAGCTTAAAGTACCTGCACAGTAAATGTGAATCACTGCATCTTGCCACGTCTTGCAGATCTGTCATTGTAGAAGGTTATAATTTCATTAAGATAGCCTTACAATGTGATGACAATCCTGTATTCGCTAAAGCTATTTTATGTTCAAGGACGAAATTTAAAGCAAAATACAAATATATATATTATATATAAATATATATATTTAAAGCAAACTACACACACACACACACACACACACACACACACACACACACATATATATGAAAAAAATAAAAAGAATTTGCCTCCTTTACCTTTAGGAAATGGCTAGAAAAACACTTGCAATAATTTCTTTGCTTCTGGGTCAATTTAATCTCAATGTTTTTCTATCTCATTATCGATTTCAGAAAACAAAAAATAAATTAAATGAAGAAATGAATCACAGCTCCTGTGACCTCAGAGACGCACCACTCGATCTTCTCTTTAGCCAGCTGGCAACACAGATCCCGTTTTTCTTTCTGCCTTTGGTTTCAAAGGTGAGGGGAATTTCAGAGCCATGCTTCTATTATCTGTTGATGTTTTTTGTCTTGTGGTTACAGCATTATTTTGAACAGGGTTTCACCACTACAGCTTTCTATCCCCAGATGGTTATGTCATGTACCTGAACCACCCATCAGCAAAGCACCCCAGTCAGGGGTGACCATCCACCTCCCTCTCATCTCAGCCACCACGTGGTCCAGAGCTTTCCCTCTCCACGATAAGCAAACCACAGTTCATCCCGAGAAAAAAACAGCAGGCTGGGAAGAGGTCAGCCAACACATACAATGCGAGAAGGTGGAAAAAGCCCAGCTGGATGGCCTTAGTCCCCTCTTTCTCCTGTTCTCAATGGAAGGCACTGGTCTCCCTCACCTGAGTGTCATCAGAGCCACCACACCTCAAATCCCTTCCCGTCTTCTCCAGACTGAGAGGAGTCCACGTTTGAAGGAGGCCCTCTCGTTAGGAGGCTGAGAGCTCATTTCTGTGAATTTACAATTTACTCTTTGGAGCCAGAAGGTGGCAAAACACCAGGAGACCTGTTACCTCGGGGCCCTACGGAGCGTTCTATTTATTTCTGTTTGCACATTGAGGGACATGGATTAAATGGACTCCCTCCATGGGAGGGCTGTTTCTAATTACATCCCTTCACCTGTCAAGTTGTTCTGATCACTCATGTCTATGGCCTTTGTTCCAATCTCCAATCAGGATAACATGACATCCAGAAAATCTTGGTTTTGTTCCCTGTTTGACAAATGTTTCAAAAACCACAGAATGAAGGAAGCAGAAGAGAGGTTTAATTCTGAAGTCAAGATGCTGTCCTATGACAGCTGCAGAGGACACCATTTACTCAAGGGGTCTGAGTCTTGCTGAGAATTCTTGAACCATAAAAACTGCATCAGCGTGCACTGGTCCTTCTCAATCTCCCCTTCCATTCTACGCCTACCCCAATATTTCATTGATTGGAGAGTTTGTCCCCATCAGGGGTTCGTATGCTTGCGGGTGGATCAGAATCACCAGGGGGACATGTTAAAAATACCTATCCCATGGCCCTGTTCTTCAGGAATTTCATTTAGAGGATATAAGGCAGGCACTCAGAAATCTGAATGTTTAGCTGGTAGACCAGTTGACTCTGAAGCAGGAGGTCCAAGACCACGTTTGCATACTGGCCTGGGTCAAAGTCGACACTTCTAAGATCCTCCAGAGGACCTCATCCTTTTCAGCAACGCCAGCATGGATTCTTTCCTTTTTTTTTTATATATTAAGTACTCAAGATTAGACGCTGTCTCCAGGCCCCTGAAGGATCCTAAGGTCTTGTTGAGGCCAACAATGCAATCTCTCAGATTCCTAGGATTGCTCATCTGCGATTCAGAAACTCTTCTTGCCCGTAGGACATGCCAGGCACTCAGGATAGCAGGCTGAGAGGAGCAGATCTTGCCCTCAGGATCTCACAGGCGTGTGGGGGAGACGTTCTGTTAAATGAGCAATTACAATATGGCAGAAGAGTCAAGATGACAAAGATAAGTACAGGTGGCTATGCAAGAACAGAAGAGGGGCCCTGCCTGAGACAGGAAGTCAGGAAGCCTTGTCTGAGCAGGTGGCATCAAAGCAGGGCTTTGGGTATGAGGAGAAGAGATTAACCCGGGCAAGAAGGTAGAGAGGGAGGCACAGAGCAGAGTGGGTGCAAAGCATGGTTCAAGCACCCACAAGGCACTAAACATGGCCAGAGGGTGGGGCACAGGGAAGAGTGACAAGGGGAGAGGCTGTGGGGGGGGGGGGGGGCGCGGCGTAAAGCAGAGTAAACCATGCTGAAGAGTTTGGAAATTATTCACTGGGTAATGAGGAGACATGGGGAGGTTGAGATGTGGACAGACGTTGGGTCAGATGGGGGAAAGTTTGGATTACTTCCTCACGTGGCCAGGCTCAAATACCAAAGCTTCATAATACATGTCGCTCTGGCACCATGTTTCTTTTCTTAAGTAATAAAAAAAGTTTCAAGTTTCTATTACACATGGAAATCTGTTGGCAATTTTAATCTGATGGCGGCTGCCACGGTGCTGTTACTTAATGACAGAGTCCTTGGCCAGCAGAAACAAAGAAGGTGATGTTGCTTGTCTGATTCAACTTGGCGCTAGTCCCTTATTTTACAAATCCTCTTCCTTTTCAATTTGTCTTCTCCTTACAAGCTAGGATCTTCCTGATGGAGTCTTCAAGTCATTAGAGGACAATACATTTCTAGCTCAAAAGTGTAGTTAGCCGCAAACCCCTTAGCAGCCTAAAAACCCTCCACTGCAACCCCAGCCAGCCTTCCAGACACAGCCCCTGCATGACCACTGCACTCCAGGCACCGTGGTCAGAGCCCACACCTGCCACACGGCTGCCCAAATCTGTGCACTTGCTCATACGCTTTCCTCTGTCTTCCGACAAGAACGTCCTTTCCCCAGCCTCACCTCCCCAACAACATTTTTCTGTTTCTCTAAGCTCAAGCGGCTGATGGCCTGAGCAGAACTGTTTCTTTTCTGAGCATCCGGATGTGCATCCTCAGTTAGATCGTCTTCTAGAGTTTGGCTCGAGTTGGAGTCACCTGTACACAGATCTGCACTGTGAACTCCTCCCAAGGCATGAATCCATCTCTGTCAACTTTGTCTCCCATGTTCCTAGCTCATTAACTGAATGGCACGGCCCAGGAACTTCTGTATTCCAGACACTGTGCTTGAAGAATCACAGCCCACAGGGAGGCTCCAGCTCTTAGTAACAGCTAGAGCCGGAGAGCTACCACTGACAGCTACACTCTGTGCTGACTACGGCCCAGGCACCGAGTCGAGAGTGTTCATATATTCGTATTTATATATGTGTACATAGCATGTTTATGTATGCCTGTAAATGTGTATATGAATGTTATATATGTCTGTGTTTGCATGTGTATATATAGTTGATAATATATAAGTATATATGGAGAACTAACCCCACGTAAAGAGTATTATCATCTCCTTTTTGGAGATGGTTAAAGTGAGTCATAGAGAGGGTGGGTGACTTGTGGGAGACTTGACTGTGGAGCAGAGGAGGCCGTTTGAAGCCATCTCCCTCCAAGAAGGAAGCCCCCACCTACACCGAAGCGTTTCCTGCTGTTACCCACTACCCCAGCCCCGTGCCCAGAGGACTCCTAACTGATGCAAAGCCTTCCACTCATCCTGAGGCTTCCCTGCCGCCTCGATTGGAGAGCTGGGGTGAGGGGGAGGGGCGTGCGGAGGAAACAACCACAGAGTCTGGCGGAGTCATTGCTTTGTGAAAGAAAAGAGAAAGACAAGTCAGGGATGGAGCTGGAGAAAGAAAGGTTGGAGAATCTGGGAAACAGAACAGTACAGTAGGGCTTCCCTGGTGGCGCAGTGGTTGAGAGTCCACCTGCCGATGCAGGGGACGCGGGTTCGTGCCCCGGTCCGGGAGGATCCCACATGCCGCTGAGCGGCTGGGCCCGTGAGCCATGGCCGCTGAGCCTGTGCGTCCGGAGCCTGTGCTCTGCAACGGGAGAGGCCACAGCAGTGAGAGGCCCGCGTACCACCAAAAAAAAAAAAAAAAGAAGAGTACAGTAGCCTGGGTTGTGGGAAGCACAGCTCTGTACTTGCTGTTTTTATTTTAACACATCGGCAGCCCCTGTTGAATGGCTGTCTCCCATACTGGCCTGTAAGCTTCTTTTTTTTTCCATTTTTATATTAATATTTATTGGAAGCCTACTTTTGTTGATGGATTTCTAGGTATTGGTTGATATAGGAGTGAATGAGATGAACACGATACCTGTTTTATAAAAAGTCCACCTAACTGATTATACAAATAGTCACATATCTCAGAACTATATTTTATAGCATTATAAAGGTAACAAAATCCAAATCATTGATTATTTGATGAAGAAGCGGCAGTCCAGAGAGCTTGAATGGCTTGTCAAAGTTAATAAGCTAATTACTATCAGATTGACCTTAGACTTAAGCCTTCTAATTGCATCCAATGTGGCATAATTGTATCTATATTTTAAATTTCCAATTATTATTCACTCCTACAATTATTTTGTTTTGTTTTGTTGGCCTATAAGCTTCTTGAGGGAAGAAACCATGGCTACTGGGTTCCCAGCTGTATTCCTAAGGCTTAGCACAGTGTCTAATAATAATAATTAATATTATTATTATTACTATAACAGTAGCCAATAGTTATTGAGCACCTACAATGTGCCAGGGCCTTGTTCCAAGCACACTCCTTGTATTATCTTATCTCATCATCACAAAGCCTTGTGGGGTAGGCAATATTATTAATCCCATTTAATAGGTGAGGAAACTGAGTCCGTGCAAGGCTGCATAACTTAGCGGGGCCACACATCTAAGACAAGTCAGGACTGGATGTGAATACAGATGTTACAACCCAGAACCCGTTTTTAACGACCATGCTGTACCACTTCCCATGGCATAGGAACCAGCCCCATAGTAAGTATCTGTTGAATAAAATAATGAGTAAAGGAGGGGAGAGCCACAGGGCCTGAACTGGAGGGAGGGAAAGAAGTGTGGGAACTGAAAAGGATCGTTGGATTTGGCAATTAAAACGGTGCTGGTAACCTTCATGAGAGCATGGTGGGTATCCACTCTCTGGCCCCAGGAAAGCTGGAGCACCCACGAGGGGGTCTGTGCTGGGCTGGTCTTTGCATCCTCAGTTTCTAACAAGGTGCCTGGCACCTGGGCTGCTCTCAGGAGGTGGTCCCATGGCCCGGACCCCAGCTCCCTCCCATGCATCCCCCTGGCCCTGTGAGTGAACAAAGGACATAACAAGCTGAAGCCCCTGGGAGTGACTGAGAAAATGACATTCTTAACCCCACAGAGACGTCGAAAAGAGGAAATGTTGAGACAGAAACCAAGAACTCTTGGTTTATAATTTTGAGCCGGGGCTGGGGGAGGGGAGGAGGGAACTCGCTTTCATTGGCTACAGTCACCACATCAAAAACAAGTAAAACATGAGAACGGCGAACCACATGAAGGGAGAGAGCGCCAACCTCAGGGAGCCTCTCGACACTTAAGAAGCTTCTTGGTAGAACTGAAGCCTCCGGAATGAAAAACAAGTACCGTTGTTCTTTATGGTCTAAATCACTTCAAAAGAGACTCACGAGCCCAGAAAGATAAAGCTCAGCTTAGATGTGCACCCACCTCACTTCCTTGCTAGCAGCTTCCACCGCACTGCAGGAACCAGGCCCCACTAAGCAGGGGGGAGGGGCTGGGGACGAGGGAGCGGGAGAGAGGGAAGACCCTGGCTGCCCTCTGTGCATCACTGGCATTTGCAAACTGCAGGAGCTGGACCCAAACGGGGAGCCGGGAGGTGGCACTGCGCTTGACGTCTGTGTGGCCGGCCAGCTGGACCACCGGACTCCGCTACACCCGGCTCCACGAGGCCGCAGATTTCCGACTCAGATCTCAGCCAGCAGCACGGACATCTACTACCCCAGAAAGAGATTTGATGTTGGGCCTAACGGATCTTCTGTGTGTTCCTTTCTGATCGTGGAGAGACCTCCCAGGAAGACCAAATATGTCTACAAGAAGGGTCACGCCCCTCACAGGGAAAATAGGATCCTAGCACCACTGCAGTTCCTGGTGGCGAAGAGCTGAAGGAAAGCACCAGAAACAAAGCAAGCCCAGCCCGTGGGGAGAAGGCTAGCACGAGCTCCATGGCGTTGGCACTCATGGAAGCAAGCCAAGTACAAGCAGCGCAAATCGAGAGCACGTTTCAGAGTCACCTCCACTTCGCGTGCGAGAGCGTTTTGGTGCTCATGGCTAACTGTGGGTGTGTTTGGTATTTCTGCAATTCGCAACACGTGAAGCCACACTGGGAGAACCCGAATCAGTAGGAGGTGGAGAGCCATCCAGGTTCTGCTCCATCAGCGGCAGCCGGGGACTCTAGGCTGAGGATGACGGCCCAGATTCCCAGCTGATGAGAAGCAACCCAGGCTCCTGCTTTGAGGGAAATCCTTGCTAAGCCCAAAGGTCTCCTGCCTTCTATCAAGAGGGGACAGAGTACCGGTAGTCTGACTCAAAGGCCCTTCTTTCCTGGGAGCTGAGCCAGAACAGAGGAACAAGCCAGAACAAGTTGTGGTTGAGACCAGAGAGGGGCGGAAGCCCCCAAGACGTCCCATGAAAGTGGGTCCACTGAGCGGGGAGAGGCCAGGGTCTCCCTTGCTTTCTCTGTACACTGTACCCTGCTCAGAGCAAGCGGTGCAGCCACACAGCCCCACAATGCCGTGGAGGCCCATGAAAGGAGGGCCCCCCATAGGGGCCCCCTATGTGTGCTCAGGGTGCCACTAAGGATGGTCGCTTCAAGTGAGGGGGAGAAAGGGAACATACAGAATTGACATATATGACCCTTTGTAAGGGTTTGGCCCCCTTCTGGAAACTTCAGGATGGACTGGGGTGGGCTAAAGCAACATATATGAAATGTCTGTGTTTGTGTACACAGGGGTAGGGCGATCAGAATGAAAACTAAAAAAGGAAAGTAAGTAAAGTAGCACAGATTAGTTTACATAAACACGTGACAGTACACGAACAAGCTAAATGTATTCCCTAAGACCAGCCCCATAATGGTGGCAGAATGGGACAAGCTGTCACTCATCCGTAGTAAATTATAAATACAAGGAAAAGGTAGGATGACATTCATATACATTTCATGTATAATAAAAATACATGTGGGGGGCTTCCCTGGTGGCGCAGTGGTTGAGAGTCCGCCTGCCGATGCAGGGGACACGGGTTCATGCCCCGGTCCGGGAAGATCCCACATGCCACGGAGCGGCTGGGCCCGTGAGCCATGGCCACTGAGCCTGCGCGTCCGGAGCCTGTGCTCCGCAATGGGAGAGGCCACAGCAGTGAGAGGCCCGCATATCGAAAAAAAATATACATATATATATACGTGTGAGACTTCCCTCGTGGTCCAGTAGTTAAGAAACCACCTTCCAATGCAGGCGACGCGGGTTCGATCCCTGGCCTGAGAACTAAGATCCCACATGCTGCAGGGCAACTAAGCCCGCGCTGCAACTACTGAGCCCACACACTCTGGAGCACGTGCATCACAACTAGAGAGAAGTCCGTCCGCGCCACAACGAAAGATCCTTCATGCCGCAACTAAGACCTGACACAGCCAAAAAAATAAATAAATAAAATATTAATAGAAAAAGAAATAAACTGACTTTTCAAAAAAATACATGTGTGACATATATATGTTAGTTGAACAAGGACAAGTGTCCTTTCCCAATAAGGACTGTTTAGCATGGCCTTCATTTTTTTGAAATGATGGTGAGAGTAAATGAGAATTGTTTTTTTAACCAACTTATCTGACCAAAATTTAAAATTTGACAATTCTACCTTGCAACCAATCCTAATTACTTTTTTTCCCCCAACTTCACTTATCTCTGAAATTGAAATATCTAGGAACTGCTAACCTACAACATGGAAATGGTACATAATTTCTTTGTAAATTTCAAGCCTCTTGGACTAATGCAGATTTTCATCCCATACTTTTTTCTTTTGACAGTCAACATCATATAGTTGCAAGGAGGGCTGATGTTTAGAAGGATGTACCATGTGCCAGGAATCATACCAGACTCTTTCTTGTAATTCGGGTCATTAAACTCACAACATCTTGGCATGGTAGATGTGATTTAACCCAACTTTTCTCTCTCTCTTTTTTTTTTTTTTCCAAAAGAGAAACAGAGGCTTTACAACCTGAGCAAAACCACAAAGTGGTGAAGTCAGGTTTCAAATCGAGGCCCATCCACTCGGAAGGCCTATCCCATGTCCTCAGTTATTACTGAGAGGTACACGCCATTGTACCTGAAAGACAGCTTGGACGTCATCTCCTGCAGCCTGTCATTTCACAGAGAAGACCAAGCTACGCTGAGGTTGACTCCAGGCCCTGAGCTCTCTCTGCAGCCCCAATGCTTTCACGAGCACCCCTGTGCGCTCCTTTCTTGCGCCTAGGCCCTAGCCACTGGGGGGAAGAGACAAACCCCTTCAGTGCCACCCAGATGCTCCCTGAGAAGCCTGGACTCCACCCCAGAGCCTGGCACCTCTGGATGCCACTCCAAGCCGGCCCACGAGGTTCACCCCACACAGCCACACAGGAGGAAGATGCTGGGAGCTAAGAGGCTCCCTAGCAACGGCCTCCACCCAGCTCAGGCCAGGCCCCGAGGGACGGGGGGGGGGGGGGGGGGGGGGGGGGGGGGCACAGGGACAAAAGGGCATTGTGTGTGAGAGAGAGAGGGAGTATGGGGAGGAATGCACTAGCAATTTCTTCCTTTTTCTGATCTTGCCTCACCCAGCTGTCTCCTGGTAAAGGAAGGAACCACCATAAAGGGGCTGGATGCCCACCGTACGCGACAGGAGACCCGAGCTGACTGATTGAGTTATTAGATATCCTCTGAGGGATGAAGAGCTTCATTTAGCCTGCATTGTGTCACTTGATACAATGCCCCCGAGTATATAGACGCTGCCTTATCACATTCCCTTTGATTCTCTTCAAATAGGGGCATTTAAAAAGAGTCCGATAATATTTTTCTGAAAGGAACCTCCACCTCCCTTTTTTTTTTTCTCTAAGAGGAATAGAATCATTTGTTTCCAAAAGGGGGCCCTCCAAAAGAGGCTGCCTGAGGAGCAGAATCCATTTTAACAGCATCTTCTCCTTGCTGAACTGTGTCTTCATTTTACACTGCGGCTTTATTCTCTGCCCCTTTGACACAGCCAGCTGCCTTTCACATTCCAGCTCAGAAACAGGCTGGCTTCAGGCTGTAACAGGCACCAGCTTCCAAAGCCCTTTCTCCGGATGACTCACGTTAGCCTGTGTGAGCCTGTGAGCCCCATCCTGCAATTCCTAGACCTTTGTTTCCTTTACGAAGCACATTTGTGGGTGCATAGCTCTTAGTACGAAAACAATGTCTGCTTAAGTACCCTGCCCTACAGTGGAGTGAAATAAAGAATTACACAGTGGAATGTCTGGCTCATATCACGTTCAGGTTCATCCTGTTATCAACTCAGCAGACAGAGGAAGTGACATCACGCGCCCAAGTTCTCCTTTGAAGCTGGGGGTCCAAACCAAGACCTTGTCTGTAGCACAGCACTCCGGGCAGGAAACATCACGCTTGGACTTTACGTTAAACTGTCTTAGAAAACAATAGGTCGAGCCATCAGTTTCTGAACCAGAATTTTGAATCCTGTCACACGAATGGTGAAAAAGGCCTTCTGTGAATCCTGCTCTTAGCCAGGAAGGTGACAGAGGAGAGAAGATCCGTCTCCCTGAGTGTCTTGAAATTTAAATCTTTTTGTACGAAGCATGAGTACGCAGGGGGTAAGAAATGCTCGACTGAGCAGGCTTTCATGAAACCAGTGGCACAAATCTGTCTAACACTAGTCGCCCGTGTCTCCCTTCGCCCGAATATTCCAAGCCTCTGCTCCCTACCTCCCTGACCCCCCTGTCTGCTTGCTGGCTGTTCTTCCACTCCTAAGCAAACATGCTTTATAAACTGGTTATCTTGGGTTTTTCTCGGTGAGTGACGGCTCTGGGAACCCTCATTGTGGATCTGAACGGCATGCAAAATCATTTTACTTTTAAGACAAAAGACGTTAGCTTCCCGTTGCTTTCTTGGCCATCTTAACTTCTCTTCCCTGCCCATCCTGCTTTCCCTCCCCTCCCCTCCCCCACTCCCCAGGGCACTAAATAAAATGCTTAGAAAAGGAAGGGCACAGCTGCCCTTTCTTCCCATTAAAACAATCAAGAATGATGGTGAATTTCATATATTTGATTAGAGAAACTCCAATTTGGTGCACTTGAATCAGCTGCCTTTGTCTTTGGCTCCCGATGGCCTGATTTCAGTGGAATGTCCTCTGCTGTCCACTGCCAGCTCCCTAGAGCAGGGAGAAAATTCAGCCTCTGAAAGCATTTGCTTGGCAGACTCAGAAACAGGGTATTTATGCTGTGGAAGATGCCAGGCCTGTTTCTCACTAATCAGACGGGGCAATTCATTAAAACATGGCCACTTACTGGTGACCCTCAGAGCTGTAACCCCCAGGGTCCTCTTTAGCAACGTTAATTTTGCATGGAGTTTATTGCTTCTCTTAGCTGATATTCACCGTTAAAATTCAGGCCTGAATCCTGTTCAGACAGCCCAGGAGATTCTGGTGCTCCAGTTGCAGAGAAGAAATTCAGAGACTAATAATTGCGTTTACATATGGAGTTCCTTTCATCCAAAGAACAACTATAATCCTAGTAGAAAATAAGAAAATGTGTCATAATTTCCCCACAAGGTGTTATTAAGAGAGTCTGAAATGCTGCCCAGGCAACCCCTACCTTATAGGAAGCTTGTAAAGGAACTGACCTCATGGGGAGTTTCGAGGCTTAGAGAACGCTGCTCACTTGCGTTCAAGTTTTGTGGAGACTTTTACGAAGGGCTCTCATTAAATATTCTAAATAAGTGGATGCTCCACAAATAAGTACAACAATGAATTAAGAGTGAGAATTTACTCTCAGAGACGGATTGGAACTCTCCAGAGGTTCACAGAGATTTCCTGAATCGATTTCATTGCCTACCATTGCCAAAGTCAGAGATTGCACTTGGGATGGACCGGGTCACCAGGACTGTGAAACTCATTTTCTACACTTCTATAAAGAAGAAGTCCCATGTCTCCTGGTGCCCACCCCAAATCGGCCGCCTAGCCCAGCGCCGCCAGATGACTTGTCCTCCCAGTTGCATGGTAGGAAAGCAGAGCCAGGGAACCTGAGCCAAGCTAGAAATAGCATCCAGGTTGCTGGGTTCCAGCGTCTGTGCCGGATCTGTGAGTCAGCCTGTCAACAGCGCTGACAAGGGACGCACCGGGCCCTGCTAGGCCCAGGGAGAGCAGCAGAGGAAGGAGGACACCCTGTCCCCGCCAGGCCTGGGGGAGCATCGCACCAACGCCTCACGGGTGGGTGGGGTGAGGAGATGAGTGCTTCACTCACAGACCAGTGTGTGCACAGCGGCTTTCCGGACACTGCGAGGCCAAGCCTTCCTAGGAGGCCTGGGCTCGGACTTGCTTTGGCTTTGCACTCCAAGGCCCTCTGGTGCTGGGGCAAGAAAAATGAGCTCAGCCTTCCAAGCAGGGCCACGTTCCCAAGAGTGGCGTCGGCTGCCAGGTTCGGAGCCCACAGGGCAGGCCTGCAGGAGAAGGTTCTGGGCTGACATGAGCCAGGCCCACACGGGAGCCCCCAAGATGAATAAGCTAACTTCGATTGCAGGAACACAACCGAGGGCTGATTCTACCTCCTTTTCAGTGGAAAAGTCCAGTTTTAAGATCCTTATTGTGTAAGAAGGAATGTGAAAAGAATTTCGCATCCTATTATGGCATTGTGTTATAATAATGGAATGCTCTCTCCGCCCAGTCTGGCTTACTGGCCCCCAGACTTTGCCAACAATTATGCGGTTCCTTGGCGTGTGAGTGTCGCCGTGAGGACAGCTTCTCGAGCCTGAAAGAGGCAGTGAGGGCTTCAAGGTGGGAAGAAGGGCATGGTGGGCCCAGCCCCAGGGTTCCGCCCACACACACACACAGACACACAAGGGACACACCTCTCAGTGGGGCAGCTTTACTCCTCTTTCTGACAGCCCCCGGGACCCGCCTGGGAAGTTTGATACTCTGACAACTGCAGCTGCGTGAAGCGCTCATTCTCTTTGATGCAACACACAATGGGTTCCATAAAAAGGAAACAAAACGCTCTTTAACCAGCATGCTGCATTCTGTGCAGGAAAACCAGAGTCCAGGGCAAAGAGTTTTCCTTGACAAACCAGGACAGGGGTGCCTGTTTCTGCCCTTTTACTTTGCTTGGGAATTAAAGCTCGTTCCCCTTGAACAGAAAGATCTGATCAGGACACTCCAGAATTGACCAATTCAGAGATAAGTTCTGAACAACCAAGGGAAAATAAGCTGTGTTTTGAAGCCATCAGGCGTCTGAAGAATTCTTAAGGAGGAAATGGTGACAGGTTCTTTTCCATCGCCTCCGGAACTGAGGACGAGGCAATGAACTTCAGCTGCAGCAGGAGAGATCTGGGTTAGACGTGAGGAAAGTTTTCCAGACGGAGGAATGTGCGGCCCTGGAACCCGTCACTGAGAGAGGATATTGGGACATTGCTGAAGAGCGCACGTGCCCGGCACGACACGTGTGGAGAGCAGCAGAGCCCTGGAGTCTAGGCACCCGCAGCTGGGAAGGGAGTGATAACAGCACTTTGTTTTGTTTTGAAATTCCTAGTTGTTAGGCTCCTGTCATCACATCTTTTCCCCAGAATCACCCTATTTGGTGGGAGAGCACTGCCTTTCGTGTCCTCCTGACGAATTCTGGTCTCACCAGCCTCTTTCTCATCTATGCTTAGGAAATGTCTCCCGGTCACCTCTTCCTCTCCACAGATTCCAAGGGTGGAACAATGGCCGTCGAAGGCGTGTCTGGCTGAGGTATTTTCCTTTTTCTTCATAGACTTCATCCACTTCCATGTACGTTCTCAGCGGCCAGGCCAGTCCTCCTACACGAGGGTGATGTCAGCAAACCCAGGAAGCTTTCTGAGCCAAGAAGCCTCAGACCCAGGAGGACGCAGTCATGGGTCTACTGGCTGAAGCGCTCTGTGTCTACAGGATGTGAGATGGAAGGTCCGCAGAGAGCGTGCCCTCAGGAGTGGCTGCCCTGAGGCCACAGGCTGCCAGCCGGCCACAGCCCAGCCGGGAGATCAACTTCTCCAAAGCAAAGTTGGTGGAAACCGGCTACCCATTTTCTGAGGTACTTTAGTGGTGCAAGATGAAACAAAACCAGCCACCACTGCTCTGTCTACACTGAAGCAGAATCCAAAGACGACAAATCAGATGTCCTTGGATGGCGTGAAGCACCCATTCCTACCTGTTCCGTCAGGAATTTGTGCCAAAGACCAGCACCCAGCTTTCTCAATACTTACCCGCAGACTCCTGCAACCCAGCCCTGGCACCGTGTACTCCACCGAACGTGAGCACCGGACCATCCATCCTAGACATCTCCCAACTGCTCCCCTCTGCAACATCCCTCCTCTCTTCCTCACCATCATCACAACCAATGTATCGACAACTGCTCAGAGGCACACCAACCGACCTAGAATTCCTCACAAATGCCCCTTCCCTTGTGGGTGGCATCCCATAACAAACCTGCTAAGTTTACAAATAGAAAAGTTATTTCAATAAATGTAAACATTTGTTTTCATACATATGATATGTCTGCAGAGCTTTTATATCACTGACACAGTGTCACGTGTAAGAAAGGAAGGGTTTATGCAGATCAGTCTTGGTACCCAAGTTAGTAACGGGGGGTGTTGAATTAGATTACTCTACGCATGGAATACAAAGCAAAGGTATGTGTCTTTAATGCTGAAAATATCCATACTTAACATTTTAGATCGTGTTTCAAGATGTGCCTATCCCTGGCCATCACAGCAACGTCGACAGAATCACAGCTACTCTTGAGACTCAGGTGTCCATCAGATCTCTCACCTCTCCAGAGGCCCTCACGGAGGACTATAAGGTACCCACAGGTCAAGGGAGAGGGTGACAAAGGCCTGTCTGGCTTCCTCTCATGCAGCCCAGATGAAGACTCTAAGTGCGTCCAAGATGCCCTCTGATGCTCTGAAGGAGGTAGGTGTGGGCCCTGACATTCAACTTGGTTCTAGCTTGCATCAGCCGCTCCTCTCGCATGGACCACCCAATGAGACCTTTGATGCGTATCGGCCAAATGACCCAAACACAGGGCAACACATATTAAAAATAAGTCACAGACGGTGAGCTTCTTGAGCAAAGAAACAGTGCCTCACTCAACTAAGTATCCTCATTGCCTGGTAAAATTCCTGTTTCCCAGTAGTTCGTAAATGCTAGCTGCCGAATCCATACACGAATACATCTTTCCTGCCCTCGAACATCAGAAAACCATCAGAGAACTCCAAGGAGGTGAGGTGCAATAGTGTTGCTGGTAAGAAGACAACTTTGTAGGAGGAAGGATAAGTAGGATTCGGTCCTAAAGGTTCAGAGCAAATGCAGGCAATGGATTAGCTGTAAATTTACCCGTATCATTCAGTACCTGTATTCCCAGACAGGCATGGTAAGAAAAACTGACCCAGCCACTGCCTACGGTCAGGAGACCCAGGACAGGGTCAGGAGACCCAGGGCAGCTAAAATGGGAAGGTTACACACCAACACGAGAGTAGCTTGATGGGTAAGCAGCTCCCAGAATGTGATCTTCTCCCACAACTTTTTCCTCATAATTGTACCTCTTTGGAGTAAAGGCAATTCTTCCAGGGCTAAGGCTATAGGCTGAGTCTGGGCCTTTCTGGGGGCAGGGAGGAGAGCATGCACGTGCCCCCTGAAACCATGCATATGTCAGTGGAGACCTGCTTGGTCCCCAGAGCACCTGTGAGAGAGAACTGGACTAAAGGTCGTTCTGAGAAGCATTACTGTTTATTACTGGTTATTATCAGTCTGGAGCACTCTGTGATGTGTCTAGTAATTGGATAGAATCATGAGCATAAAGAAATGCTTAGCTCCATAGGACACCTGGGGAAGAAATATAGGGATGGATGCAGAAAAGGCAAAAGAAGGCCTTGTTTAGATTTGCAGCCCTTGACCAGTGCTAATGCGAAATCAGTGGTGTGCCACTGGATGATGTATTTAAGGCATACGAAATAAGCATTAAATACGTCTGGACCTTGCTTCTAGAAACTCGCTTTCAAAACCAAATGAGTATAACGGAAACAACTGCAATACGCACAGAAATCTAAAAGTACGTGAAATGTATATAATTATAAAAGAGATGTTTTAAAACGCCCTGGCCGTGACTACTGCCCGGGACTTTCTCATTTGAAAGGCAATAACAACGTCTTCACCAGTTGATATTTCTATGTTCGCAGGGGTTTAGGCGAGACTGAAAAAGCCGCCCGGCTACTCATTGGCTTCAAACAACGTAGAGAGACAGCATTTCTAGAGGACAGAACAGGAGGGAAGAGGACTGGATGAGGAAAGAGCGGAAACAGGCTCGTGTCTCAGCGGAACGGCTGAGGTTTACCACCGTTCCGTTGACCGAAATCGCCAGCAAGCTGGTAACGAGGAACCCTTAACGTGTTAGCTGCCTCTGACTTGTGTCGGCCCAGCATGCAATCGTCTAAATGATATAACAGTGCCAGGGCACACATTAAGCTCTTACTGTAACAGCCGGGCTGCTGAGCAGGAGACGTGGAAGGAGACGGAGCAAAGGTATCCTGGGCTGCAAGTGCCCACTGCTGGGAAGCCACGGGACGGGCTCCGACGGGCTGTGGAGTGACGACAGCAGGGAACCAAGTTACCAAAAGGTTGCTGGCGGGATCTCTCTACTTTGAGGTTAAAAGACGTAGTAGACCAAGAGCGAACCCTAATGTAAACAGTGGACCTTGGGTGATAACGAAGCATCCAGGTAGATTGTCACGTTGAGCCACTCTGGAGCAGGATGTTGATAGTAGGGGGAGGGACTGTGCATGTCGGGGGGAGGGGGACAATGGGAAGTCTCTGTGCCTTCTCCTCGGTTTGGCTGTGAACCTAAAACTGCTCTAAAGGATAAGGTCATGTATAAATAAATAAATAAAGTCCAAAGCAGGGACAGGATGTATCATCGTCCCTGCAGCAAATATAGGGATCGTACGTATCAATCAACCTCATCCAGTGCAGAGCTGAAAGGATGTAGTTAGTGTCAAAGGTCTGCATATGACTCTGCTTCCAACCATCCTACCTCCTACTCCAAAGAAAAAGTGACTCCGAAATTTGTCCTATTAACGTGTGTAGTATGATCTTAGGTATGTACCCCTCTACACACACATGCACATCAAGAAGTCTAGCCACCTGAAGTCTAGAAAAATAATGAACACAATTATAATATTGAATGTAATTATAATAGTGAGTAGGGTGACTTTTAATTTAATGTTCATTTTTTTATATGATTTGGAATTCCAACATGAGTGTTCACTAATAATAATTTAAAGATTTTTTATTATGAATTTAATTAAGAATAAATGTTTAAAATTTTAAAAATTTGTCCTAGTAACCTATTTCCAAGCTTCATAATCTTATATTTTTAACCTTCAAACATCTTCAACAAGTAGCTGACTTTTCCATTATTGCCATCACTCTAGATGTGAACCCCTCCACATTAGTTTCCTATTCGTGCTATAACAAATTACCAGCAAACAGCAGCTAAAATCCCACCAATTTGTTATCTTGTGGTTTTTTTAGGTCAGAAGTCTGGGATGGGTCTCCGCAGACCAAAGGCAAGGTGTCGGCAGGCTGTGCTCCATTCCGGGGGCTCTGGAAGAGAATCCGTATCTTCTGCATTCAGGCTGTGGGCAGAATTCCTTGCAGTTGTAAGACCAGGAGCTCCATTTTCTTCACAGCTGTACAGTGGGAACGGTTTCCAGCTTCCAGAGATCATCACGTTCCCTGGTCCCTGGCTCACGGCCCCTTCCCCCATCTTCACAGCCAGCAAGCGTGGGTTGAGTGGCCACACCCTACCTCTCCGGCTGACTCTTCCTGCCTCCTCTCTCACTTATAAGGACTCAACGTGATTAGAGTCCTCGTCATCGGGGTAATCATCCAGCCATCTGGATAATCTCCCCAACTCAAGATCCCTACCTTAGGTCACAACCGCTAAAGCTCTCAGCCATCCAGGGCACGATATTCACAGGTTCCAGGGATTAGGGCAGATACGTCTTTGGGGAACCATTATTCTGCCTACCACACTTTCCTCACCTATTAATAGATGGCCTACATCCACAGTGCTTTTGGAACTACCTCCCCTAAAGTCATCTTAATGACTTAAATGCTAAATCTGCTTCATCCTTATGGGACAGTTCTGCAGCGTTTGACATTGACATGACCTATTTCTTGAACGCCTGACTTCTACTTGCTGTGATGATGTCTGCTCTTCTCCTTTTACCCCTCGGGCCATCCCGCATTGAATCCTTCATCAATTTCTCTGCTTCTTTCTCTGAGAGCTGTGGCTTCACCTGTACCTCTCAGGACTGTACCCAGCTCTCCTAGACCTTAGTTCTGAATCATAGCTGCTTTCTAAGCAGTTCTGCTTGGATCAGCTGTAGGCTCCTTTGCACCCCAGATCTGACCATTTCCTCTTCCTGCATTATATACGTCATCACGGCACCAAACCTCCTTCTTCCGTGACCGATCCTTAGAAGTCATTCTCTCCTCCTCGTTCTGCCTCTTCCTCACATCCCTCCACCCGGTCAGTCATTGTGCCCTGTCTGTCTCACCTCCTGAGTATCTCTTGTATCCGCCCTGTCCTCTCTCTCCCATCTTAATTAGAACTTTTACACATATTTTATGAGTCACTGACCATCTTAGCAAATCATTCCTACCTTTCATGTCCCTGTGCTTTTGCTTAGCTTGTGGGTTCCCCAAGTATGAGAACCGTGTTATCTGTGCGTCCTGAGGTTATAGCACAGTGATATTTTCTTAGCTAAACAAATGAATATCTAACTTGAAAAAAGTCAGCTGTATTTTAAATACTTTTCTATTTTTCATGTCTCTATGCAAAACCAAAGACCCAGAAGAACAACTAAATGAAGTGGAGATAGGTTCTCTACCAGAGAAAGAATTCAGGATAATGATCGTAAAGATGATCCAAGAACTTGGGAAAAGAACAGATGCACAGATTGAGAAGTTACAAGAAGTTTTTAGCAAAGAGTTAGAAAATATAAAGAACAACCAAACAGAGTTGAAGAATACAATAACTGACATAAAAAATACATTAGAAGGAATCAATAGCAGAATAAATGAGGCAGAATGAATTATTCAAAACCAAAGAGAGTTGTTTACTAATCTTTTTCCTCAGATCACATGTTCTGGCTGATTTCTAGGTGGCATCACACCAGTTGGACAGACAGCTGAAAGTAGATAGGGTTTGATCCTCACTTACCTGCAACCAATCCAGAGCAGTTCTGATCTGCACCCCATCTTCCAGCTCTGTGTCTACTGGTGTGGATATATACTGCAAGGGAGAGAGAAAGACAGATGTCTAGAACCATTTTAACATCTTTTGCTTTGACCAGACTTTGATCTTAAGTAAATGCTTCAAGACCATGCTCATGTCTATATTGTAACCCATAAAGCAAAGCCCCCAATTCAAAGAAAATCATTTTGTTTTTCTGTCTGCTTCAGGGTAACCCTAGATGATTCTGACCCTGACTGGTAAACTTCTAATGGGTATTAAGCTCGTTAGCGGTGTAGTGTGATATCTTAAAGCAAACTGGCAGCTAATAAATTTTTCAGACAGGCATATTTCCCTAAATCGTCTATAACGAAATCTGCTCTGTTCAAAGGGGTCAAAAAGACACACGGTTGGACTAAATCCATTTCCTTATATGAAACTTGTGTCCTGTCTACCTCATAGGGTTATTGTGAAGGTCTAATGAGATAATACATGTAAGAAAAAAAAAAAAACTAGACACTTTACAACTGTATACAAATGTATGCATGTCGTTTTTGTTAACAGCATTAATATATATTTTTAACGACTCCTAAGATTTCACTTCGTCCCACAAGCGGTTGCACGGCATCTACACTTTCTTTGATGTTTCTTTTTCCTGTCTGTCTGTTGTTCTTCTCACCCTCTTTCTGAATTTGAGGGGAAAAGTACATCCCTTAAAATAGTCATTCTATAATGTGCACAGGGCAAGGGCTTACAGGACACACCGATGCATTTCATTTATTTGGTTTAATCAGGATTTGAATAAATTACACACATTTCTTCTCCCTGAAATTTCATGTATCTGGCACTACAAAGAATTATAATGAAAGCTAAAAAGGTGGCATTATCTCCTATTGTTCTAATACCCCCAGCCTGCTACCATATATTATCCACTTCTAACAAGATGGGTGGACACTTGCTCATGTGGGGAGAGTAGGCAGGCAGCAGCTAAGGAGAAAACAGGAAATAATAGGAAAGACTCACTGAGGCCTCACCAATATCTGTTCTATGTCTATCTCCTTTCAACTATTCAATTCAGTAAAAGGTATGTAGGATCCACCCAAAACTGAATTCAGCAAACTTGGTTTACTACCAGCGCTACACTGTGCCAGTTTCCATAAAGTATACAAAGATATGATACTTACAGATCAAAATAACTAAAAACTGACAAAATAACTAAAACAGGAATTTATATGAGGTAGAAAAATGATGTATGCTAGAGTTAACATATAGGAGTAATTAGGACAGCAGAGAGGGATTAATTTAGATTTAGAGAGTTAAGAAAACCTTGTCAGGGACTTCCCTGGTGGCGCAGTGGTTAAGAATCCGCCTGCCACGGCTTCAATCCCTGGTCCAGGAAGATCCCACATGCTGCAGAGCAACTAAGCCCGTGCGCCACAACTACTGAGCCCGCGCACCACAGCTACTGAAGCCCGCACATTCTAGGGCCCGTGTACTGCAACTACTGAGCCCGAGTGCTGCAGCTACTGAAGCCCATGCACCTTGAGCCCATACTCTACTACAAGAGAAGCCACTGCAATGAGAAGCCCACGCACCGCAACGAAGAGAAAGCTGGTGCGCAGCGATGAAGACCCAGCGCAGCCAAAATTAAATAAAATTTAAAAAAAAGAATCTCCAGTGTTTTTTTTTTAAAAAAAGAAAAAGAAAAAGAAAATCATCTCAGAGTAGGGGGCTTCTGAGCTGAGAATCGGATAGGCGAGACGGGCAAGGATTCCCATGGGAAGCAACAGTGGAGTGAGGACAGGCGTGGGTGTGGCAAAGAGCAATTATCTGTACAGAGGAGGGAATTATAGCGTGCTGTGCAGTGGGTCTGTTTTACGTGGCAAACAAGTTTTGTTCAGAATGGAAAATGAGTAACCATTATATTTAGTTCTGTGTCTTTCTTCTAATTCAGTGAGGCTCACTGATACATAATTTACAGACAGTAATATTTTCCCAAGTGTACTTATTTTCACATCTAGCATAGGGCCCAATGCCTAACAGAAAGCCTTGCACATGGTAGACATTCAACAGCTATCTGAAAGGGGATGCCTGGTCCGCCACCAACCTGGTATGATTTGACTTCAGAAACTGTCTTCTTTTTCCATAGGACTTTCTTGTAAAACACTGAGCTCACATGCTAGATGATGTTACTGTCTACCTTGATAGTGGCCTGACTTTAGAAGGTCCTTTGCTTTCACCAATTTTACACTTATTCATTTAGAAATTATTGCATAAATGTCAACTCTCTCTCCAGAGTCTCAGAGCATTTGGTTTGCAAATAGTCACAGGGAATCCTAGACAAAATGTGAGGCAGGACATCTGATATTATTTCTCTCTTTATGATGAAGAGACAACATTTTCTAACTGAGACTTGGTGAAAAGCGGAGATTGGGTTTTATTGGGGGGGATATTAGATTGAGGAGAAAACATGCCAGTCATGTTTCATTGCTTGAAGCCCATTTTCAGGTTCATTCTCTCCACTGAGGCTCACATATGCAAAGCAGGTATGATTTGCCTAATTTGATAGATAAGGAAAAGGACTTGAGAGCTGAGTGACTCGTTCAAGGTCATGGGCATAGGTGACAAGCCACAGACACGGACTAAAACTCAAGTTCCAGTGCAGTGCTCTCTAAAAGCAACCACAAGACACTTTTGAAGTAAGGTAAAAGAGTGAAAATCACCTTCCAGACACTACCTTTGAACACTGTACCTGTCAGGGCTCAGTTTCAGGAAACAGAAAGTACTGTAGCTATTTTAAACAGAAAGGGGTTTAGTACAGGGAATTCAGTGCTCACAAAATCGTTCAAGGGGCTGGAAGGATGAGGCTGTAGGCTGGGGCCTCGGGAATGATCCCTGGCACTATACTGCTGACCCAATCCACAAGGGGAACTGCTCCCTCCACCCCAAACAGAAGGTGGAGAGCCGGCAGGCTGCCCCGGGAATGGCTGAGCTCCAGAGCACAGCCCCAGAGCTGTGGATTCTGGAAACTGTCAGCATGCTGCTACAATTGCCTCTCTACTCACATGAGCTGACAATTATACAAGAGAATTTTGCTATAGAAAAGCGCAGCATCTTTAAGACCTTGCTTGCCAGCAACATTGGCCAAAGCTGCAGAAATCTGACCTTTTATCAGAGTTCTGCATTTCAAATCTTCCATGAGTGCCTCTAACTGGGGAACCCTGATTTGTATCCATAACCCTAGCTGCAAGGGATCCTGTGAGATATACAGCTGGAACAGATGCCAAGTACTAATGTATCTATGACAGGTAAATTCCGACACTGACAGTTTCCCTAGATTAGAAACAGGTTTCTTGGGTTGTGTTCTAGAGGCAGACATCACAGGCAATCTGCGGCCATGTGCAATGTGCGGTCACACAGGCTGTACTTCTCGGAACAGGGAAGGAGTAACTCCTCGGGTTGTGGACGATTCACAGAGACTGTAAGTGAAATGCCCGTCCCTGGCGTTTCCCGGGCGAGCCTTCTCCCTGGCTGTCTGCAGGAGAGCAGGGTTTGGTTACAGCTTTGACACAGAGAGAAAACCATGTGTGTGACTAGATTAGGAAGTTACTTGGAAATGGAGGATCACCCAGGGTGCTGAGGCCCTGCCCAACGAGGTCAAGACTGACTTGAGGGGCTGACAGCCATAGTACCTGCCCAGGTCAGATGTTTCCATCAAGCTTTCCTAATTGAACTTTAACATAAACAGACCAGAGAATGGAAATGTAAGTTACAATCTAAGTCAAAATCAATTATGCTGTGCTAAAAAGTCTTTGAACTGACTTTGCATTATGGAAAATTAAAAATAAATTCTCTCTCTCTCTACCCCATGCATTAAACACACACACACACATTGCCTGGCTCCTTTTTATTTTATTATTTTTTAAAATAATTATTCCTCATTTATTTGTCTTTCTGACATTTCTCTCCAGCTAAACCCATAATATTGTATTGGGTTCTGGCTTTACCACTTCAATAAAGACATTGAGAAATTAGAATATACCCAGAAGATAGCAATTAAAACAGGGACAGGTCTAGACTCCATGTCATGAGACTACTAGCCTTGGAAGAGAAGCTTACATATCCAAAGTTCCATCATTATGGATGAGGAGTGTAATCTGCTCTTTGTGGTTCCAGAGGGAAGAACCTGGATAAATGACTCAAAGTTACAGAAAGGGAGTTTAGGCTCAGTAACCATTAGATACGGCAGCACATGAAACAAGCTACTTACCTGGATGTCTCTCAAGGGATGGCATCCCATCTCTAATCACGATTACCATTGGGTCACCTGTATCTGATTGGATTATACGCCGTTCTCTCTCACTGGCCTTGAAGCAACTGCGGGACACAGATCCTATGCTTTCGTCCCTGTATCCCCAACTCAGCCCACAGTGCATGCTACATAATAGGAGCTAGATACAATCTTGATGAAAGAATGAAGGTGAGCAAGGCCAATGGACACAAACGACATCAGCGGAGGCGGTCTGATCCCAGATAACTGGCTCAGAGCATCAGAGTCAGTGATGCTGAGGGGAATTGATACCTAAGCCACGGCTTTGCAGAAAGAGATGCTCAAAGCCTGGCATGAGCACGGGCTCCAGGTGGAAGCTGGCGGGGGATGTCAGTGATTAGACAAGTCTGGGCACCAATGCTGTCATGCTTTCTCAGTGCCCGTCCACAGCGGCAGAAAAGGCTGTTTATTTTGGACTGGGGGTAGTGGCAGAGTAGCTCCTACGTATAGAAGGCCTTTAGTTTCCAGGTCTTCAAACACTCTCTTTTCATGATCTCACTCATCCCACCTCTTCCCTGGGAAGATGCAGGCAGGTGGCCGCTACCAAAGGCACACCAACCAGCCTGTTTGGACAAGAGCCTGCCCAATACCTCCCCTCTGGCAAGCAGCCACCCGAACAGCCAAGAAAGGACTGTCTTTCAACCCCAGTGACACCACGGGATGTGACCTGAAACCATATCGATCCCTCTTCCTTGATACTCCTGACCCACTGGTTAATATCAAAATATGAGCTAATCACGAATCCGTGACCTGTGTGACTCAGCGATGGACAGAGTCCCTGAGGCCGAGTGAGTGTGCGACAACAGTGTTTGTGCGTTGGATGTAGCACAAGGTGCTGAAAGGAGCCCCTTCTCCTACACGCGTTCTCCCCAGCCCGTCCCCCTGCCGCTTCCCCCAACCCAGCCAGCCCTCTCGTAAGGCCCAGGACCGTCATTCCAGTTTGACGGCTACTGGAAGGCATCATGTGCTTGTCAGCACTGGCCTGTCACCTTATTTGTAACAGCCCTGGAGCGAGCCGCCTGTCCCGGCCCTTGTCCCCGCCGCCCCTGCTACTTCAGCTCACAGTGGGCGCTGCCTCCCAGGCTTAGCTCCCAAGGTCAACAGGCACAGCTGTCCCACCCTGGCATTCCTGCCTTCTGACTACCCCAGGGTCCCGCTTGCTACCTTCCTTTCTTATAGTAGCGCATCTGGTGGCCCCCTGTGGCATGTTCATGGGCACAAATGAGGAGGGTTTCTCTGCTGATTCACAGGAAGAGTATTCATACCTTTTGACTTCCTGTTTCTGATGAACCACGTACAAGAAAAAGAAAATGGTTTGTTAAAATAATAGAATTGGCCCCAATAGTCACTTATTAAAAGGCACATGGAAACTGCACGTTGATTAAGGACCTGTCCCTGCAGCCCATCTTCACACCGAGGGGCCAGGGACCACCCGTGACACGTGGCCAACGCTGGAGCAGCCATGCTGCACGCATGCGACACAAGACATGACAGTCTTTAGGAGAGGAAGTGAAGAAGGGTGTCTTCAACCGAAACCCCAACGGATAGAACGTGTGCAAAGTGAGTCCGGGGTACGGCAAATGAACCGTGAGGGACTCAAGAGCCCTGACTCCTGTTCCAGCAGATGGGGCTTCCTCTCGGCACCAACCTACCAGCCCAACTGACTGGATTCAGAGGACTGGGCGGGGAACCGAGCTCCCACTTGAAAGTGGTCGGAGGATGGAAATGCAAAATGCCATCCCCGATCGCCTTAAGCTGGAACAGCTGCCATCCACGCAGCATCAGTATCTTACAGAGGCAGGAAATAGAGACCAGGGCCGTCTGTGCCCCAAACTGTGAGCACACTGGGGTACACTGACTAGGATGCCATAGCTAGAGGTGACAAGTCCCTGCCCAGCCACCAGGAAGGCTAAGGGAATCAACATCCCAGCATCCCTGCATCCATTCAGGCTCTGGTGCATCTGACAAGCGTGCTTGGCCTGTGAGCGCTTGCAGAGCTCTGGCCACCCTCGGAAATGTCACGAATGTTCAGTTAAGTGAGTCCCACACACAGTATGTGTTCGGCAAATAACAGGCCCCTTTTCTCCAGAAAGACTGTGCAAGACAGCTCTTAGGAACATGGCCTCTGGCAACTTACAATCTGGCTCTGCTGCTTATTAACTGGGCAGCCGTGTGCAAACTATTTTAACAGCCTCGACCTCTTTCCTCACCTGCCCTAAACGGTTGTTGTCAGGAATTGACTTAATATATGTAAGACAAAGCCAGGCCCACAGAAAACGCTCAGTAGACGGCAGCCGGTATTTTCATTCTGCGACTCTTCAGGCTGGATTCGTGCTACATTATTGCACCATCAGTCTCCATACATCGCAGTTGCTTTGTATTTGTCTGTTTGCCCACACACACTGGCCTGTGAATTTCACGGGGCAAGAGCTATTTCTTCCTCGTTTCTGCATTCCCAGCCCATGGCAGGGGACCGGCACCTAGTAGGCACTGAAGAAACGAACATCACTTAGCCTGCTTGGCACCCAGGGCTGTGTGCGCGTAACTGATGCAGGGCAGTGACAAGGAGCGTGCTTTTCGTTGCTGCCTGTCACCAACTCTTTCTGTTCCCAGCTTCAGGCCGTTCTTTTTCTTAGTCTCAGTCTTATGAACCCAGGATCGCTCAATGCGTGCGACCCTGCCCCGGACATTCCAAATCAGAGCTATAGGGATGGCGCCCTAGAATCTACAGTTTACCGTAAATCCCAGGTGATGCTGAAGCCCGCGGAAGTCTGGGGAAACGGCCTGCACGCAGCAAGCAGGGGTCAGCAGACCACAGGCAGCCTCTGAAACAGAAAGGCAAAGTTTCCTTCCCAACTTCTATAAGCAGAAAGCGGTGATGTCTCACACCTGCAGGACGAAGGGTGACACCACCTGATCGCAACAGATGGCCCCTGCGTGGAGAGAGAATCACGTGGTCGACAATGTCCACAGGAGAACGCAGTACTTCCTTCCTCAAATGCTGTTTGTTCTATCAAACCCACGAATCTCCAGGAGCCAGTCCAGAGGCCTAGATTCCTTGCCAGTCATTCCAGAAGGAGGAGGGACCCGTTTATCAGGCCCCTCCTGGGCGACAGGCTCTGTACTGGGAAGTGTGCCCAAGATGAATGAGTTAACATCACTTGAATTTAGTCAGACCTAAACGTCATATTCCCTCAGGGTGGAATTTTCTTCTGAAGAGCACATGAGGTTAAAATAAAAACTTACCAGTTAATAGCTGCATTGCAGATGATGCTTCCATTAGAGCAAGGGAGACGCATACCTGTCAACTAGGGCCACATTCACGTAAAACGCATCATTATACTGAAGCCTCCCGTTCCACACAGATGAATCACCACAGCAACAGTGAGCAGAGATGCTCGGAGCATGGACCATGCGAATTGCCAACGTGCTCATTAAGTTCTTGGTTGATTTTTATCTAAAACATCTTGGCCCACAGCATTGCATCGATGAGAGCCACTCACTCCGCAGAACCGTGGCAGGACATGGACAACACATGCTTTTCTGGAGGGTGGGTTCTGGGGAAAGTCAGCATAAAGAGCCCACCCAGCTCGGCTAGATGCCCGGTAAAGCAGCTGGATGACAGGCCCCTCAGATCTGAGAGATGCTTTTTGACTGTGGAAAAAAAAAAAACCTATGGAAAACCCTTCATCTGAACTTGTACTCTGAGCACAGGTAGCCCTCTGCTCTATGCCCCAAATAGCCTAACCAAGAGCAGAGGGGCCAGGGCCCGGGCAGCTCTGTGCCAATGGCACGGCCGGAGCACGGCTCAGCGCCGCCTTTCCTAGGGACGCTCCTGGTCCCAGGCACTGTGCACCCTACAGAGGGGGTTTGTCAAAGCCAGAAGGTCCGAGTCCTGCCTCTTCTCCCAGTGCTAGCCTGGCAAATGGCGACATAAGACAAGTGGCTATCTGGAAGGATCCAGCTGACTCCGGAGCGCCGTGTCCGGAAAAGGGTGGGAAGTGGTCATTGAGAAGGGTAATTCTGTCAATGGTCAATTCTTCAAGAGTTGACACTCAGTTAGGGAATTACCCCAGCTCTCCTCTCCTTCCCACCAGCTCTTTTTTGAACTTATTGTCATGATCACCTTCAACAAAGGGCTAGAAGAAGCAGGGATAGGAAACCTTTTGAGACTCCACCAACTAACCCTGAAAAAAGATGTGAATGGGGAAGATTAGAATGGCCAACTGAGATGTGGGTTTCATGAACCCAGCCTTCCTCTGATGGATGCAGGATGCCCTTCTGTTACTTCCCCTAAGCGGCTCCTTTAGAAACTTCACGGTGTAACAGCTCTGGCTTCTCCTCGCTTTCCTTTACGTCTCACATGCTTCTCCCCCAGATTCTGCCTTCTGTTCTTTGATGTTCCTGTAACCCCCTTTCATGACCCGTATGATAATGATGATGTAATTGTCTGACTCTCACTAAAGACTTCAGGCCATGAGACAAAGGACTATGTCTCTCTTGTTTTGTCACTAGCGTGTGTCTGGAATATATAGTTAAAAAGCAATAAATATGTGTTGGGTGAGTGACTGGATGAAGATGATGACCAATACACAAGCAAACAGAGGATCAAAATACATGCGTGTTGTATCCTGTTCAGGTCTGGAGTTCAAACACATTATACCCAGTTATAAATATCCAGGAGATGTAAGTGGAGAAGAGTTTTCTTTGTCATGTGCAGGTGCAAAAGGCAAGTTGGAGAGAAGTTAAGACAAGAGGTAAGACGGGTTAAAGCTGAAAGCAATGCTAAGTCTTTACCTTCTGGGAGTGGTCTGGGACATACATAATGTCAGTGTGGCACTACCGTTTGTATATGGCTTTTCACTCTTTTAAACTGCTTTCACATTATTTTATTTTGTTTTATCTTCATGACAACCCTTGAAAAAGAGCAAGCCAATACTGTTATCCCCATTTGACAGGTAATATTATAGAGGCAGGGAACCACATGCCCTACCCCGGGACACCTTGAGATGAGTGTCAACACAGGCATGGACTGAATATACCTCAGGCTTTTCAAATGCAACCTGCCCCAAACTCAATTCATCCTATTTCCCTCCTGAAGCTTCACACAATACTGTGATCCCAAAACACAGACGGAAAGAAACACTTTCAACATATATTTGACACAAGATTTATATTCAAAGCATCTAAAGAACTTCTGCCACTCAATGATAGAAAGAAAACCAACCAAATATAATGGGCAGAAGAGTTGAAGAGACATTTCTCTAAAAGAAGATCTACAAATGGAGTCATTTCTTCCAACACGGTCTCCCAAACACTAGTTCCAGAGGGTCTCGAGGTGCAAAGCAAATAATTTGAAACTTGTCCAAAAAAACAGAGTGATTTTAAGCGAAGATTGAAATGCTCAGTGTTTAATTTTAGGAAGACCACTCTGGATGTTAGTGTATGTTTCGTTAAAAAAAAAAAGAAGAAGAAAGAAACGGTCCCAAGGTCAAAGACGTTTGGAAAACCTTAGCCAATCCATCAGGTGTCTTTGCTGCCAGGTTCTGCACAATCAGTGACCCTTTGTGGGTGGACCCTAAGAGCAGAGAGAAGATGAGAAATTGATCAAGGAATTGGTTGTTTAAAGACCCTTTTGCCAAGAATCGCTTCCTGGAGAACAGGGTGAAGACCCTTTTCCTCGCCTGCCCTCTTGTACCCTCCCAGTCACATCCAGTCCCGCAGTCTCAGAAGGTCATTCCCAAACTCTCCTTCTCTCCCATCCATGCTATGCTCTTGGTGCTTTCTGTATCAGCCTCCGAGCACGACTCCGCCGGAGGGAGGATCCTCTAGTGCCAACGTGATCACTCACTCCCCGGGTTAAAACCCCTCAACGATTCCCACCGAAAAGAGGATCAAGTTCGAATTCCTCAGCATGAAAACGCCCAAAGCCCTTCTTACCTGACTGCTTCCTCTTTCTCTCTCCCATCTCCTCTCCCCAACACGTCCCTATGCTCCAGCCTTGAAAAGCTACTTGTGCTTCACCAAGGGATGCTTTAGCAATCTGAGCTTTCCCTCGATGCGTTCCCTCTCCATTAAATGCCCTCGCCCCCTCCCTTGCCAATCATCTACTACTAATCCCACTCATGCGTCAGAGCAATTCAGACTCCCCAGACAGGACGGACTTGCCCCGGAAACTCTCCAGGTAGGAGCTCCGCCCCCTCGCCCTCCTCCTCGGGCACTCCTATCTACAGCCCTTGCCTCTCTGTCCATCACTGCTGGTGTGTCTGTCCACTTCCTGAACCAGAGTGGAAGCACCTGAGGTCAGGGCTGTGCCGTTTACTTCCTGGGTCCTATTCATCTCTGTATCCCACACACCTAGTGCAGGAACTGGGCACTGTAAACCCCACTGATTCCTGCTCATTTTTCAGCCCCAGGTAAAACCACCTCTTCTGGAAGTCTTCCTTGACCTCAGCCCACAAAGTCACACTCCCTTGTCATGGGCCTTCCCACTTGCCTTTACTTTTCCTCATTGCTCTCGTCATCTCCTTAATTATTTCGCTGTCTGATTATCTGGCAGTGAATCTCTCCACAGGGTAGAGATCATGTCTGTTGAATCCCCAGTGTGCGAACGGTGTCTGGCACAGAGCGGATGTTCCATGAATATCTGATGAGCACATGAATGGATGAGAAAGTGTATGTAAATGTGCAGCAATACCTGGCTGGGGGAAGTTTACTCATCCATTCAACGGGGCATGTGTTGTGGCTGCATGTTATATGAGGAAGGGTGATAAAATCTGAGATCAGGAATCCTACCTGTGAAACCACACCAAGACACTCCCATCTAGAGAGGCGGGGAGTCACATAAAGAGCTTCTCTTTTTCCATCTCCTACCTGTGTCCATGGCCAAGCACACGCAGACGAGGAAAAGAACATGGCACCCTGAGTTTACCAGGGGGGAAGCCCGGCTGACTCAGAGATCAAGGCCACGTGGCACTTTTTGCCCCTGGTTCCCCCAGTGGTATTTAATTACCATCATTATTAAGTCATAACAGGAGTTCTCTTTTAAAAATAATATAGTGTTAAAAATAACGTTTTATAAATGTGTAAAAATGGAATCTAGAAGTTATTTACCAGGTTCTATTGCTTCCCCAGAATGCTTCACCCAGGCAAATCAATTTGAAGCTGAATTTTTTACAAATACGTAACAAATGGGCAAAAACTACGTTGCCCACTCTCAACCCAGCCCATGGAAATAGAATAAGCTGCAGTTCCTCACCCTTTCCTGATAGCACTCCAAACTCCCTCCCTCCAGGTTCTTTTATGGGAGAATCTTTATCTTAAACCACTTTATATGCAGTCATTAATTTTCATAGCACTCCTGCTAAGAAGATTCTATTACTTCCATTAAACCGCAGAGTAAACTGAGAAGCCAAATTAAGTGATCTGCCTGCTCAGGAAATGAGTGGCCTGACTGGGTTCGAACATAGCAGCTCTGATTTCCAAGGCCTCACACCCAGCTGCCACCCCAGTATTTCCTGGCTCTGTGCAGTAGTTAAGGGCCTGGGCTTCCAAGTGCATAAAACCTGGGCTCAAATCTTAACTCTGCAATTTCCTGGACAAGTTATTCAACCTCATTAAGCGCCTGGAAATTGCAGATGATAAGAAACGTGTTTCATAAAGTTGCTGTGAGGATTAGATATGATCATGTGCACAGAGTACTTAACACAGGCTCTGTAACAAAGGAAGACGTATTATTATGCACACCTGGAAGGGTATAGCCCTTACCCAAACCCCCTCTCACAGTCTGTTCCTCATCACATCAGAAAATGAGTTAAGTCACAACCGCAGCTGTGCTCCACAATACACACACGTGCAGATAAAGTCTGCTGTGGGGCTATTAGGATACCCGAGCACATTCCTAGAGAACTGCTACATCAATAATTATCCAATTATTCATTCATGCATGCACGCATCTATCCATTCCCCCATCTATTCATCCATTCATCTACCCATTCATCCATCCATCCATCCATCCATCCATCCGTCCATCCATAACCTCATCCATGCATCTATCCATCCATCCTTCCATCCACCTATCCATGTGTCCACCCACCATCCTTTCATCCACTTATCCAATCACCTATCCTTCTATCTACACATTCATCCTTTCATTCATTCACTCACCCATCCATTCATCCACTCACCTATCCACCCATCCACCCACCCATCCATCCATTCATGTTTAGTGCACACAGAAAGCACCTAACGTGTGTAAGCCCTGTGCTAATTGCTGTGGAATATACTAAGATGACTAAGACATGGTCTCTACCCTCAGAGCTACAAATACAGACAACTACAGAAAAGTGTAAATCAGAATGGAATGTAAAAACTGTCATAAGAGAAGTTATTGAAGGTGAATGGAAGGCATTGGCCACATAGAAAGAGTAGTGAATTACGAGCCAGGAGACCCTCTTTAGTCCTGGCTTTAATGCTGATCTAACATAAGCCCAGTCACCTCCCTAGAGTTCTGTTTCCCCACATATACAGTGAGGAGGCAGAAGTGGAAGATTCCAAGGGCCCTTTCAGCTCTAAATTTCAAACCCTCTGCTTCTGGATAAGGCAAGGTAGCACTCAGACTGAGACCTGAGTAACAGATACGGCATTGCAGGAAAAGAGGACGACACAAGCACATTCATGAAGACAGAAAGACATGGAATCTAAATGGAATGACGTGTTGTTACATTTGATTACAGCAAATGGCAGAAGAATACCATGTCTGGAGAGTTAGATGCAGACTATATTGTGAAGGGATTTATTTCCAGGCTAAGGAACACACACACACATGTGCGCGTGCACAGACACACACACACACACACACACACACACACACACACACACACAGGTGATGGGTGACATATGGTCAGTCCATACGTTTAAAAAGTAGGCTGGGGAATAGAGAGGGTGAGCTAACACTGGAAACAGGAAGACCAGGTGACTGGGTAAACGGTTTTTGTAAGAGTTTAGATAAATAACCACCAGGGTCTGAATGCAAGTAGCGGTAGGAATGTAAAGGAGAAAAATGTGAGAATACTTGTAGGCACAGTCGACAAGGCCTAGTAACTCATTAAGAGTACGGGGAAGTGGTTAGAGATGAATTTGGAGCTTTGCATTAACTACCAGAAAAATGCATTCGAGATCGCAAAATGTCAAGACTTAACGCTGGCCCCAGGCTGACTCTGGTGGGAAGGTCACGTACGGGCTTTGCCTTCCAACCACATGGAACTTGCTGTCCAAATATATGGAGAAGAGCCTCCATTCGTACAAGAAATCACTATTTCTTCCACCTAGTATCTGCCGAGTATGTACAAAACTGAGTCAGGTCCTTCCACCACCGGGAGGAGAGAACGAAGACACGATTGATGCCCCACGCGCTACCCAGAGTCGGCAGGCATCGGTAGGACTCACTGCAGGAAGGAAAGGACAGGTCAGAACGGTGGGAGGAATTCATCACTACTTAGCAAGTGGTCATGATCTTCTTACTCTGTCGGCACTTTCCCAGGGTTATGTACTCAGGGCTCCTCCCCACATTGCTGCCAGCAAGGGCAGGATGCAGCTTTGCAAAGGAAAAGGCTCCATTGCCAGAAGCCCTGGAAGCAGCTGAGCGGGGATGCAGGGTCTCCTGTGCCTGTCCTGAAGGCCGCCTGACTGCAGAAGTTGAAGCCTTTGGGATGGCCGCTTTCCTTTCCTAACTATGCCTGCACAAAGGAATATTCCCCCGCCCTCAGCAGACCACAGCGGGGACAGGCAGGCAATGCTCCGGGTCTGTGCCAGGACCCTCTAGGATAGGCACTCCGTCAAGCGGGAGGGACCTTTTTCCTGCCCACCTGCCTCATGAACACCTACTCATGGGTCAAGTCTCACCTCCAGACCGTCTCATCTAGAAGCCCTTCCTCATTATCATCATCCCCATCCTAGGCACAATGGGCCACTCACTCTACCCTAGTCATAATTTTAAGGGGACCCATGATTCTTCATTTAATCTTATATATTCACAAATCACCCACCCCCCAATAAACTACAAACAATCTCTCAGGCAGGGCTCTATCTTAATCATCTTTGCACCTCAGCACTTGGTCTTGTAGATGACACCTGGTGCTACTCAAGCACTTGTCACCAGGAAGAACAGCTACCTTCTGCAGAGGCTCACCCCGTGGCGGGCACTCTCCACAGGGCCTTATGTGCACCGTCCCATCCAACCCCCACGATGACCACACGCTTGAGTTTGGTGTTATGAACCCCACTCCACAGATGAACAAACTGAGGCTTACACAAACCAAGCAACTTGCCCAAAGTGAGAGTGCTTTTTTTCTCTCCTGGGACCTCCATCGCCTTAGGTGCAGGTGAAACGGTCTGACATTGAGAAAACTTCAAATATCATTGCAAAACTGGGGGCTGTCAGCTGACAATGAAACAGTGGGTCATATGCAGACACCCACACTCGGAATCTAAGAATTCTTACTTATTCACCACTGGAGAGGATTTGCTAGTAATTTAAAAATAACACCAGAGGGCTTCCCTGGTGGCGCACTGGTTGAGAGTCCGCCTCTCATGGACTCGGGTGCAGGGGACACGGGTTCGTGCCCCGGTCCGGGAAGATCCCACATGCTGCGGAGCGGCTGGGCCCGTGAGCCATGGCCGCTGAGCCTGCGCGTCCGGAGCCTGTGCTCTGCAACGGGAGAGGCCACAGCAGTGAGAGGCCCGCGTACCGCAAAAACTAAAATAAAATAACACCAGATCACACAAGCCATGTAGCCCATCATTAAGCCTAGTTCATGGCTAAGAACATCTAATAAAATAGACTTTAAAGTCTAACCAGCTCCTCTCCCCACCACACTAACTCTGGAGATACGCGCTCATCTGTAGGAACATTTTCCCTCACTGACCCCCACTGACCTTTCCCACCACTGTCCCTTTTCAGACACAGCAGGCAGCAGGCTCCTCCTCCGAACCCACCTGAGAACATGTGTAGGTAAGCAGCTCCCAGGAGAAGAGGAAAGAGACCCTTAGGCTCAGGGGAGATTTGCTGGATGGTAGTGCTGGCTGGTTCTCGCATGCTGCCCACCTCTACAGATAGTCCCTTTGATGGCTGCAAGCCCAGAGACCCCACCAGAGCACCAGGTAGATTGCATTCTTATTAGAAGGGCCTGAATCCTGTACAGAGAGACAGAGGGACTCAAGCAAACTCCCATGGCCAAGGTGTACAGTATAAACTGTTACCCAACCGCTGCTGCAAACTGGCACATTCGGTACAGCCAGCAGAGGCTTAATTAGCCTGAACTAAGAGTCTGAGGTCAGATGGTTAAGAACATTTCACAGCCTGGGTTGGAACATTAGAGATGCTACAGATTTTCCTGCCACACCACTGTTGGGCCCCAAACTGGAGAAGATTTCGTTTCCTCCAACCCGGGCTTAACTGCAGAACCCTGAGAAGGGGAAGCCTTGTCCTACCCGTTAGAACCCACAGTTGTTTATTTGCATGTGTGTATCTGTGTGTTCTCTTGGTGTTCTATGCTCCAGATCAAAGGAAGCTTATGCAAGAGGAAAATTAATTTAAGTAGCAAAGTAGTGACATTATTTCAAAGTGTCCTGAGAAGATTGTCCCATAGTTTATGTGTTCATTTACTCAATCACTCAGCCTTTCAGCCAGACTGAGAGGATATCCCTGTAGCATTAGACTCCATTACAGAATGCAGATCCACAAAGACACACGGTGACACATCACCACAAGCTTAGAGACTTAAAACAACACGAAAGTACTAGCTTACGCTTCAAAAGGTCCAAAGTCCAAAATGGGTCTCACTGGGCTAAAATCAAGGTTTGGGTAGGGCTGTGTTCCTTCTGGAGGCCCTAGGGAAGAATCCATGTCCTTGACTTTGGCAGCTTCTAGAGGCCACTGACATGCCTTTGCTCATGGCCCCTTCCTCTTTATTCAAAACCAGCAGCATCAGGCTGCGTCTTCCTCTGCTACAGCTTCTCTGATTCTCTACTCTTCTGCGTGCCTCTTCCACTTTTAAGAACCCTTGTGATTACACTGGGCCCGCTCTAATAAACCAGGACAATCTCTCCATCTCGAGGTCCTTGATTTAATCTCATCAGCAAGGTCCCTTCTGCCACGTATATGGCGTACTCTACTATACAGTACTATACTATAATGTCGCCAAAATATAAAGCGATATATCCACAGGTTCTGGGAATTACGATCTGAACATCTCTGGGGGGCCATTACTTTGCCTAGCACAGTCCCAGTCCCAGTAGTGTTCATTTTTCATATCTGATTGAAACTGATTAACCTTGATTTTGGCCTGTTGTTCCTCATTAGCCTCCCTGGCTACGCTTGAAGGTGTTTCCCCGGGCGTAATTTTTGCAAATTGTTCTCAGACCTGCCCTGGTTTCCTTTTAATCATCAGCTCGCACATTCATCTCCTTTGCAGTCTCTAAGACACCCCATCCAAAGAAATAACTTACTATTTAAGACACACTGGTCTGCCATTTGATTTGGAACTAAACAGCAAACGCTCATTTGAATATCCCTGGACTCCTAGGCAATGGCCCGTGCCTCACTTTTCTCCAAAATAGGTTCTCTGGGCCCAGCCCAGAAGGGCATGTGCAGTTGGTTCCTGCTCAGAGGAGGATGTGTCTCTAATTCCTGCTGAATCAGGGTGGCTCAGATTAGCCATCTTCCCTCTTCCATTCATTTCCACTTTTGAGACTGACTTTACACAGCTCCAATTTTTAACCCCTTTACACGTGTGGTGGGCAGAACAATGGCCCCACCCTCCAAGGAAGGGCACATCTTGATCCCCAGACCCTGTAAATATGTCACCTTACACGGCAAAGGGACTTTGCAGATGTCATTGAGGTCAAGGACCTTGAGCTGGGGAGAGTACTGTGGATTATCTGGGTGGCCCAACAGGATCTTCCCTTTCTTCAGAGGGAAGAACGTTTCCTGGCTGCAGAGAACCAGAGAGAGACGGCAGCGGAAGGGACCAATCAAAGCTGGAAAGAGCGAGGAAACAGATCCTCCCCAGAGCCTCCAGAAGGAATGCAGCCCTGTGCACACCCTGACTTTAGCTGGCTGAGACCCTTGTCAGGGTTCTGGCCCACACGACCCTAAGGTAATAAATTCATATTGTTTTAAGCCAGTAACTCGTGATAATTTGTTACAGCAGCAATAGGAAGTTAATACAATGTGCATTCTTTTCAGTCCACGCTGATGATTTAAGCCCTCAAAATGACTGTGATTCAGAATCATTAGTAGACTGGCGGCACCCTCTTCCAGATCATTAGCCAGAATTCAAATAAGCCCAGGCCTAATGGGGTCCCCCGCAGGAGTCCATGAGAGAACGCCAGGGGTTGAAGGAGACCTGCGATTAATTATCATCTGCGTTTCCCAGACCTGATTTTACATCTGAACCAATCTGGACTTTTCCTGCCAGACACGACGCTGCACGGGTTTATGTTTGTAAAAGAGATAACCTTCCCTGTCCTTTCCTCCACTGATGTTATAGTCACTGCTCTCCACTCACTCCAGGTCAGCACCTCTCCTCCAGCGCACACAACAGGGACACATACAGACACAGACAGACACACAGACACACACCTCCCTCTTCGGAAAAAAGCAGCCCAGTTTTTAAAAATGATTTGCTCCCCCAGGGCTCTGATGTCTATTGCCCCAAGACTTTGGGGCTCTGACTTTGGAGCTTTTTGACTTTCTTTCCCATTCTAAATGTTTCCATATGTTATAAAGGAACAGTAGGTTGGACCAGCCAGTTTTCAAGCTTTCCATGAAGAGGAGACATTGGATTTTTTTTTCTTCTGCAGAATACCAGGAATTGCATGGATTTTTGCCATAATACTTCGAAGATGTCAGCATGAACCAGCTGAGGGGCAGTGATTCCAAGAGGTACACTATTCGAATCACCATTTCACCGGACTAGGACCACTCCAGGCTTCAGATTTTGAGTTCTTGTGGTGCTTTGTTTGGTCTTCTGAGTCTTATTTCTATATTTGCTTATACATATTATGTGTTAAACACTATTTCAGGTCCTGGGAATCCAGTGGACATTGTGGGCTGAAGCTACAGAGTTGAGAGTCAAAACCAGTGCAATTCCAGTAATTACCCAGGAGACCTTTGCAGATGGAGAAGGGAAGGCAGATCCAGCACGTAACCTCCGAGCACTCCAAACTTCCGAGGTCCAGCAGAGGAGAAGGACTTACAAAGGAAGAAGTGTTATGGTAGGAAGAGAACAAGCAGAGTGCGTGGTATCACAGAAGCCAAAAGAAGAAGGTGCTTCAAGGAGAAAGAGAACGGTTAGTGGTGCCAAAGGCGGCTCAGAGGTCAAGGAAGAACAGACAGGTGATCGTTGGTCTTGACAACGTGAAAGTGATCTTGACACGAGCAACTAGAAAGGAGAGAAGCCCAGCTGTAATGGACTGAAGGAGAGAATGTGGAAAAAGGAGTGGAAACTGTGACTTAGAAAACACTTTTAATTACAGGTATGCCTTGGAGATATTGTGGGTTCAGCTCCAGACCACCCTAATAAAGTGAATATTGTCACAGAGCAAGTCATATGCATTTTTTGGTTTCCCAGTGCATATAAAAGCTATGTTTACACTATACCATAGTCTGTTAAATGTGCAATAGCCTTATGTCAAAAAACGATGTACATACCTTAATTGAAAAATATTTTCTTGCTAAAAAAGTGCTAACCGTCATCTGAGCCTCCAGCAGGTCAGAATCGTTTTGCTGGTGGAGGGTCTGCTCTCGACGTTGATGGCTGCTGACCAATCAGGGTGGTGGGTGCTGAAGGTGGGGTGGCCGTGACAGTTTCTTAAAATAAGACCACAGGGCTTCCCTGGTGGCGCAGTGGTTGAGAGTCCGCCTGCCGATGCAGGGGACGCGGGTTCGTGCCCCGGTCCGGGAAGATCCCACATGCCGCGGAGCGGCTGGGCCCGTGAGCCATGGCCGCTGAGCCTGTGCGTCCGGAGCCTGTGCTCCGCAACGGGAGAGGCCGCAGCAATGAGAGGCCCGCGTACCGCAAAAACAAACAAACAAAAAAATATGAGGTAGTAGAAAGACTGCTGTCTTGTCAGCTAAGACAATAATGAAGATACTGGCCTGAGTATCTGGTGTAGACACTGATTATTTATCAAGAAAGTCACTTGTCCTGTTGGTAAATGTACTTCTAAACTTTCAAACAGGAACAACAACTATTGTATTGATCAGACATTGGAGAGTTAATTCTCCCTGGAAATGTCTGCTTCTGGAAATATCTGAAACACTGAATGAATTTTAAAATACGTTTTGCAGTGTATGGTAGAGCTGGAAGAAAGTAAGGTGAATTCTCAGAGGCTAGAAACAGTAAGACAGCATGAATCCAGGGAGATAAGCTGCTGCTGGAGCGGACCTTTCCTGCATCATCTGCCAACCACTGTGACCTAGCCCCGGGGTGTTAACAGGTTCCATGCCTGCAGGATGGGAAACACACCTCGGCTAGAGTCGGATCAGCAGTCAGAGGAAACACTGGCCAAAAAAAAAAAAAAAATTCCAGGACCTCAAAAGGGAAACACTTTCAGCAAGTGAACCTAAAAAAGAAACTCTAGAAGAGAAAGAAATAGATATGTCTGTCTTGTCCTTTGTTCTTGATGGAGGAATAAGAAGTGGGGTGGGGGGACTTCTCTGCTGAGAATATCTGACTATAAACCCACACTTAAAATGGTTTGGGGCTGGGATTCATTCTAAAAACGTAAGCCACACATTGAATAAAAGAGACTTCAACCCAGGTCTCAAAGAATTCCTGCAGTGAAGTCCCAAGAAACAACTATGTACAAAGAAAAAGAGAGACACCCCAACTCGATATAAGAAGAAAGATTTTAATTTTAAAAAAAGGTCAGTTAGAAACTTGAGAAACCAAAAGCTGATATAACTAGTCAGAACTGAAGAGGAAATGAATGAAGTTAAAGATGAAGCTGAAAAATTTACCAAAAATGAGGCATAAAGTGGCAAAGAGATGAAAAATGTGAAAGAGAGGTCAAAGGGCGAGGAGGTCAAGGGCAAAGCTCTAATATCAGTCTACAGGGAGCACACAGGAGATGGGGGATGGGGAGATATTAAAAGAGATAACAGATGAGACCTTTCTGGAGTTGATTAATTAACGACAATGATCCCCTGATTCCAGGAGCCCAATGAACACCAGCATTTCCAAAGAAAGCCCCACACAGACACATAAGGGCAAGACTGCAGAATCACTGACGACAGAGCAGAAGCACCCAGAGAGAAGGAGAGCTAACCTACAAAGAGCTTTAGCCCAACAGCTGACTCACAAACAGCAGCGATCGCGAACAAAACCATTGATGATCCAGCAAGTATGAGGATGAAATGAACGTAACTTCAAGCAAGAAAAAAAACCTGAGAGAGGTTATTACCCACAAACACTCAGTTAAGGAACTTTTAAAGAATGAATCTCAGAAAGAAGAAAATTATCTCAGAAGGAAATAAAATGATTCTCAGGAAGAAATGAGGAGTAAAGAAAATAACAAATGTGGGTAAATAAAGTACAAAATAATAAATACGGTGCCCCATTTGTGAAGTTTAAAAAAATGAAGTTAGAAGTAAAATATTAAATAAAGATGGTATATTAATCAGAAATAGGGAATTTGGGAAGTTATCTTACCCCTAGGATCATCAGTTTCCCCACTCTACAAATGTCAAAGAGTAGCCATTTGCAAAAGGATTTCTGGAATCTAATTGCTTCTACTTCAGATCGACTTTTGATATCTTGCGCAAAGCTTTAATGGTTGCATTTTCTGTGAACCAAATCTCCTAATGGTGGCATTTTGCTTCAGATCCAACATTTAAGTAGCTAAACCA
The DNA here is from genome assembly GCF_011762595.2 of Tursiops truncatus. Lineage (NCBI taxonomy): Eukaryota > Metazoa > Chordata > Mammalia > Artiodactyla > Delphinidae > Tursiops > Tursiops truncatus. The sequence goes on from NC_047051.1 coordinate 14,818,021, forward strand.
AGTACAACAGATCCAAGAACTCCCATATTTTCACTTTTTCCATTTCCATCTCCATTTAATTTCTAAGAGCGATGAGATAACTGCAGTGACAGCAATCTAAGTGGCCGTATATTTTGTCTGAAATGCCTGAAATCATTCTGAGTTATTATGTAAATACCAAATCTGCTCATTATGTTGTTATGGGGGGAGGCTCAACCATTCTCCTGCTGGTGTTATGTCTTAAGATGAGATCATTAGAAAATGATTAGTGGTGTAATGTCTGAGAGGCTTAAACAATAATTTGAGTCTTTCAGATGTGTACAAGGTAATTTTAAGTAAATTCCAGAGTTTTTCTGATGATAGCTTTTAGTTCAATCATAGCTCCTTTTAAAGAAATGCTAATTGGATGAGGTAATTTTTTTTTTTTTTGCGGTACGCGGGCCTCTCACTGTCGCGGCCTCTCCCGTTGCAAAGCACAGGCTCCGGACGCGCAGGCCCAGCAGCCGTGGCTCACGGGCCCAGCCGCTCCGCGGCATGTGGGATCCTCTCGGACCGGGGCACGAACCCGCGTCCCCTGCACCGGCAGGCAGACTCTCAACCATTGCACCACCAGGGAAGCCCGGATGAGGTAATTTTCAATGCAAAACTTGACACATTGCAGGCCCTCGGTAAAGAGTAGCTATCACCATTCTTAGTATAATTTCTGGGTAGAAATAAAATGAACGCAAAAAGCACGGCCATCATGATGGACTGTTGGTCTTCAGACTGTTGGTTCCCTCCCAACAATGATTTGTAACTTTCCAAGGGCACAAAACTGATGGACAAAGATCTTTATCACCATATTTATTTTCTGGGAATTACTAATTTATTATGCCCATAAGCTCTTAGACAGCACTCAGTAACTGATGGGCACTAACAATGAAAAGATGTCTAAAACGTGATCCTTCCTCTTAAGGAGTTCATCATTGGCCACTGTGATGAGTAAGATTAGTGCTTGGATAAAGGCTTACTGGGCATCCACTTGTGCCAGGCCCTGGGACACAGAGATTAACAATATATGGACCTTCAGGATCTCATTATCTAGTGGACAATACAGAGAAGCTATAAACCAGTAAATTACAAAGCACCACAGCTATAAAAGAGCCACGGACGAGGCACTGGGAAGTACAAGAGTCAGAACAGCTAATCGTGACTGGAGGAGTTGCAGACAATTTTTAAAGGAGCTGGCATTTGAAACTGATCTTGAAAGGTGAATGAGAAATAAGAAGAAATGAAAGAGCATCCCAGGCAGAGGGGACGATGCAGCAGCAACCCAGGGTCATGAAAGGGTGTGCCAGGTCTGAGGAATGGGGTACTGTGTGGCTTGACTGTCGAATATGTAGGTGAAAACTGGAAAAAGCTTAGGTTGAAAAACGAAATTGGCATCAGTTTGGGACAAATCATGCAACCTTTACAACGAATTTAAACCTTATCCTGGAACAGCAAGGGTCTGCAGGGAATCTGAGGCAGGAGACTGCTATATCCAATTTTTTTTTAATGATTTCAGGAGGGCAGTGTTAAAGTGACTCCAGAGGTGAGAGGGACCAGAGGTCAGGAAAAAAAAATCCTTTAGAGACCATAGCAATAGTCTAGACAAGACATGATGCTCTGAAGCAAAGTCATAGCACTGGGAATGCTGCCAGATATACCAGGAGAAATTTGACAAGACAGGCAACTACTTGAATGTGGAAGGAAAAGAAAAAGAAAACTCAAAGATGATGGAGGATTATCTAACTTGAGAAACTAAGTGAGCCATTTCACCTCTGTCTGAGAGAGAAAGTATAGAATATAGAGCAGGTTTGGGAGAAAAGATAATACATTTTCTTTAGCAAATTTTAAGTTTGATATGCTATGGTATCTCAAGAGGGAGGATGTATCCAGTAGGCAATTCAAAATATGGGGGGATGTTTTGGGGAACTGGGAAAGTGATAGTTGAAATCCTGGATGTCTTCTGGAAATTTCAAGATCAAAACAAAACAAAAAGTAGAATGTAGGAGGGAGACCAAGAAGACCTCAGGATTTGCCCAGATCAACCAAAGCTCATCGTAAAACCAATCCCATTCATGAGAATCCATAATGCACTGCACTCTGCACGTAAATGCAGACAGTAAGTGACAGTAGATTCACAAAGGGTCCCACATTTTCCCAGTCTTTTATCTAAGTAAAAAATGCTCAAGATACTTTTCTCTCCTAACTTTATTAAGCCACGACTAGCTGCAAACTCAATGTCAATATTCTTAAACTTTCCTTTACATCTAACTGACTGGAAGCCTTTGAGGTGAGGAGGGGATAATGCAAAAACACAGAAAACAAGGTGATGTATCAAGAAGCCGCAGAGCAACAAAATTAACCCAGGACTAGTAGTCTGTGGCTTTTCTTTATGAGAGCTCCCCTTCTTTTATCTGCATCCTCTCTTCAAGGTGTATATATACACATGTGAGCTGAAATACCTGTACATTTGCCTTAAGAACATGCAATGGGAGGCTGAATTAAGGTGGTTCACTCTCTGCCCCGCAAGACGGTTTCCTTCCTTATTACTTCCATATTTCTCACTTGCTAGAGACAAACGTCTCCTGGAAGACAACGCCATTCAAACAGCCAGTGACATTGGACTGATCTCTTTGTTCCTGATTATATTCCCTGCTTTACCCTATCTCTGTATCTATGCCTTTGAAAGATCTGAAATTCAAGGATAATGAGATACGATCCAAGTTCATGCCCCAAACTGTTCACATCTTCCTGGAAAAGACTAGAAATCCTGACATCCCCAAACAAGAAGTCTCCTCTCTACCTGTTCAGTGATGGTGCATTGGGAAGGCAGAGAAATTCCAGCTGACCATCAAAACTGTTTGCCATGCATCAGCACGTTTCAAACTGGAGTACGAGGTACTAAATGGTGTGAGCTGTGGGCCAGATAATTCCTGAAACCGTAAGATTAAATTGGTGCTTCTCTTAGGAACTTCAGTTTTACTTGAAAATATAAAGGAGGATTTTGTCTTAATACTGAATAAGCACAAATATATTAAGGAGCAGACTGCCAAGTTTGCATGGATTTTTTTAAGACAAAATATGAGACTTCAAAGGAATTTCAGACCTCTAGACAGACTGCTTCCAGCCCCCTAAATCCGAGAAGCAAGAATTCTCTCTCCTTTGCCACGAGGGCATTTCAGATGCTTGGAGAAAATTCTCGCTGGCTGGAAGGATAAGAGGGGAGGACAAACTCACAGGTCAGTTTGGGAAAATGAAAATGTCTGGAGGATAAAATAGGTACCATCTAGAATGAGAATATAGAGAAAGAGCACAGACACAGATTAAGAGATGAGAGGTAAATCTAGAATAAGACCACGTAAGGCTGTGTCACCCAGTTGCTTTGCAGCCTTGGGGAGGACATGTCAGTTCCCTGAGTCTCCCTTTCCTCAGATATAAAATGAAGGAACTGTACTAAAAGGAAAGTTACAAGCTCTGTAAAATTTTTGACTAGTTTCCAACATTTAAAACTTAGGAGGTTTCAAACAAATACCTGGATTGCTGTCTTCTCTTGAAAACACAGAACATCTCACGGCTGAGCCTGTAACACTGCCCCACAGCAACAATTCCTTGGAGTCAGTGAGCCTTCCTTAGACAGGACACGAGTCCCTCCCACGTCCTGGGGTAGTATCTGGACCCAGGTTTCTCCCCCTTGCCTGACTCTGTATACCTGAGCTGTCCAACGCAAAGGCCCCTGGCCACATGGGGCTACTTAAATTTAACTAAATTAAATAAGCTTAAAAGTTCAGTTTCTAGACAATTCTGAGTGTTCAACAGCCACACGTGGCTAGTGGCCACTGAACTGGACAACACAGTGAGAGGACATTTCCATCATCCCAGAAAGCTGCATGGACCTTTGAAGATGCGGCCCCAGGCTGAATAACATTCTGGATCCCTTGTAGCCATGACATCCCAGCTTCTTCGTGGGGAAACCCCGCCAGCAGGGATTGGAGCCCCTGCACATGTGTCCCTTTTAAAAACTCTTTCCTTCACAATCTGTTGCCATAGATGGAGACGACGTCTAAAGGCACGTTCTCGGATCAAGGGCGCACGTGGCTTCCACCAGGAACAGGGAGGGACAGGTGGGGGGGGCCGGTTTGGTGGGGTCCCACACAGCTGGAAGCAGGCAGATGCGTGGTCCTATGGTTCCTCCTCTCCCCACAGCCCCAGTCAACCCAGCTGCATCCCAGGGCTGGTGGCAGTTCCCACTTCCTTTGTCAGGAAAGGGCAATTAAGACAGATACGCAAATGGTAGCCATTCCAGAGGTGCCCCCCTGCGAAAGAAATGAGGGCAAATCTAAAAGCGATTAGGCTGTGCACACATAACATAATTGAATAAGCAATGCAACGTCCGCCCGCTGGCACAGAGGCCTCAAGGAGAGCAGTAGGTGTGAGCTGCACTTAGCGGCGCTAATGTGTAATTACAAACAAGTCGGATGCCTCCGTCCTATTCATTACAGCCAGACCCTCTGGGAGGACTACTGGGCAACACTTGGTTAGCAGTTAATAATATGTGCCAGGTAACAGCACAATCACATTTTTTTCTAACACTAGCGTTCACAAGGGCCTTCCCCCATGGACCAGCAAACATGAGGTATCCCTGTTCGCTTTTACATAGGCTGTAGGATTCAATTTGGGGAAAACCACACCGTTCGTCTTGGAAGTGGGGATTTGGTGACTTGACACCTATTTCAGACCCTGGAACAGCAGTGGCTCTCAACCCAGCCAACAGCTTGTTTAAAAAAAACATACCTAACCTGGGCATCACCCCAGCCCAGTTAAGACAGAAGTCCAGGAGTGAGGCCCAGGAATTGGTACGTTTTGAAAATTTCCCAGCGGATTCTAAGATGTAGCAGGATTGAGACCAATTGGCTTTATTTAATTTATTTATTTAATAAATTTATTTACTTATTTATTTCTATTTTTGGCTGCGTTGGGTCTTTGTTGCTGCGTGAGGGCTTTCCCTAGTTGTGGCAAGTGGGAGTTACCTTTGTTGCGGTGCGCGGGCTTCTCATTGCAGTGGCTTCTCTTTTTGCGGAGCACGGGCTCTGGGCGTGCAGGCTTCAGTAGTTGTGGCACACGGGCTCAGTAGTTGTGGCACACGGGCTCAGTAGTTGTGGCTCGCGGGCTCTAGAGCACAGGCTCAGTAGTTGTGGCGTACGTGGGATCTTCCCAGACCAGGGCTCGAACCCGTGTCCCCTGCACTGGCAGGCGGATTCTTAACCACTGCACCACCAAGAAAGCCCGACCCACTGGCTTTTGTAATCAGGCAGCCCACGTGACCACACTGCCCACATCCTGCTGCTCTTAGACCTACAAGGAGAACAGGATGCTTCCCTGCCTTGGCGTCTTTGTTGACAGATGGCTGGTCACCAAACTGACCTGTCCTGTGGTGGTCACGGGACGGCCAACGCACGTGGAGAGGGTAAGCATCAAAGATGATGGGTACCAAAAGCCTAGAAGCTTTCCCGCCTCTATTCCAAGATCCAAGAGAAGTCTACACCAGTATTTCCAGATTCCCTGGGATCCTGAGCTTGGGAGAGCGAGTGGGAGGCTTAGCTATGGGAATTGGATTGTGCCCTGGGAATAAGGGCCGGGAAGAGACAGGAAGGAGGTGATGAGAGGAATCCAAGAAGTTTAGGGGGAGGAAAATCAAATAATTAGCCATGCAGCTGCTAAGCCATAAAACTGAGAGAGAAAGAGAGAGGAGGAAAGGCAGAGAGCAAAGAGGGACGTGACAGGCGCAGGTCCGGCAGCCAGGGATGGCGACAACTGTGTACTTTCTGTGTGTGGCACCCAGCTGAAGCACGTGGCCTCCCGTGGCCAGAGTGAGACCTGACCAGCCGCAGATAGCAGATGAGAACACGAGTGTTCACGCCGGCAGCACGGAGCACTACCAGAAACCTCTGCCAGTTTCTGGATTGCTTTTGCAAAACCCAGTAAATCGTCGTGGGTCCTGCTGCCTGGCATCCTCTCTGCATATCTAAGAAGCAGTGAAACAGCGGACCTCTCGAGTTACGAGCTCCCTCCTGCACGGGCTAGCTCAGTGGCCCCGGCTGTACAGCTGTCCTCCCCTGACCCGGGCGCAATCTCTCCCTAACGAATGTTCCCTCCTGATAGCTCAAGCAGACGGCTCCACGGGAGCCTGAACACATTCCCACATTTTCCAGCGTGACTCTGTACACACAGGGAACTGTGGGGTTTGTTTTGGTATTTGTTTTTTTTTTTTAACACAGTAATGACTTGGGGACTCTCAATGCCTTACCAGCAACAGCCAGGCTGTTCCTGGGATCCAGATCTTGTCTGGAACTTTCTCCTTGGCACACTCCTTGCAATCTGCTGACTCTTGGGCCAGTCCTAAGGGACACTGGAGAGCTTCATCTGAAGGGCCAGCTGTGCAGGCCATCCCTCCTCACCCCAGGGCTTGAGTGCTGCGTGACGCTTTGGGGCCTCTTTAAAGGTAAAAGGATGTTTTAACTCCTTTTCCCGGGCAGAGGAAGGGGAGGCTCTCAGACTCACCCAGGGTGAGAAGGAACCTCAGAAACGATCTATTGCAATGGCTCTCAATCTGTGACACATTAGAGCCACCTGGGGTGTTTTTCAAAGTGAATCTCTGTCTTTGTCTCATCGTTGGTGGGATCCTGGCATGGGTCTTTCTTCTTAGTTCCCCAGGTTATGCAGTTCTGGCACTCAGCAACTCCTGAGTGTGGCAGAGCTGAGACTGAAACCCAAGGCCCCTCCTCCAGGGCATCCCATACTCGACTGTGCCTGGGAATCACCTGAGGGGAATCCTGAAGGTCTGGGGTGGGTCTGCATGTCTGCAGTTCTCAAAGGCTCCCAGGAGAGGCTGGCCCTCAAAGCACACTCTGAGACACTAGGCCTAACATCTAGCCATATAAATAGATGAGTCACAGGACAATTAAATTCTGGTCTTTCGAAGGTCAAGATTAGAGAGCCACATTTGGTAGAGAGGTTGGATGCGAGTGACCCGTGTTTTTTATCCTGAGTCTGGAAATTAACTACTGTGTAATCTTGAACAAGTCACTTAACTTCTCTGATCTTTCATCTCCTTAAAATGGAGAGGAAACTAATCCTTACCTTACAAAGTCATTGGGCCGATCAGTTGAGACGTGAAATTGTTCTACAAACTCTAAAGCACTACAAAGTAGGAGTTTATTATTATCACACTGACCTTTGAAAGACACCAACATTGGCCCTGAAATTGGTCATTTTTATAGTCCTTTATTTCTCCCAGTAGGAGCATGTGAATGTGGGCACACGTGCGATAAACGATTTTCATTTCCGAAAGGTTTTAATTCCGTGTGTGTGTTTGCATGTGTATAGTATGTGTGTGTTCTCGTCCCACCGCCTCGGCGGAGAGAATTGCAAGGAAGTTGTCTTGAACCAGGAGGATTCAGTAATGCAGAGCAAATGTTCAGAAGCAGCGGCCAAATTGGTAGCTTTTCTAGCTCCTTTCCACGGCATTAACACACCCTTAGCCCAAACAAAATGGAAGCACTGGCCAACTTCATCTCGGTGCTCTCGCGGCCACAGGGCGCGAGCCAGGGCAGGGTGTCTAGTGTGTAGCCCGGGCAGGGAGAGCGTCTCTCAGGACCCTCGCCCTTTTGGAGGTCTGAGCCCCCGACTCCGGCTGGCTCGCATGGCTGTCACCACTGAGGCTCTGCGTGGATGTTCATCCCCGAAAGAAATGAAACCCTGGCAAGTCCTTAGCCCACATTCTGGAAGCGCCTGACTGAGGTTACGCAAACACATTTGGCACGGGCTTCGGGGACCGAGAAGTTCTCTGGGTTGAAGCGCAGAAACACAATGTACTTGTCCTACTTCCGAGATCGCGTCTGAGGACTTGGCTGCCTCCTCGCTGACGTCATCCTGCGCCGGGAGGCAAACATCTCCGGGTTCAGCAGTTCAGGACCAGAAGTGAGAGAAGGTTCGGATCAAAGGGAGTCGGCCGAGGCTTGGCTCTGACGGCACAGCTCAGGGAGAACACACCAATCCTTACAACGAAGGAATCGGCACAGCCTATGCGGAGGGACCGTTCTGCTGAAACACCCCCGGGCCGGGGTCACTGGTCATGATGTCACCTCCGTGGGTTTTGTGGCTCCAGGTGCTGCCACTCACAAACACGCCGCCTGGAAGCTCCGGTCCCCAGGGGCACAGGAGGGTATTCGACGTCCCAACCGTGGGGATGAAATAATTTCTACGTAGAGCTCGTGCCTTGCCCTCATGTCACTGTGCGTAATACCTCAGGCATCCAGAGACTACGTTTTCGCAGCCAAATCCAGGCGGGTCCTGCTGGCCCTGAGCACATTTCTCAGCCTCAGGTTATATCTCAGCACACAAAGTACCCAGGCCCCTCCAGGTGCCTCAGAGGGCCATTCTGAAGAAGCATTTTCTTTTATTAAAAAAAAAAAAAAAAGGATCGTCTTTCCCACATTCCTATTTTTCACCTGTAAAATCCATGATTTTTATGACCAGATCAGACCTCCCTAATGTTTCAGACCGCACAGCCCCACTGAGGCTTTGTGCTCAGAATAAAAGCTACCATGAAATGAGTTCTGGTAGAGGTTTGCATCACAAAGCCTTAGGAAGACAGTGACAGAGGTGGGCTTTCCTTCACCGCCTTCGAGGAGCGATCGGCCAGTCTGGGGGCTCACCCCTGGCTGTCCACCGGAAGCCCCTGGAAGCTTTATAAAAGTCCCAATACCTGAGTCGTTCGCCAAACAGAGTGAATTGCGATTTCTGGGGGGTACCCAGCAACAGTATTTGTTAAAGGCTTCTCTGTTGTTCTAATGGATAGCAGGGCCTGAGAAACCAAATCCCCCTCTTTTTTTTCTAGGGGAGAATATTTTAGCCCAGAGAATTCAAGTGCTTTGCCTAAGGTCACACAGATCCCTGGGGATAGAACTAGCACCAGAGATGAGTTAAACCAGTTGCTGGGCCAAGTACCCTGTTTTAACCCCAGGTGGGTGGAAGGATGATTTTGTAGAGGTGCTGCCAGGGGAGCTGTTTTACCTGATGCTTCAGGGCGAGGCTGCTAGAACAGACTCCCTGGGCCTGCTGGTTGGAAGAATTACTTAATTGATTAATCTGATTTCCAGTTCTGCCACCTTACTGTGGGACCTTAGCAAACCACTAAGCCTTGCAAAACCTCACATCCTTTGGCTACAGAATGGGCATGGGTGATGTCTGGGGCGGGGAGAGGTAATAGTAATAAGACTTTCCTCTTGGAATTGTGAGGGTTTAATGAAATAACTGTAAAACGCTTCACACAGCACTTGGCACATAATAAGTGTCCAATAACATGGACTGTTGTTCATATTATTAACATCACACAGATGTACTAGTACTAGTCCTTGGGCTCTAGTATCAATATCCGAAGTGAGCAGCGTGTCATGTGCAGGAGATGGGGCGGGGGCTAGCCTCAAGGATGCTCCACAGTAAACAGGCAGAGACTACGGTCCAAGGAAACACAGCCTTTCTTGATTTCCAAGATGATGTATGGGTTCAAATTCCAACCGCATTACTTGGAACGAGGTTCCTGGTCCTCCTTCCCTTTGTGGCTCTTTAAATACAGGCAGTCTTGGGCTTCCCTGGTGGCGCAGTGGTTGAGAGTCCGCCTACCGATGCAGGGGACACGGGTTCGTGCCCTGGTCCGGGAAGATCCCACATGCCGCGGAGCATCTGGGCCCGTGAGCCATGGCCGCTGAGCCTGTGCGTCCAGAGCCTGTGCTCCACAACGGGAGAGGCCACAACAGTGAGAGGCCCGCGTACCGCCAAAAAAAAAATAAAATTAAAAATAAATAAATACACGCAGACTCTGCGTGCTCGTACTCAGCTGACACACTTGTAGAGAATGAAACCTTTGACTCATCTTCCTTCCAGACCAGACTGGATAGGTCGGGGTGGGGGGTGGTTTCCCACCCGGGGGGTTTCCCACCCCAGTACCCAAGTCAGACCCCATGCTACAGCACAAGAAAAAAGAACGGGGATTAGAAAACCCATCCTCTTCCCTTCCCCCAAACATCCTCCTGCTTTCAGTATGAATATTATTGACACCATCGTTTCATGGTTCCCTGTGAGTTGAAACTTCATTTTTTCATGACTCCCCTTTGTTCCTCTACCTGGACTATAAAAGAAAGGGCTCTCTTCTCTTTATCCATAGCCCCAGCCCCCCTCAAGCCCTCATTAATTTCACCTGAACTATTCTGAATTATTCTCCTGAATTCTTTGCTGCTGGAAGTGTGGCCTGCAGACCAGCAGCTTCAGCATCACAGAAGCTTCCTCCAAATGCAGAGTCTCAAGTCTTTACCCTCAATCTGCGGAGCCAAACCTGTGATCTGAGTGCCCGCGGAAGCTGAGAAGCGCTGGGCTGCCTGACGCCCTTCCTCCTGGGCTCTGAGCATTTTCCTCGAGCCCTGAGGGCCTGATTACCTGGCTGCGGTGCTGCTTCGTGCCACTCCCAAGCTCAAAACCTTCACCTTTCCCCATGGACTACAGGCTCTATTGCTCCTTCCTGTGTATACAGGGCTCTCAGATTACAAAGCATTTCTATTTTGCATTTGATCTACGGTCACATCTAATCTAACAGCAATTTCAGGATAATGGTCCAAAGAGCCCGAATCCAACCATGTGTTTCTGTCTCCCAACAACTACCCTGCCTAAACCACCACCACTGTTTGTCTAAATTGCCACAGTGGTCCCAGGGCTAGTCTGCCCCTTCTGTTCCTGTCCCACTGCAATTCTTTTCTCACAGAATAAATGATGCCCTACCCTTGCTTTCCACCAAGCAGTGTTTCCCACTGCCCTTGGAATCAAAAACAAACTCTTCCTCTAGACCACAAAGCCTTATCTGATCTGTCCTGATAATACAAAGGAACTTGTCTCCTCCTTTCTGCCCGTCCTCCAACCACACGGGCCTTCCTTCTGATCCTCGTGTATGGTCTTCCTATTACCACTGCCTGGAACTCTAGACCCCAGGTCTTCACATTTCTGGCTCATTTTCCTCAGTTGCCCACTCCTCCAGGAAGCTTTCCCTAACTGCCACATCTGAAGTACGAAAAATCCAGCTCTTCCACCCTGTCTCATTATTCTTTACTCAATTGTCTGTTCTCCTCCCTTCACAGTAATTATCACTATCTGAAACTACCTTATTTTCTTTCGGCTAGTGTATGTCTGTCTTATCTGGGTCTCGGTACCAACGTGTCAGCTCTTTGAAAACAGAGCCCTGCATGCCTGGTTCCCTCAATAACCCTAGGACCTAGGCAGTAGTTAAGTGTTTCTTGCAAGAATTAACGACTGAACACCATTCCTTTATTCTGAACCTCACCATAATCTAACGACCACTAGTTCAGACATTAATCCACCATTCAATTGGGGAGTCTCCAATTGTTTAATGATTTGCTGAGCCAGTCGGCTGGTAAATTACAAACGTCATAATTTAACTCAGATCTTCCGGCTCCAAATTCTGTGATTTCCTCAGTACATCACACTGTCTTTCATAACAACGATTATACCCAAGATTCAAGGACATCCATAATGTGTACCTAATTTACCCTTTCTCATCTATTACAAAATATTTCCCAGCATATTCTCTCACTTTACAGCAAAGCTATACGCTCACTTTTCCCTGAACTTTCCCCACACTCTCCCGAATCCCTGCTGTGCTCATGGGATGCTTCCCTTTCTCCTACTCTCCCAGCCCATCCATGCCTGCTGAAATCCTACCCTTCTTTAAAGTCCCATGAAATTCACTGCCCGCTCCATGAAGAGTATATATAACCCAATGTGTTCCTGCCCTGTCTTGGATTCTTACAGCCCCTTCCCCCTTTTTACGTTCCTTATGTTACATCATCATAATCCACTGTGTGTTACAGCTACGTGGTACATTGTTCATTCTCCATCTGCCCCTGAAATAGCAATATAGTAAGTCCCCTACATACAAACGAGTTCCGTTCCGAGAGTGCCTTCGTAAGTCCAATTTGTTCTTAAGTCCAACAAAGTTAGCCTAGGTACACAACTAACACAATCGGCTATACAGTACTGTACTGTAATAGGTTTATAATACTTTTCACACAAATAATACATACAAAACAAACCAAAAAATAAAGAAAACATTTTTAATCTTACAGTACAGTACCTTGAAAAGTACAGTAGTACAACAGCTGGCACACAGGGGCTGGCATCGTCTGAAGAGGCAAGAAGAGTTACTGACTGGAGGAGGGAGAGGAGGTGGGAGATGGTAGAGCTGAAGGATCTTCAGCAGTAGGAGACGGAGGGCGAGCTGCAATGTCACTCACGCCTGACGTGGATGGTACTCAAGTTCCCATCTCTGAAAGTTCGCAACTTGAAGGTTTGTATGTAGGGGACTTACTGTCCTCTCTGGAAAGCTCCTTGTCTGTCCCAACTCTTTGACATACCCTTTACACAATGCCACATGCATTTACTGAATTCACTTGACCCATGTGACTGCATTTAAAGGTCTTTTGTCTTAGAAATGCTATGGAAAAGACTTATAACGTCTGCTGTGTGACCCAAACGTGGTCTTAAAGATCCAAAAAGAAATTGAAGAGACTTAAGGGGATGAAAGAAAACAATGACGATCACGTACTCCTATAAATCAGAATGTGTTTTTAGGTTTCAGAAGAGGAACAAAGGACTTGGCTACTCATACACCGATCCCCTGTCTGAGAAGACAGAAAATAGGATGAAGGAGAAAGAGAAAGAAAGAAAGAACCATTGACCTGACCTTTTCCCCACTGATTGCCAACAAGTAGAGCATGGAGCCTGGGAATTTATTCAACTCTGCTTATGCCTGAGGCTTGACCCAGTAGCAACCCAAGGGCAGGATGTTGGTGGCTGCCAAACCCTGGTCACAAGAGACAGGGCAAGTCAGGAACCATGGCAGGGGTCCAAAAGAGGACTGTGCAGTGTCCTGGCATTACAATATTTCTGGGCTACAGTCTAGTTGAGGTCCCAGATTGTTTCTAGAATTTTCTCAAAGAGCCAATGGCCTACTAGTCAAGAACTTTCTCTCTCTCTTTCCTCCCATTCCCACTTCTCTTCTTTCTAGGTTCTTCTCAAGACCACAGTGAAATAATCAGAGGTAGGATTACTGTGAAGCTAACGAAGGTTAAGATTTGGGGTCCTGCACATGCATGAGCTCTGCAGTGCTGGGGATTGCTGGGACTTTCAGGGAGTTCTAAATGGAGAAGGAAAGCCAGTTGAGAAAAGGAAAACATTCCTAAGAAAGCATTTCTGGCAAACTGGCTAGAAAGAGCTTGGCAAGAAGGGACCTGAACCTCTAAGCTTCCAGTAATTTGTTACAATTTCTTTACTCATTCCAAATAAATAATTATATTCATACCTAATTTGTCATTTTGCATTCTTTTACATTAAGAAGACCACACACACACACACACACACACACACACACACACACACACACACACACACAAAGTACGTAAGCTTCAGGCTCCTCAAACGTGTCTCTAAAACAGTATCAACCAGAAACAAGAGGGAATGACTTCACTCATTCAACAATGTTTGCTAAACACCAATTCATACTCGCAGAGCACAGTGAATGCTGATGAATAAAAGGATGCCAGGCACTGGGGCTACACGAGCAGACCAGGCGGATGTCAATGCGGTCCTTGCATTTTGAGACCCTGTAAGGACTGTCAGGACATTGGAGAGTCCAGGGTGGATTCACATTCCCTAGAAGCACGATACGGAGGATAAATTTCCCAGTTCAGCTCTGGCAATAGTCCGGTGAACATCTATCCATCCTGTTTTAATCATGTTCACTTTGTCACAGAAGATGCAGGCAATGATCTCCATGCTGGTCCTCAACCAAGTCAGAAATCAAAGTCAACTACCCTCCCCAAATCCAAACCAGTGTTTGTGCTTACTCACTCACCAGTCCCACCAAAAGTCGGGCAGACTGGATCAGGCAGTTTGAAAGGCCCGGCAGCCATCCAAGCCCTTGGCCACCTTGGGAGACCCACCCATCAGTCAGCTGGAAGAGGTGCCAGTTCTTAGCTGCAGTGGCTCATCCACCTCCTTAAAAAAAAAAAAAATAAATATAGCATCTGTTTGGGGTTTCATCATAAAACTCAATGGTTTGTAGAACAAGGATTGAATGGGTTGGGGAGGATAAATATTGTATCAAAGTCACAAAAATGACAAGGCCAAGGCAATTGAATGATTGTTCAATCATTAAGCAAAGATTTATTGAGCACCTACTATGTGCTAGAGGACACATCCTTGAACAAAACAGAATCACTGTCTTCTTGGAGCTGAAACTCTAGCAGAAGGACAATAAGTAAGAGCTATGAGATGAGAGAGAGAGAGAACACACATGACAAGGAAGTTCTGGACCAATGGAGTAAAGAGGGGGGTGTGTTCCCCAAGAACAGCCACTTTGCTGGCTGTGCCCTGATATACATAAGAAGGGCCACAGCAGGGTCTGGGACTTGTACTTCCAAACCACAGCAGGTATATCCCCAACAGAAAAGGACTGCCTAATCCACACCACACACATTGGCACTGTGGCTAGCTCAACTACACAATAAATAAATATTTTTCAAAATGCAATTTTTCCAGCCAGAGAAAAGATTTCACTGAACGTCGTTTAAAAGAGATTTTCATTTCATGTCATTGAACTGGCTTCAAAAGCACTGGCCATAAATTCCATATAATAGGCGGTTCCATTGGGGAGGACTGGTGGGGCAACTGTCAATTAGGTGTTGCATAAAAGGATGCAAATGTCTCATAAAAGTGATGGAAGATCATATTATTGCATTAACCATGTCGTTCTTGCCACGCTGTTACACACCCTAGAATAATAACCGACACATTTAAAAGGTGGAAATCATTCTGAATGTGCATTTAAACTGTGTGTAAATGCAAACTGTCTTGAGCCAGTTCTTAACACCTTTGTCAGTCACTTTCAAATCTTCAAGTGCTGGGGAAAATAATTAATAGGTGAGATAGCTGATAGAATAGTTTATGGGCTCCACCAAGGCATTTTCCAATCTGTGATGTTTTACAGTTGTGCCTTGGAAAGCTGGGTTGTCAAATCTATAAAAATACAAACCTGATTTATCCCATCCATAAAATCTTCTAATGGTGCCACGCTTCAACCACCATTTTTTTCCCCCAGCTTCTAAGGTAAAGGATTTCAAAATGTCAGCAGAACACTCCTGACAGGACAGCAAGTGAAATCCGAAGCAGATGTGGGTCAGGAGCAGAGGGCGTGCAGACTTGCCTCCGTGGAGGGCGGCAGTCTCAAATGAAAAGGAGAACACAGGATGGGATGTACCCAGTAATTCACTCAAAACAACAAACAACCAGGGGAGTCAGAAGCAATACTGACAGTCTCCAATTTTTATGTGCATTTCTGAGTCACAAATGAGGAAACTGGTTGATAAATACAACTTCACTTGTACCCCCAAAACTTTGTTGGCTGGAGTTCCAGTTGAGATACAGTTGCAGAAGCTATGGCCAACCCAAAAGAAATGGCTTCGTTGGGAGAGGAAGTGAAGTCTCATTCCACATTAAGAAGAAACAGAGCTCTGAGGATAGTCTCAAACCTGAGATGGAGGTTTGCATGTGAAACAAAAACAAAGAATAGGGATTTAGCAGTGACCAAAATGGACGAAAATTTCTGCTTTATGGGTGGAGACAGATAATAAACAAATACACAAAACAGTACAACAGATAAGGGTGCTCTGGAGAAAAATAAAGCAAGGAGTGGGCGTAGGGAATACGGGGCAGGGATTGTTGATTTCAGTCAGGTTGTTGGAAGACTTCCTAAGAAGGTGGCATCTGGGCAGAGACCTGAAGGAACTGGGGTGGGGAAGTGGGTAAGTCTTGGTAATGTCTGAGGAAAGAGCTGAAGGAAGAGCATTACAAAAGCGGGAGGAGAGAGCAGGTTTGGCGCGAATGAGATGCAGCGAAAGAGCTGGTGTAGCCGGAACAGGATGGGAGCAGGTGAGAGCCAGAGGAGAAGGCAGAAAGGTCCTGGGGGCAGCTCAGGAAGGGCCAAATTCAGGAGTTGTGAGTACATAGATGGATTTACAGGCATAAGATTGGATGAGATTATCTAGGTAACAATATCAAAGAGAAGAGGTCCAAGGGCTCAGCCCTAGGTGAACCAACATTTAACAGTCAGGACTGAGGATAAACAAGCAAAGGAGACCTAGAAAGAGTAAGCAAGGAGTCAGGAGGAAAACTAGAAGAATGTGGTGTCCTGGAAGGCTAGTAAAAAACGTGCACCATGGGCTTCCCTGGTGGCGCAGTGGTTGAGAGTCCGCCTGCCGATGCAGGGGACACGGGTTCGTGCCCCGGTCCAGGAAGATCCCACATGCCGCGGAGCGGCTGGGCCCGAGAGCCATGGCTGCTGAGCCTGCGCGTCCGGAGCCTGTGCTCTGCAACGGGAGAGGCCACAACAGTGAGAGGCCCACATACCGCAAAAAAAAAAAAAAAAAAAAAAAGTGCATCAGGTGGAAAATGTGAGTCCAAATCACTGTTGAAGTCATGGAAATAGAAGAAGTGAACTACAGATAGTAGGCGTTGGTCTCATACTGGGACTCTTAAAGATGGCAAGATGGAGAGTTAAGTATAACGGCAGCATTCTAAGGAGAGAATGCACATGGAAATGGATCATGTTAAAGCTGTATATGACCTTGTAGTCCCTGAAGGTCTCTGTACACCCCAAGGGGGTGCTGAGCCCAGACTAAAGTCCACTGACTGACATGACTTGTACTTTCCCCTTTTCCGTAAATTGCCAACAAATCCTCCCCCAACTCTTGGTTCCTCTTTCACAGGAAAACAAGAGTAAGATGCTTTCTGCATGCTCGCCACCACACTTTCCCTACAGTCTGCATCCTGCCCATGGACTCTGGCTCCCCTTGTGTTACTACGGGTGCATGGCCCAGCTGGACACTCTCAAGTGGTTCAGCAAGAGAAGAAAACTATTTGGAGAGAGAGAAAGGGAGCAAATATGGCAAAATGTTAACAACTGCTGAATCTAGGTGAAGGGATATGGTTGTTCATGGTGCCATCCTTGCAACTTTGTAAACTACAATTTTTTTCAAATTTTTCAAAACAAAATTTTTGGGAACTACAGACCAGTCCTATGCTTACTGTAAGATGTATTTCAAAATTTTTATTCTTTCATGCTTTGTGATTATTTATCAAAATATGTAATATATTTACATAATTTTGCTAAATTCTGCACTGATCATGATATTTTAATATGAATAAATTGAACATAAGAGACTTACAACGAAGACATTTAAGCCATTTTTAATTTAACCACATATGTACTTTTTTGGAAGTAAAGCAATTATAGGATGAACAATACTTTGCATTATAAAATAAATTATAAAAATCTATAAGTGGAATGCAAAAATGAGTTCAAGGAAAAAGCAGAATGAGATGAAACTCCTAAATGATAAAGAAGAACTCGTTTATGCATTTTTAAATGGACACTGATGGATATCAAATCACTATAATATTAAAGTTCTTTCAGAGTAATTTAAAAGTTTTATAATTTAAAAATGTACATATTTACAATACACTGTAATTAAGATTTTCAACTATTTAAATTTCTGACGAAAATTTATCCATTTAAAATATGCAAAGGGGTACATAGTTTTCAAAAATTATTTTAGGAGATTTTTAAGCAGAAAAGGTTTGAATCGCTTTGTTCTAAGTCTAAAAGTTTGGGTATTTAAAAGCAGGGAAGTGTCCTATAAGCGCCAGCCACCTTTAAGAACCTACTTAAATTAGTGCTCACAGATTCGAAAGAAGACCAGTCAGCATAGGAGTATGCTTTTCTCCAGCCACTTTTATCTACTTGGATAGAGGCATGGGGAAAGGAGAGCGGGATTTAACTGGTGTTGGGATTTTTGCCAGGCAAATAAGAGAGAGAGAGACAAAAGAGTTGATGGTATATTTCAATGAGTGATTACAGTGATTGACCATAAGCTGAGAAAAGAGGGAAGTAAAGAAATGATGGGAATGTGGGACATGAAAATGTAGGCAGATCAATAAACTGTAGGTTCTGGTGAGTTCAAGACATTGCTAAAGACATGGAACTAGAAGTGAGCTGTAGATAGGAGGCTGTAGTTTAAGAATGAGACTCTTGAAGTTGAGTATACTAAGGGCATGGTAGAAGGAATTCTAAAAGGATCCCCCAATGACCCATGACCTTGGATAATCTCCTTGGTGTGAGTGTGGGAGGGACCTAGGACTATAAGGATGGCACTCAGGTGATCAGGTTATGTCATGTGGGACAGTGAATTTTGAGGAAAGGAGATTAGCCTTGGTGGGTCTGACCCAATCAGGAGAGTCCTTAAAAGAGACAGGTCTCTGCCTGATGAAAGAGATTGGAAGCATGAGAAGGATTCTATACAAGGGAGACTCTCCCCACTGCTGCTTGTAAAGATTTAGGGGGCCACAGGTCAAGGAATTTGAGTGGTCTCTAGAAGCTTAGAGTAGCCCTGGCTGACAGCCAGCATGGAAATGAGGACTTAGTTCTACAACCACAAGTAAGTGAAGTCTGCCCCAACCAGAGAACACAGCCTGGTCAACAGTTCTGACCTACAGAACTCTGAGCTAATGTATAAGTGTCCTTTTAAGCTGCTCAGTTTGTGGTAATTTGATATCCAGCAATAGAACAGTAATATGGGGGGTGTTGGCAATTTCTAGGATATGATCAAAGGAGTGAGAGGCTTAGGTTGGATGGAGGACCATATGTTGGAGAAAATAAGACGGTAGAGCACTGGAAGTATCTTTTTCTATTTGAAGGCCTCTATGATTATGAAAGGACTAGTGTAGAGAAAGGGCCCATGAACCAGGAGCTAAAATCTTCAAAGAATGAGGGGGAGTGACCTGGGTGGTCCGGCCTTTGGATGACTGCGACTAGGAGAGATGGGGATGGAGTATACTGATGGCATGAGATACAGGTTAAGGGGTAGAGGGGAGAGATGGGAATGGTCCAGAACAGCACTGTGGACCAAGAAAGATACCAATCCACCTCCAGGCCCAGTGGTAGGACAACCATGAGAAAGAAAACAACCATGACTTAGAAGAAGCACAGGGAAAATATTGAGTCAAGTTTCAGGTAGAGCAAGAAGGTGAGAGAATTCAAGAAGTAGTGGAGATACAGGAGGTCATTCTAATAAGTGATCCAGAACTGCAGAGGGCACAGTGGAAGACTGTAGAAGTTGTGGAGGGATAGGAGATGGGGTCAGAAAAAGGGAGGAGGGATCACGAGGGGATGAGAATCAAGCTCTCTTCTTCTGGTGGTGACGATATATATAAAGATAATAAAAGGCAATTGTCTTGATGATGATCTCAAGGTTGGTAATGGTGGCCAACCATTGAGTATTGGAAAGAAGGGCAGATATCTTACTAAAGGCTGTGGACCACTAGGGCTCTTTCTTCCTACTGATGAAGGTGTGGAAGCTGAGGGGAGGTAGAGCACCTCTCCCTCCTGGGGATGGACAAAGGTGTGAGGTTACACAGAGTGCACACCACAGGACCAGCACACTCACAAAAGGCAGGGTGCACATTTGGTTTTGAGCTTTCTGCAGTGCAAGCAAAGAGGGAAATATGACTTTTAAATGACTCACAGAGTCCGTAAGAGAATAACAGAGAAACCCAACTATAATACCTCATCTTAAGAACTAAGAAAAGTTATCCACTTTGTCTTCTAAAAAGACAAGGGGTGATGGAGTAAAAACTGTCTCAGCAACATTGTAGCAATAAATACAGCAGTGAAGTCCACATGACTGTTTTTGAAACGTCTTTCCATTTAGCGTGTTGATAGTATGATGCTTCAGGAACAAGGCTCTTTAAATCCTTAGCTTAAACCAAGGAGAGATTTTAGTGTATTGAATGGAATACCTTGCACATCATCTAAACAATCCCTCATAAATATGGTCTCTCTCATTTGCATTTTTCTTAAGTATTGAGCAGAAGTGAGTTTGAAGTTATATTTAACAACAAATCCCTGCAATGGAGCTCTTTTATGTTGAAAGTCAGGGACACAGCCACTGTCTTAACAGATGACCTCTCAGGAAAGTTGGGGAGCCCACCAAAGACGCACACCTAATTTCCACATGCAGTTGGACCGAGAAAGATCTTAACTTTCATCAGTGTAGATCTGTCCTTCTATACAAATAAATGGACAATTGAAGCCATACAGCATAGAACACGGACAGAATCATTTTAACTTAAATAAAAATTTCAAGCACGTGTTACAAAATACTCACTCTGGCTATAAAATAATAATAAGCACCATTTAACTTTGAATGATATAACATCCTGGTAAAACGTACATTAAAAAATGAGTTGCCCATGTTGTGTCAAGGTAGCTGAATGGGGGACTTTTTTTGGGGGGGGGGTTGTTATTCAACATAAGCCATTGAGACACAGCTTGTAAAAATAATAACTAGTTTTTAAATAGTCAATATAAAACCAATCTTTGGGGAAATAATTAGACGGCAGGGCCAGTTGCCCTGATGCCTACTTTGATTTATAGAAATAAAGACTGTGGAACTGTGTTTCAGGCCTTTCCTGACGGGCATCACAAAATGGCCTCAGGGAGATACGTCATAGTGGTTGAGATACTCCAAGGGTTTGAACATCTGCCAGAAGGAACATTCTGCTAAAAATAGATCATCAGGCAAGTTCTAGACTTGCCTCGATGATAATTTTATCTCTGAGACAATAAATAAGCAATGAGAGGATATATTCTTCAAACCTAATTGAGTCAAACTGAGAGGTCTTCATGGGTGAACTGAAAGTGCTGACATCTTGAAGAGAAGCAAACAAGCCATCTCAGAACTTCCAATAAGCAGGAAGGCAAGTCTGGTCATAGGTAGGCATGGACTTTCAACCTGCAACGCTCCATAGAAAGCGCCCCCCACATGGCTTCACAGCCCGAGACTCTATAGACAGCTGAGAAGAGAAGGCAGCTGAATGGAGGGAGTGGAAAGTCCCCAGGAACCTACTGTGTTCCTGCACTCGATGCATGCTCACTGCACACCTATGAGCACCCCCATTTTCAGAGGAGGGAAAGAAGCCATGTCACCCGTTAGAAGTCACAGAGCTGAAAGGGCAGCGCCAGGGTCGAGACCCTAGTCAAGCTGACTCCTATGTTGACCCTCTTTCTACCACACTTTCTCAGAAAGCCCGTTCTGTCTATGCAACAGAAAAGCACCCATGATGAGGGTCCAGTGGCCATCGCTGAAGAAATGAGTGTATCTACACAGGGAGCTGTCCGAACAGGTGACACATGTCTAAGACCTGCTTGAAAGAATGGAAACAGAGCACATAACCAAGGAGGGGTGGGGACATAACCTGGAGGGTAAAACAGGCTCCACATTCATCAAGACCAGTTAAAAATGCCCAGGTCAACTGGGGGAAGACCTCTCCGACTCTAAGTCAGAACACGACAAACAAGGAAACAGGCTGACTTCTCAAAGCCAGGGAGGCAAGTGAGGATGACGGAGAGAAAACAAAACTCCTCCACTGGGAGTTCGTATCCATTTTTCTGTCTCTGGTGAAGCCCAGAGCTTTTTTCTGCCAAACGCTTTGAGCATGATAAAATCCTTTATTCTGGCTACACACCACCCTGGTAGAGTTTCCCGCTTAGAACATTAACATTCTCAACAACTCCTGTTTAAGCTGTGTTATTGCTTCACTAGCAGCTTCAATCTACGTATATTTAGAATAAAATATTATAGGATGCGCTTGTAGGTGTGTGTGTGTGTTTGCCATGGAAATGCCTGCTTTTGTAAATGGCTACTAAAATGAGAACACAGATGAAAATTACTACCGGTCCGTGGGGAACAGAGGTCACATTTTTTTCTGATACTTTGAGAGAAGTTGAGGGTTTGGCTTTTATCTCCACCTGTTGTCTGCGTGCAAAGCTGGCTGCTTGATATCACTGCTCTCATTTTGTTTTGTTTTGACTCCCCTGAGAGATTCAAAGAATCGTAGAAAGGTTCATTGTAATTCAGCAGTTAGTGTGTCTGCTGCTTTCCCCTTCTCCTGACCAAAAAATGCAAGGGCATTCTGTCCTGTGAACGTCATTTTCTGTTGACATCTTACACGCTAATTTGCTGGCATTAAAGTCCAGAGGCAAGGAAGAGCAGAATGTCAAAAGTTCCAGCAGATTTTGTGCGTGTAACAGTAGGAAAAAGTGAGCGAAAGAGGCCTTCCAGGCAGTTGCCCTTCTTTGATCCGAAAGGAGCGTTCCTTCAGTTTTTATGTATGAAAAAACCGAAAAATAGTTGAAAGGCACAAGCTTCTAAAAGACACCTCACAGGAAGTCAACGTTGAAAAATATCCCGTTCACCTCGTCATTCCTCTGCTCTCAACCTTCCCTACTTCCCCTCCCCCCAGGCCCACGTCTGAGTCCTCATTCTGCCTCCAAAGTTCTCAATACTTAGTATCCAACCCGCCTTTAGCTTTTCTCACCCTCTCTTTTAGGTCCACCCATCTGCTCAAGTTGGTTTGTCCAAAAAAAGTTATTTCCGCTTTCAACACTCTTTTCTGGCTTAGATTCAGTGTCAGCTTCATGGGCCTGTGACGAGTGCGTTCACACAGGGCCCACCTTCAGAAGGGCCCGCACTTGAGGTCTAATGCTCTGTGGCTGCCATCTTGAGATTCTTAATAATTTTGCCCTTGAACGTGTGTTATTAAGTCCACGGGACAACGGAGCACATGCCAGAGACTGGAGCTTCAGTTCCCAAACAGCCCGCCTCCCACTGTCTCCCCTGCCCCCTGAGATGGGTCCTCTGTCCCACCACCCCCTGTCCACCTCCATCCCACAACCACTGCCACCCTCACCCTCAGTGGGGGCCTGGACAGAGGCACATGGACAGTTAGGGTCGGGCATGTACCCCACAGTGTCTTGGGGCATAGCCAAGTGAAGGCCATCCTGCCCTGGCCTCATGGGTACCATAGCACATTCATCCTCTCAGCCCCCCTGGACCCAGGTAGGGAAGCACCGTGAAGTGGAAGCTGCAACACCTCGAGGGTCACGCACTGCTGTGATTGGGGCAGTGGGCCTGTGTGAGGGAGACTGACTCCCCCATCCCGTGCTCAGGCCCCGCATTTTCACTCTGCACTGAGCCGTGCAAACTCCGTAGGCTGCCCTGCCTTGAGTATTGGTGTCTCCAGACTTCTTCCTATCACATTTCCTCCTGACTAGTTTAGCTCTTTAGTCAAACTGTTGAGATTGTGTGGAATCATAATCATGCCATCATGAATGCTATTCACATCCCTTTCAAACATTTCTCGAAACTACTGATATAAAGGGTAACAGAGCTAATGAGCCTTGTGGCACCCATGAGAAGCTTCCAGTTGGGTTCACAATTTATGAACTATCTTTATTATCACCTCATTGATCTGACACTCTGACGATGTTATCATCAGGTCAACATCTGTTCATCTTGTCCTCAAGGAAGATTATCACCACAGGCCACCTCCTTCTTCCTCCTTCTGCCACCCACAGACCTCCATAGCTGAATCCACTTACACCTCCCATTTCCAAAGTTTGGCTTCACCCCAATATCTCAGACCAACCATGAACTGAATTCTTTGTTGAAGAGGAATTATTCACTGTTAGTTATTTGAAAACGGCAAGACAGATTTTATTCAGTCTATTGCAGAAGGGGAAAGAGACCCCAGTATAAACCGAGCTCAATTCTGCTGAAACAAAAGGTGAGAAGCTTTTCAAATGCTGGTATGGGCTCGAAGAAAAGTCCAATTCCCTCCCACATTTGTCTGACTGAGGATGCAATGCTGCACTGCTGACCACTGGGCTCCCTGAATCTCAGTTCCCTTGCCTTTTGGTACCCAGGAGCCCAGGTCTGAATCCTTTCCATGTAGGCTAGGGTTTTGTCTCAGTTTTTCTCAGGAACTGAAGCCTTGCCTTTGGCCACTCACCCAGAGGCAAGAGCACCCTCGGCAGTAAGAACCTGTGCAGAGACACCATTTGCCAAAGGGGCAGCTGTTACACGCCCTTACTCCCTGGCAGAACCTTCTCTACCAGTGGTGTCCATCCCCAGAGATCACCCTGCCCCGGGCAGCAGGTCTGGGGCTACACACCCAGCTCTTCACTACCGTTTACCTTGCACCCGGCTCCTTGCTCGACATCGTCCCTTTTATCCCCCGCAATAATGCCGTGAGGGAAAAAAGGACGCCAGAGTGGTTCAGTGATGTCGGTAATGTAGGGAGTGAAATAACTACATTTTCATTTTGTTTCATCTGTTTCTCTTCTGCACTAAGCATAATGAGATTAAAACTACAAGAGACCAAAAACCCAGAAAAATAAGGAGATATTTAGAGAATACTAAGTAGCCTTAAGTGAGTATAAGTCTTTGGCCTCTCAAATCAGTACCGAAATCGACTGAAGCAGTGATCCGAAAGCTGCATCAGTGGTCATCACGATACCCCAGAGGACAGAGGAAATGCCAAAAGGCTAAAGATAGAAAACTGTTTCCTGATGACCATAAAAGGCCGAACTGGTTGTTCACAGCAACGCAGAAAGCTGCCAATCCGTAAGCTTCCTGTTGACTTCCAGGGAAATTCCCAAACCGATTATGGAACAGACCTCGGTGAGTCCTTCAGAACGCACCAGAACTAACAGAGGCACACATCAAAGTCATTTTCCCCACTTGACTGCTTTAAACTAATGGATGAAACAAAACTGAGAAGAGTATTAAGATGTATTAAGATGATGGAATGAGGATTCAGAGGGATTCTATAATATTAGAAAGAAAAAACAAATCAGAAGTAAACTGAAGCGCAATACATGTAAATTCTTGCTTTGGAGTTGAAATGACCACTTGAAAAAGTGTTAGATGAAGAAGACCTGGGTTGATAGCAATTTATATTTTTAAATCCAGGCTTAGTTTTAACACACTGCCCTCCAGCTCAAAGTACAGCAACGTGTAAAGCGGCCACCAAAATGTCTAACCCCATCTTATGCAATATAATTAAAGGTGAAAAAATAACAGTTAGAGTCCCAGTATGCTGGGCAACCCTACCTCTGCCGTATCGGGAGGTGACGGTATCCAAGGTGATATTCATTAACAGGGACGTTGACAATTTGAAAGTGTTGTATAAGACTAGTGAAGATACTTGCAGAAACAGTCCTGTATATGTATGAAGCAACCCGATTAGAGCTAACAGAAATTGTAAAAAATCCTAATATGTTAAGATTCCTCTGTTTGGAATGGAAAGAAGCTTAACTTTACTTAGCAAAAAGGGGAAATTGGGGCTTCCCTGGTGGCGCAGTGGTTGGGAGTCCGCCTGCCGATGCAGGGGACACGGGTTCGTGCCCCGGTCCGGGAAGATCCCACATGCCGCGGAGCGGCTGGGCCCGTGAGCCATGGCCGCTGAGCCTGTGCATCCGGAGCCTGTGCTTTGCAACGGGAGAGGCCACAACAGTGAGAGGCCTGCGTACCGCAAAAAATAAAAAAAAACAAAGGGGAAATTGCATTGCTTTATTGGCTCAAGAAACTAGAAATAATGGAGTGGAGGCTAATTGGAGGATTTCCAAAGCCAGAGACTTCATGCTTCGAGGGTCTTCTCTCTCTCTTCCTCCTTTCACTATGGCTTTGCTCCAGCTCAGCATTATTATCTTCTACTACATGTGCTCCCACTGGCATAGTGGGTGGGAGGAGATGGAGGGAGTGAAGTGGGAACAGGCAAGAAGTCCCTTACAAGTGGTGGTCCCCTGAAACTATATGGCTAAATGAGGCAGGGGCAGATCACTGAGAGAAGGGAAAGGAGTGGATGCTATTTCCAAGAGGAGGGTAAAGGGATGCTGGGCAGACAAAAACATACATGTCCTCCACACCTCCCCGCGGTGAATGGGTAAATCCTAACACCTTCCACAGATGCTACAGTCACACTTTATTCTAAATAAATACAAGAACGGGAACATATTCACAAAGATGAACCTTGCTTTATGCCATAGATTACTTCATTGCTGAGTGCAGTTGAACGTCTAAATAAACTTTATTGAGACGTAATTTTCATAAAATAAAATGTGTTCAGTTTGGTAGTGTTTAGTGAGTTTTGACAAATGTGTACACCTTTGTGACCACCAACAAAGCTGAGATACGGAACTTATCCATCTCTACAAAAAGTATTCTAGTGCCTGTTGGCACAATGCAACAATTGTGGGTTGTCGATCCAACAACCCCACGTCCCCCGCCCCAGCCCCAGGCAAACACTGATCTGTTGTTGTTATAGATTAGATTGGTCATTTCTAGAATTTGATGGATATGAAATCATACAGGAGGTACTCTTTCCTGTCTGCTTCTTTCACTCAGCAAAACATTTTGGAAATTCATCTGTGTTATGTATATTAGTAATTTAATCCTTTTTATTGCTGAGTAAGTCATCTGTTATACGGATATACCACAATTTGTTATCTATTCGCCAGTTGATGGGTATCTGGGTTTGTTTCCATAAACAGTTGTTTCCAGTAAAGCTGCTATGAACATTTGTTGTGGGTTGAACTGTGTCCCCCAAAATGATACGTCAAAATCCAAACCCCTGGTACCTGCGAATGTGATCTTATTTGGAAACAGGGTCTTTGCAGATATAATCAAGTTAAAATGAGGTCATTAGGATGGACCCTAATCCAGTATGAGTTGTACCCTTATAAGAATAGAAGAGACACAGACCCAGAGAAACAGAGGTACAAGCCCATGTGATAACAGAGGCAGAGATTAGAGTGACGCGTTTACAAGCCAAGAATTGCTGGCAACGCCAGAAGTTAAGAAAAACTCATAGAACAGATTCACCTCTAGAGCCTTCAGGGAGATCATGGCCCTGCCAACACCTTGATTTTGGACTTATAGGCTCTAAAAATGTGAGAGAATAAATTTCTATTGTTTAAAGTTAACCTAGTTTATGATAATTTGTTACAGCAAACCTAGGAAACGAATGCATTCAAGTACAAGTCTTCATGTGAACACAGGTTTTCATTTCTCTTATAAATATCCAGAAATGGGATTGCTTGGGTGTATGGTATGTTTACTTTTACAAGAAATGGCCAACCTATTTTCCAAAGTATCAGTAAATTTTACATTTACAAGAGTTCCAGTGTCCATATCCTCACCAACACTTGGTATTATCAGTCATCTTAATTTTCCATTATGGTTTTAATTTGCATTTCTCTGATGATATTGATGTAGAGCATCTTTTCACGTACTTATTGGCTATTTGTATACCTTCTTCATGAAATATGTCTTTAAATATTATGCCCAGGGCAACCCTGGTGGCTCAGTGGTTGGGAGTCTGCCTGCCGATGCGGGGGACGCGGGTTCGTGCCCCGGTCCGGGAAGATCCCACATGCCCCAGAGCGGCTGGGCCCGTGAGCCATGGCCGCTGAGCCTGCGCGTCCGGAGCCTGTGCTCCACAATGGGAGAGGCCGCAGCGGTGAGAGGCCCGCGTACCGAAAAAAAAAAAATATATATATATATATATATTTTGCCCATATTCTTGGGTGCAATTTCTTTATCAGATACATGTTTTGCATATATTTTCTTGCCATAATCTTAATGGTGTTATTTTAAAAAGCAGAAGTTTTCATTTTGACAAAGTCCATTTCATCAAATTTTTATGTTACGGTTTGTGCTTTTTGTGTCCTAAAAATCTTTGCACACCCGAGGTCACAATGATCTTATCCCACCTTTTTTTTTTTTAGAAGTTTTGTCATTTTAGATGTTACATTTAGATCTATGATTCATTTTGGGTTAAATTTTTATGTATCACCTTAAGTGTTAAAGTTCATTTTGTTCCTCATGGACATCGAATTGTTGAAATGAGTTGGCTTATTATCTTTGTCAAACTGGCCATCTACGTGTGTGTCTCTGTTTCTGGAGTCCGTATCTGTTCCATCCATAACTATCCTTACACCAATACCACATTACCTTGAATAGTTCAATTTTTTAGTAAATCTTAGAATCAGGCTGTACAAGTCCTTCAATTTTTTTTAATTGAAATTTGTTTGTGTTTATTATCTTTCAAGAGATCATGCATGATCATGAAGGGGTTTCGGTGAGAAATGTCTTCCTCCTATCTCTAGCTCCTAGGCTGCCATCTCTCCTCCCCAGAAAAGGCCACTTTTAGACATTTCTTTTTTTTTTTTTCTTTTTCAGAGATTGTAACTGATTTTTAAAAAATTGAGTCAGACTTTAAATTTACTATTCAAAAAATGTTATTTCCAGACAAATTTTAAAGGGAAATAAATAATGCCCTAATTTTATTTTCATATCAATCCGAATTTCCAGTAAGTGTGCTTGCCTTGAGTGAAGCCAGTTAATATTGGAAAGATTCGACAATGATGCACTTAAGTTTCTCCACCAAGAAAAGAGGAACGGGGAAATTTGTGCGCATCACCCACTCGCCTTAATTCTGTTAGAGATATTTAAATATGCTGCTTATTTTTAGTTTAATTGCAGCATAATTATATAACACCAAGTAATCAGAGCTTGGTGATACTAACAAATTGATCTTTAAGACAGTCTGAGAAGCCTAGTTAAGAATCAGCTGAGTGTGTGACTCAGAGGTGACCCACCCTAAAGATCAAGATATTGCAAGGCTGCAACCGCAGAGATAAAATCCAATTCAACAAACATTTATGAGTTGTCGTATGAGTATAAAGTTTTACACTAGGAAATGTGGCAGAACACAGAGATAAAACAAACCCTGCCGATGCCCTCTAGAAATTCACAATCTAGAAGAAGAGGCAGGCGCATGCAGAAGCATCCCTGGTGCAGTGAAAAGTTCTAGAACTGATGTTTTAATAGACTATGGAATCATGGAGGGAGGCACATTCTGGAAACTAGATGATGATATCGTTGAAACCCTTCCTGAATTCAAACCACTCAGACATTCTCATTTTAGGATGACATCTAAGCAGTGCATAGTTGTCCAGATTAGTATTTCATTCTTACTATATTTCATTCTTATTAAGAGGAATTACTTTATCTCTAAATTAGGTCTGTGGTTCTTCAGAATATAAGTATATAAAAAGAGAAGATTGTGTTAGGCCCTAAACTAATTCCTAAGCTTGCCTTGTTGATCACATTTAATTACTCTTCTGGGAACACCAAACAAAAGTAATAACGTTCTCCTCCCTCTGGCAAAATAAAACATGGATCTGGTGCCTTACTTTCCTTAGAGGGAGAGAGACAAAGAGTGACTGTTGCCCAGACCAAGAAAACATGGAGGAGAAGAGTATTTCTTGCTTCGTCTAAACTTGGCATTTCCTCTAGATTCTCCGGAAACCATGAAAGCGAAACACAAAAGAGTACTGTACCTCTGAAGTCACATGTCTGATTCAGAAAAAACAACGTATTATTGGTTGAGGGTCAAGTGTGCAGGTTTATGGACTTTAAATCACCCAGAATTTCTTGTCGTTTGTATGTTTTATTAATACTCAATGACTGATATATGTGTTATAAAGTATTTCCCATTAAAAGTTCCTACAACCTAGGGTTTTTAAACTTAGTGCTTTTCCTATAGTAAAGGTATTCTTGGGAGCCCTGAGAAAAAAAGAACATGTGTTATTAAACAAACTACCCTGAGGAAATGAGAAAGTGTTCAATGAAAATGCTATATTTCTGTGTATCTTGGTGGCATCCTTAATTACTGGATAATGCACTAACCACCACACTAGGATCTCAAAGTCAGATCTGTGAAGCCAGATTCACTGTTTCATAGATATGCTTGTTGATTAAGTAAACAGAAGAATGGTGGTCTCAC
Organism: Tursiops truncatus; assembly: GCF_011762595.2. Classification (NCBI taxonomy): domain Eukaryota; kingdom Metazoa; phylum Chordata; class Mammalia; order Artiodactyla; family Delphinidae; genus Tursiops; species Tursiops truncatus. The sequence goes on from NC_047051.1 coordinate 14,847,895, forward strand.
AGCTGAAAGTGGAAGTCAGAAATCACCCTCCTGGTGTTACCATTTTTTGGCTATTATATTATATCTGTATCCGTTAAGAATGCCTTCAGCTTCAAATAACAGAACAGCCAACTAATGGTGGCAGAAACAAATAGGGATTCATTTTTCTCACAGAGCAAAGGAATCCAAAGTCTGGTTACAACTAATGTTGGTTCAGCTGCTCAATTAAACCATCAAGGACCTAAGCTCATTCTATCTTTTCCTCCAGCCATCTCAAGCATCCTCAGCATGTTGACTTTTCATCTTCATAATTATCACTGGTCACAAAATGGCTGCAGAAGCTCCAGGCATCTTATCTGCATATAAGATAGGAAAAGAGAGAGAAAAGGTGGCACCAGCCCAAATGGCCCCTTTATCAGGAAAAGCAGAAAGGTTTCCTGAAAGCCAGTAGGAATAACATCTCATTGGCTAGAACTGGGTAACATGGCCACCCTAGCTGCAAATGCAGCTGGGAAAGTGAATGTATGGCTCCCTCTCTATTGTGAGGGCAGAAAGGAGAAAGAAGGTTGAGCTTGGCTGTGAAGTTTGCTGTCAGTGGTTTCCACCGCAGTATATAATCAAACCATCACACTTCATTAGGCTGTAATTTTCACAACACCAAAATGCAATGTCAAAGGTCACTGTGATAACAAAATCAAAATAAGGAGAAGTTTGCAGATGCCTGGGTACATAAATACACTGGGCTGATAAGCTCTATCTTTGGCTTAGTTGGAAATTTAGCCCTTTCTGTCCATAAAGATAACCTGGGGTAAGTCAGAGCACCAGGGGGTCTTGTTTGCTTTGCAGCTGGAAATGAAAAGCCTGAAATAATAGAGTAGCCGCACAGAGGGGTGAGCTTGCTCCCATCCCCACACCACAACTCTACTTCAAAGCCTCATTTAGAGGGCGGGAAGCCTTTGAAGCCTTTTGGTCCCAAACTGAAGCATCTCCTAGCAAGTCCCTGGTTTTCACGTGTTCAAGGTATGATACGTTGGTATGTATCCAGCCCTAGGAGAAGACAGTGACCTTTGGGGTTTGAAGACTTCTCTGGCTGGTGGTTGTGGTGTGTTTGTTGTTGTTGTTTAACCCAGTATTTTGGAAAATCACTACAAAAGGTACCAAGTGCAGTGGAATTCATTTCCCACTGTTCTACACCTCCTGGGCTCTTCAATCTCACAACATGTAACCTTTGTAACAGGAATGCTGGAATAAGCAAACAGTGGATATAACTACGGAAGATAAGTCGTCTGTATACTTTTGTTCTTCTATTTAGGACAATTACCTGACTATTTAGGGACGCAGGCAGAGGTTAAAGATTAGTGAGAAAAACACAACACAGGCAAGACAGACTCGGTGGCACCGCAGGAGAGCCCAGCCCATAGATTACAAATAAAACCTGGAGGCGTGATACTCAGATACACAGATACATACATAGATGAATACATAGATGGATAAACAGACATAGAGATACATAAACAGACAGATAAAGAGGGGGAAGGAGGGAGGGAGTGGAGGAGGGAGGGAAGAGAAAAAAGGTAAGAAGCAAAACAGCAAGATAGAATGGAAGAATCTGGACTTATACCATGGTTTGGCAAGAAGACAGAACAAATGGCAGGTACAGTTATTCAACCTTAGGAAACTCAAGCTTAAAAATCCTAAGGTGGGCTTCCCTGGTGCGCAGTGGTTGAGAGTCCGCCTGCCGATGCAGGGGACACGGGTTCGTGCCCCGGTCCGGGAAGATCCCACGTGCCGCGGTGCAGCTGGGCCCGTGAGCCATGGCCGCTGGGCGTGCGCGTCCGGAGCCTGTGCTCCGCAACAGGAGAGGCCACAGCGGTGAGAGGCCCATGTACCGCAAAAAAAAAAAAAAAAAAAAAAAAAATCTTAAGATGAATATGTTTTATTCCCCCTTATTTTTACTCCCTTCCAGCCTTAGTAATACAATCTGGGTATAAGGGGATTTTGAATTATATAGTCTGCTTTAACATCTTCTCAAAATCATTGTCTTTACCCTGAGGATGGCTACAAGTAAGAAAATAAGTGACCAGTTTTTAAAAATCCAGTGAGGTTCACATTGCTTTACCACAACAGAGATGAACACTGCATAGGGAAAATGAGAAAAATTATTACTTTTGCCCCCATTTAAATTTCCCATTAGCTTAAAAGAGATCCCAATTGTATTACAGTTACTACTATGTAAAAATATTCATACGTCTAGGAGTGACTCTTTCCAAAGTAAGATCTCTGAGATTTAGGTATACTTGACAATGCAAGTTACTCACTGGCAGGCTCTAATGACTATAAAAGAAGAACTGTAATAATTAATACAGTCAAGAGCAGAAACTCAGCTGAGACCATAAATACTAACTTGCTGCATCAGTCTGCCTCGCCAGGAACATTACATTCTGCTTCGTTTTTCACGCACCAGCTCTAGAGTTATTATGATAATAACTGTGATAGTGGAGTGGGAAGAATACAGACTTTGGTGTCAGAAAGACCAATGCAGGACTCACCACGTCCCATCTGTGACTCTGGTTAAATTATTTAACTTCCTGTGACTCACTCTCTTCATCTGAAAAGCAGAAATGCTAACACTCACACCTCAGAGGATAACTGTCCTTAATGAAATGAGGGACAACATATAAAATACCTGGCACACAGCAGATACTCAGATACATGGTCGTGCTCTTTCTTGCTGATGGGAAGACAACAGGACTCATCTGCGCTAGAAAGACTGTGCTTTTCAAGCGGGCAGTGTTAGCGGCAGTTCTGAATTCTATGATCCACAATCCGCATGGCCACGTTTTGTCCTCCTGCTTTGATCAGTTCTCCCATGGTGACAATGCACTTTTAAGGCTCCTGGCCAGGGTGAGAAATGTTAGTATTGCCGCTAAGCTTACAAATAGAGATCCAAAGGGGGTCTTGATAACGGCTTCATTAGCACCATACGATAAGCCAGAGGTTCGGAAACATCCTGCTGGCCAAATCAATTTTTGTAAATAAAGTTTTATTAGTACACAGTTGCCCTCATTTGTCTACACAGTGCCTATGGCTGCTTTCCCACTACAACAGTGGAGTTGACTCATTGTCATCAGGCCCGCAAGCCAAAAATATTTACTCTCTGGCCCTTTATGGAAAAAGCTGGCTGAGCCCTGCTCTGAGCGACCCAACTACAACCATATTCATCTATGTAATTCAACTTCTTTGTGGAGCACGTTTTTACAGCCCCGGCATCGTGGTAAGTTTGGGATCGTTGACAGATAATAGGAAACCAGTCCCTGAGAAGAGGCTCACGGTTTTACGAGAAGAGGAGTACACAAAGCAAGCCAAGCCAGCCAGTAATTGTAACAAATTGTAAAATGTCCAATGACGTAATAGAGGCTACAGCTGGGAAACCAGGATAGAAGTCAAGATATGCTGGGGTCTCAAGAAAACCCTTTCCGGTTCCTTTGTAACTGAAAGTTAGTAATTTTCCCCCAACACTACAAAGCTTTAGTTATAGGAAATAAATTACTTTATAATAATTAGCTTTAGACAAATGAAATGCATTGCTTTTCCATTGAGAAGGGGTGTGCAGACAGGGAGGGTTTCACTGCTGTCCAGTGTGTTGTGGCTTATTTACTTCCCTATAAGACACTTAGAAGGTATTTTAGAAATTTGTGTGCGTAGGTATTTTTTTGTCTCATTGATGCAGTGGGCACTCCCACCCTATAACGTGCGAGGGCCAGAAATTCTGAACATCCTACAGTGTGGAGATGGCCCTGCACCACGGAGGACTGTGCTACCTCCTGTGTGACTTTCTAACTCTCCACTGGACATTCCTGTAGGTGAAACACCTGGGTGAAACACCTGTTTATAAGTAACGGAGCCTAGTGCCTAACTCCATTTTACATGTAAACACCTTTTTTTTGCACTATGATGGTACACACTGAATTTTCCAAGAATGTAAGTATATTGAAAATCAAAAGACAATTGTGATGTTTTGCTTAGAAATTTACCAAGCGCCATCTACCATTTTGGACGCTCATTTAGAAGATTATGTCACCAAGAGCATTGCCACTTGTGCTATTAGGTATTCTGTTGGTCGCCAGTACAAAAATATCTTGATCAGTCCACATTTTCAACTAGCCCACTCAAAGGTATTCCACTTTAACTTATATTCTTTATTTAGCCCTTATTCCAAAATGAAATTTAAAGAAAAAGTGTAAGCACAGTTCAGTCTTACTGCTCTGAAAACCAGATTTATGCTTTATAAGCAAGTGCAAGCATCTGACCCCTTCATTATGTTCCCTAGTGTAATTGTACAGAACTCACGAAATTGTATTATAATTACTTTCCATTTATTTTTTACTATTACAGGCAAACCTCATTTCATTGCACTTCATAGATATTGCATTTTTTACAAATTGAAGGTTTGTGGTGACCCTGCATCGAGCAAGTCTATTGGCACCATTTTTCCAATATCATCTGCTCACTTCATGTCTCTGGGTCACATTTTGGTACTTCTCACAATATTTAAAACGTTTTCATTAAGATTATATTTGTAAGATGATGATCTGTGATCAGTGATCTCTGATATTACTTGTAAAAAGATTACAACTCACTGAAGGCTCAGACGGCGATTAGCGTTTTTTAGCAATAAGATGTTTTTTAATGACGGTATGTACACGGTTTTAGACATAATGCTATTATTGCACACTTAATAGACTACAATAGTATAAACAAAACTTTTATACTCACTTTACTGCAGTGGTCTGGAACTGAACCCGCAATGTCTCTGAGGAATGTCAGTACAGATATTATGTATATATAAAATTATCTATGAATTTTTTCTCATGGAAAGCTTAAGGTTCAGAGAGGTAATAGGGCTCACCCAAGTCAACCAGCAATTTAGTGTCCAAATCAGAGAAGAAGATCCTTTTACTGAGTGCCTCACATAAGCCAGGCTCTGCTCTAGTCACTTTCAATACCCCTCGATTCATAAGAAGCACTTAATGTCCACCAATGCTTAGTCTTGTACAGGAGCTGATGGTGCCAAGCTGGGCATGTAGAGTCCCTGCCCTCAAGGGAAGGCAGACCAGAAAAAATCGTGGACCATAAATGCATAAATAGATGAAGCGGTCATAGGACAGAAAGCGGGAATCTAGCTCAGCCTGGTTCAGGAAGTCTTCCAAGAGGAGGAGACGCTTGAACTGACCCTTGAATGGTGGTTAGGAGTTCGCCAGACACATAGGGATGCAGAAGCATTTGGGGCGGAGAGAACAGATAACGCTGGAGGACAGTTAGAGAGAGCATGGCGCTCCTGCAGGACGTAAAGTACTTCAGCTTGGCGTCAGCTGAGGGTGAGAACACAGAAGTGGCGAGGGGTGGAGCTAGAGAGAATGAGGGACACAGCTCACAGAGGGCATGTTTTCCCAGGTCAGGAAAGTTGAACTTGCCCTTGAACTTCAGGAAGGATGAGGAGGCTTTAAATAGATGTGTGACACCAGGTAATTCACTCTGGCGGTAGGTATTGCAGGAACCCAGACAAGAAACAATGAGGAACATGATTAAGGGTGGCCTTGGGTGGAGAGGATATACAAAGAAACAGGAGAAGCAGAATTATCAAGGTTCGGTGACTGACGGAATTTTCCAGATAGAGGCAGAGAGAAGACTTGAGGGTGACTCCAGGTGTCTGGCATGAACGATGGAGAAACTGTCCATTCACTGAAATGAAAATGCAGGAGGAAGTGGGTGGTTTGGTCTGGAAGGCCAGGGAGAGAAAGGAGGGGCACAGATTGGGACTGGCCGGGTACAAAGTACTGCTGAGCATTCGGGTGGGACTAGGGGTCTGATATTCAGTAGACAGGTCTGGACTAGAGATACTGAGATACCAATCAGGGAACCATCAGCACATAAATTACCTCATTTTATCCCCACAACCACCTTAGGAGGCAGCGGCTAACAGGCTCATGTGATGGACAAGAAAACCAAAGTTTGCCCAGTCACACAGTTGGAGAGCTAAGATTTGTTCCTTGGTGGGTCCAACTCCAAAGCCCATGTTTTCTCTTCTACATCATGTTATCCTCCAACCAAGGAGGCTCCCAGCTAGGCATTTTTCTACTGCTCCAACCTGTTCTTCTCTGTACATAAGATGTTCAACAAAATCAGAATGATTGCATGGAGAAGTATGTCTTTCCAGAAATCACTATAAGCAAATTCCAAATTTCCCAAGAAACTGGTTTCAGAAACAAGGTGATACCTTGATACGTGCAGTAAAAAGACACCAGGAGAGCAGCCGTCCCAAGCCCACAGAGAAGCCTCCATTACTATAGCCTGAGTTCATATTCCTAAGCCACGGCTCTAGACAGAAAGTGACAAAGAGGATCCCAGAGACCTCATTGAAGGCCTCCAGGATTCAGTACCCTCATTATTAAAAACAAAAACAAAACCCTCGTCTAACGGGTCAAATCCACTTCAGGTAATAAACTGCTACATTTATTTGATATCTAAGTAGATTTGTTTCAAAGATACTAAATGAAAGGGTGAAATAACCATTCATCTTCTGAATTTCACATCAGGGAGAAAAAGGAGGAGGAAAGTAGGTGGGCAATTGTAAGGGAACCTGCTTGAAGTCACAGATGGGCTTGATGACAGCATGGAAACGAGCAGCCCACAGGCCTCTGCTCCCCCCAGGTACTGGACAGAGCATCAGGCTGGCTCTTTGTGCAGCCCTCACCCCAAGGCGGTATAAGATTGATGGCAACAGGAGATCCGAATGCCTATCGTGTGCCAAAGTGAAGGCGTTTACATGTGATGTAAAACATCTTCCTGTCACCATGAGACAGCAGTCTGAACTGTGAGCTAAAACCTTGGCCTACCCCATCTCAGCCCAATCCGCCCATGCTCGCTCTTCCCAAAGAGCTCATGCAAGAACTCCCCGCCCAGCTCCATCCAATCCAGGCTTAAACCAACCACGCGCATTCTGGAAGCCACAAGACCTGCATCCTGAACTCTCAGCTGACTCACGGCACCTGCCAGAGCCATTACCAGCAGCTTTGTGCTGACTCTCAGATGGCCAAGCCCTTCCAGGACCCACCGGACTGGCCGAGACAGCGAGGCATCTCTCTGGACGGGCCAGTCATTTGATGAAAGTCAAAGAATGTGATGGCTGGAGTCATCACCCAGCGCCGCTGCCGTCATCATGTTCCCAGCTGTGCAAACAGACTGGACAAGGCCCAGCTGCTGTTCTGCTATTCACAGACACCATTCCAAAGCCTGCCCCTGTAGTCCAAGTTCTTCTAGGAGGTGAGATGGCTGGTGAAGCAAAAGTCAAGTATGCATGGATGGCTTAAAAATTATTCCTTCGGGACTTCCCTGGGGGTCCAGTGGTTAAGTCTCTGCGCTTCCACTGCACGGGACGCAGGTTTGATCCCTGGTCAGGGAACTAAGATCCACATGTCGTGAAGAGCAGCCCAAATACAAATAATAATAATTTTAAAATTCTTCCTTCCCTCCTCGTCTGATGTGTACCAGTCGTTAACACCATCCCCCCGGATCCTTCCTTACAACAGCACTGACCCATTCCCACCAGGCCACCCTCCCACCTAGAAGACAGACGCGTGGCCCGTGACAGGACCAAGGGGCAAGGTTCGCAGCGTGAAACCATGTCTGGTTGGATGCTGACAAAGAGCCCTGCACTTGGGGAATCTGTGTGCTTGTTCCAGCTGAGCCCTGAATCCATGCCTTCACAGAGACGGGGAACTTCAGTTCCTCAACTATGAAATCAGGACCTTACCTGTCACCCCACCTGTCCTGCTAACCTCTTGTGAGTGATGTAAGGAGAAAACGAAAGCAGGGATGTCAATATGGGTTACCAAAACATAACACAGGGTTATTATTACTGAGTGCTGATCAATGCCTCTGGAGCATGTACCACACCCAGACAGGATTACATTTTGTAACACACCTAGTTTTTTGTTTTTTTTTTTTTGCGGTATGCGGGCCTCACACTGTTGTGGCCTCTCCCGCTGCGGAGCACAGGCTCCGGACGCGCAGGCTCAGCGGCCATGGCTCATGGGCCCAGCCGCTCCGCGGCATGTGGGATCTTCCCCGACCGGGGCACGAACCCGTGTCCCCTGCATCGGCTGGTGGACTCTCAACCACTGCGCCACCAGGGAAGCCCCACACCAAGTTTTGATCACTCTGAGTATCAGAATTTTGGTTCCAGTCAACAGTACCTGAAAGGAGTCTGAAGATTTTATTAAATTAACAGTAAGACATAGTAAGGAGTGATTGGCTCATATTCTATAATGAGAATTGGGTATTAGTATTTCATTAGATATTCTTTTTTTGTTTGTTTGTTTGTGTAACATCTTTATTGGAGTATACTTGCTTTACAACGTTGTGTTAGTTTCTTCTATATAACAAAGTGAATCAGCTATACGTATACGTATACATATACCACCATATCCCCTAGCTCTTGCGTCTCCCTCCCACCCTCCCTATCCCACTCCTCTAGGTGGTCACAAAGCACCGAGCTGATCTCCCTGTGCTATGCGGCTGCTTCCCACTAGCTATCTGTTTTACATTTGGTAGTGTATATATGTCCATGTCACTCTCTCACTTCGTCCCAGCTTACCCTTCCCCCTCGCTGTGTGCTCAAGTCCATTCTCTATGTCTGCATCTTTATTCCTATTCTGTCCCAAGGTTCTTCAGAACCTTTTTTTTTTTTTTAGATTCCATATATATTAGTATACGGTATTTGTCTTTCTCTATCTGACTTACATCACTCTGTATGACAGACTGTAGGTCCATCCACCTCACTACAAATAACTCAATTTTGTTTCTTTTTATGGCTGAGTAATATTCCATTATATATATGTGCCACATCTTCTTTATCCATTCATCTGTCAATGGACACTTAGGTTGCTTCCATGTCCTGGCTATTGTAAACAGAGCTGCAATGAACACTGTGGTACATGACTCTTTTTGAATTATGGTTTTCTCAGGGTGTGTGCCCAGTAGTGGGATTGCTGGGTCATATGGTAGTTCTATTTTTAGTTTTTTAAGGAACCTCCATACTGTTCTCCACAGTGGCTGTATCAATTTACATTCCCACCAACAGTGTAAGAGGGTTCCCTTTTCTCCACACCCTCTCCAGCATTTATTGTTTCTAGATTTTTTGATGATGGCCATTCTGACTGGTGTGAGATGATATCTCATTGTAGTTTTGATTTGCATTTCTCTAATGATTAGTGATGTTGAGCATCCTTTCATGTGTTTGTTGGCAATCTGTATATCTTCTTTGGAGAAATGTCTATTTAGGTCTTCTGCCCATTTTTGGAATGGGTTGTTTGTTTTTTTGGTATTGAACTGCATGAGCTGCTTGTATATTTTGGAGATTAATCCTTTGTCAGTTGCTTCATTTGCAAATATTTTCTCCTATTCTGCGGGTTGTCTTTTCATCTTGTTTATGGTTTCCTTTGTTGTGCAAAAGTTTTTAAGTTTCATTAGGTCCCATGTTTATTTTTGATTTTATTTCCCTTTCTCTAGAAGGTGGGTCAAAAAGGATCTTGCTGTGATTTATGTCATAAGACTGTTCTGCCTGTGTTTTCCTCTAAGAGTTTTATAGTGTCTGGCCTTACATTTAGGTCTTTAATCAATTTGAGTTTATTTCTGTGTATGGTGTTAGGGAGTGTTCTAATTTCATTCTTTTAAATGTAGCTGTCCAGTTCTCCCAGCACCACTTATTGAAGAGGCTGTCTTTTCTCCATTGTATATTCTTGCCTCCTTTATCAAAGATAAGGTGACCATATGTGTGTGGGTTTATCTCTGGGCTTTCTATCCTGTTCCATTGATCTATATTTCTGTTTTTGTGCCAATACCATACTATCTTGACTACTGTAGCTTTGTAGTATAGTCTGAAGTCAGGGAGCCTGATTCCTCCAGCTCCGTTTTTCTTTCTCAAGATTGATTTGGCTATTCAGGGTCTTTTGTGTTTCCATACAAATTTTGAAATTTTTTGTTCTCGTTCTGTGAAAAATGCCATTGGTAGTTTGATAGGGATTGCACTGAATCTGTAGATTGCTTTGGGTAGTATAGTCATTTTCACAATGTTGATTCTTCCAATCCAAGAACATGGTATACCTCTCCATCTATCTGTATCGTCTTTAATTTCTTTCATCAGTGTCTTATAGTTTTCTGCTTTTTGTCTCCTTAGGTTTATTACTAGGTGTTTTATTCTTTTTGTTGCAATGGTAAATGGGAGTGTTTCCTTAATTTCTCTTTCAGATTTTTCATCATTATGTATGTATGTATTATGTATGTATGTATGCATGTATAGGAATGCAAGAGACTGCTGTGCATTAATTTTGTATCCTGCTACTTTACCAAATTCCTTGATTAGCTCTACTAGTTGTTTGGTAGCATCTTTAGGATTGTCTATGTATAGTATCATGTCATCTGCAAACAGTGACAGTTTTACTTCTTTTCTGATTTGGATTCCTTTTATTTCTTTTTCTTCTCTGAATGCTGTGGCTAAAACTTCCAAAACTATGTTGAATAATAGTGGTGAGAGTGGGCAACCTTGTCTTGTTCCCGATCTTAGAGGAAATGGGTTCAGTTTTTCACCACTGAGAATGATGTTGATTGTGGGTTTGTCATATATGGCCTTTATTATGTTGAGGGAAGTTCCCTCTATGCCTACTTTCTGGAGAGTTTTTATCATAAATGGGTATTGAGCTTTGTCAAAAGCTTTTTCTGCATCTATTCAGATGATCATATGGTTTTTCTCCTTCAGTTTCTTAATATGGTGTATCACATTGATTGATTTGCATATACTGAAGAATCCTTGCATTCCTGGGATAAACCCCACTTGATCATGGTGTATAATCTGTTTAATGTGCTGTTGGATTCTGTTTGCTAGTATTTTGTTGAGGATTTTTGCATCTATGTTCATCAGTGATACTGGCCTGTAGTTTTCTTTCTTTGTGACATCTCTGTCTGGTTTTGGTATCAGGGTGATGGTGGCCTCGTAGAATGAGTTTGGGAGTGTTCCTCCCTTTGCTATATTTTGGAAGAGTTTGAGAAGGATGGGTGTTAGCTCTTCTCTACATGTTTGATAGAATTCACCTGTGAAGCCATCTGGTCCTGGGCTTTTGTTTGTTGGAAGATTTTTAATCACAGTTTCAATTTCATTACTTGTGATTGCTCTGTTTATATTTTCTATTTCTTCCTGGCTCAGTCTTGGAAGGTTGTGCTTTTCTAAGAATTTGTCCAGTTCTTCCAGGTTGTCCATTTTATTGGCATATAGGTGCTTGTAGTAATCTCTCATGATCCTATGTATTTCTGCAGTGTCAGTTGTTACTTCTTTTTCATTTCTAAATCTGTTGATTTGAGTCTTCTCCCTTTTTTTCTTGATGAGTCTCGCTAATGGTTTATCAATTTTGTTTATCTTCTCAGAGAACCAGCTTTTAGTTTTATTGATCTTTGCTATCGTTTCCTTCATTTCTTTTTCATTTATTGCTGATCTGATCTTTATGATTTCTTTCCTTCTGCTAACTTTGGGTTTTTTTGTTGTTCTTCTTCTTCTTCTTTCTCTAATTGCTTTAGGTGTAAGGTAAGGCTATTTATTTGAGATTTTTCTTGTTTTTTGAGGTAGGATTGCATTGCTATAAACTTCCCTCTTAGAACTGCCTTTGCTGCATCCCATAGGTTTTGTGTCATTGTGTTTTCATTGTCATTTGTTTCTAGGTATTTTTTGATTTCCTCTTTGATTTCTTCAGTGATCTCTTGGTTATTTAGTAGCATGCTGTTTAGCCTCCATGTGTTTGTATTTTTTAGTTTTTTTCCTCCTGTAATTAATATCTAGTCTCATAGAGTTGTGGTCAGAAAAGATACTTGATACAATTTCAATTTTCTTAAATTTACCAAGGCTTGATTTGTGACCCAAGATATGGTCTATCCTGGAGAATGTTCCATAAGCACTTGAGAAGAAAGTGTATTCTGTCGTTTTGGGATGGTATGTGCTATAAATATCAATTAAGTCCATCTTGTTCAATGTGTCATTTAAAGCTTGTGTTTCCTATTTAGTTTCATTTTGGATGATCTGTCCATTGGTGAAAGTGGGATGTTAAAGTCTCCTACTATTATTGTGTTACTGTCGATTTCCCCTTTTATGGCTGTTAGCACTTGTCTTATGTATTGAGGTGCTCCTACGTTGGATGCATAAATATTTACAATTGTTATATCTTCTTCTTGGATCAATCCCTTGATCATTATGTAGTGTCCTTCTTTGTCTCTTGTAATATAGTCTTTATTTTAAAGTCTATTTTGTCGGATGTGAGAATTGCTACTCCAGCTTTCTTTTGATTTCCATTTGCGTGGAATATCTTTTTCCATCCCCTCACTTTCAGTCTGTACGTGTCCCTAGGTCTGAAGTGGCTCTCTTGTAGACAGTATATATATGAGTCTTGTTTTTGTATCCATTCAGCCAGTCTGTGTCTTTTGGTTGGAGCATTTAATCCATTTATATTTAAGGTAATTATTGGTATGTATGTTCCTATTACCATTTTCTTAATTGTTTTGGGTTTGTTATTGTAGGTCTTTTCCTTCTCTGTGTTTCCTGCCTGGAGAAGTTGCTTTAGCATTTGTTGTAAAGCTGGTTTGGTGGTGCTGAATTCTCTTAGCTTTTGCTTGTCTGTAAAGGTTTTAATTTCTCTGTCAAATATGAATGAGACCTTTGCTGGGTAGAGTAATCTTGGTTGTAGGTATTTCCCTTTCGTCACTTTAAATATGTCTTGCCACTCCCTTCTGGCTTGCAGAGTTTCTGCTGAAAGATCAACCTTTAACCTTATGGGGGGATTCCCTTGTATGTTACTTGTTTTTCCCTTGTTGCTTTTAATATTTGTTCTTTGTATTTAATTTTTGATAATTTGATTAATATGTGCCTTGGTGTGTTTATCCTTGGATTTATCCTGTATGGGACTCTCTGCACTTCCTGGACTTGATTGACTATTTCCTTTCCTATGTTAGGGAAGTTTTCACTTCCCTATAATCTCTTCAAATATTTTCTCAGTCCTTATCTTTTTCTCTTCTTCTGGGACCCCAATAATTTGAATGTTGGTGTGTTTAATGTTGTCCCAGAGGTCTCTGAGACTGTCTTCAATTCTTTTCATTCTTTTTTCTTTATTCTGCTCTGCAGTAGTTATTTCCACTATTTTATCTTCCAGGTCACTTATGTTCTTCTGCCTCAATTATTCTGCTATTGATTCCTTCTAGAGAATTTTTAATTTCATTTACACTGTTATTCATCATTGTTTGTTTGCTCTTTAGTTCTTCTAGGTCCTTGTTAAACATTTCTTGTATTTTTTCCATTCTATTTCCAAGATTTCGGATCATCTTTACTATCATTACTCTGAATTCTTTTTCAGGTAGACTGCCTATTTCCTCTTCATTTGTTTGGTCTGGTGGGTTTTTACTTTGCTCCTTCACCTGCTGAGTATTTCTCTGTCTTCTCATTTTGCTTAACTTACTGTGTTTGGGTTCTCCTTTTCGCAGGCTGCAGGTTCATAGTTCCCATTGTTTTTGGTGTCTGCCCCCAGTGGGTAAGGTTGGTTCAGTGGGTTGTGTAGGCTCCCTGGTGGAGGGGACTGGTGTCTGTTTTCTGGTGGATGAGGCTGGATCTTGTCTTTTTGGTGGTCAGGACCACGTCTGGTGGTGTGTTTTGGGGTGTCTGTGAACTTACTATGATTTTAGGCAGCCTCTCTGCTAATGGGTGGGGTTGTGTTCCTGTCTTGCTAGTTGTTTGGCATGGGGTGTCCAGCACTGGAGCTTGCTGGTCATTGAGTGGAGCTGGGTCTTAGCATTGAGACAGAGATCTTTGGGAGAGCTCTTGCCGATTGATATTACGTGGGGCCAGGAGGTCTCTGGTGGACCAGTGTCCTGAACTCGACTCTCCCACCTAAGAGGCTCAGGTCTGACAGCCGGCCGGAGCACCAAGACCCTGTCAGCCACACGGCTGATTGGTTAGAGTATTTATTCCACTGAAAGACGGTTTACTTCCCACACCTGAACTGTTCTGCTGGAGCAGGGCACTCCTGGTGGATGAGGAGCTCTTTCCATGGATGCATGCCTGCGCACACACTGCTTTTATTAGATATTCTTAGGCAATGGAACTTGATCCTAAATTTCCTCTCCCGAAGGAACTGGTGAAAACCCTTACACAGCATAGCCGAGATATAGTTCTCTCCTTGACCCATTTCTTATTTCTCTACATCCTGAGAAGTCTCTGCTCCAAGGCATCTGCTTCTTTGAATAATTACAGAGTGATCTTAGTTTGTATCTGTGCAATGGTCCAAAGTGAAGTCCTTAAGAACCAAGCTGATCACGAGCTCTGCTTTCCTCTGATGTGCTCAGCAGAAGGTGAGCTGCAGTTTGACCTGGGAATAGCCACCCAGCCTTTCTATCATTTCTTCCTTCCATCAATATTCATTGAGTACCACAATATGCCAAGCACTGCTTGGGAGAAAACAGTGCACCAAAAACACACAATGTCCTTCCTTTTGAGGAGTTTATCCTCCATACCCAGATATGCTCAGAAGAATGGGTTCTCCCCATGACATTGAGGGCCACGGGGTTTGCTATAAACCCCTTGGGTAGAAAGAGCCTCTTCCTGTTGGTGTCTGAGCCCAGTAGGGATCCCTAATTGCTCAGAAATCTGGATGCCATAAGAATGGTGATATCTCCCCAGAAGTGGCCATCAGGGGAGCAGCCCCGGGTGCTCCTGTTTCCTCACTTCATGGCAGGCCACTTTCAGAGGCTTCTTAGACCTAACTCCACAGTAAGGCTCATGAGCAGATCAACGGCTCGCTTGGAGCACTTACTATGCACCAGGCCAGGAGCTAAGAACTTTGCTTTAAGCTGCTTAACCGCTATTATCATCTGCTTTGTACAGATGAGGAAGCCATAGTTCTGGAAGATTAAGTAACAAATCCAAGCTCACCAGCAGCAAAAGACAGAACCAGGGTTCAAGCCTAACCTGATTCTAAGGACCACCCACAGTTTGGAGAAGCTGAGTACCACACAGCCAGGAGAAGCTATCCTGTTTACAGCAATGAGGAGGTCTTTTTTTTTTTTTTTTTTTTTGGTCCCTCTATGGCTGGGAACAGAATTGATTTCTTTCTGAGAAAATCCAGTCTGGTCTCTGTGACTTAGAAAAATAGCCAAGTGTTACTATTGACTGCTGGGGATCCAAGAGGGTAAAATTAGCAAGCGTGACAGCAGCATTCTTCTTCAAATGTCAGCAATGGTCCAGGTGCTGAGAAAGACCCCGATTATCGTCAGGTCACACACAGGCTTTCCTTCTTCCCCTGTGCGGCTCAGAATGGTCGACAGGAATCCTCCTGGCACTTCAGAGGAGCAGGTGGACCTCCAAACGTGGTGATGTTCCCAGAGAGTCTCACAGAAACAACCACCACATTCAGCCCCCTCTCTGTTCCACACACCCTGATGTCCAAGCCAGGGAAAGGCAGGTGGCCCTCGTGCCACCTCCTAAGGGAGACCCTGTTATCTGAACAAAAGGCCACCCCAAGCGGCACTGCCATTTTCTTAGCAGCTTTCCACGGAGCCACCCTGCACAGCACAGGGTTCTCGGGTTTCCTGCCTCCTCCAACCAAAGCCGGGAGGGAGAGTCTCAGATTCCTTCATTGGTCGGGAAGAGGCTGGAGAGAAAAAGAGCCTCTTTGTCAAAGGCTCATGTGAAAAGGCATGAACAGATGACTTAGAATCTGGGACTGGGTCCAGGTGGGGAGGTCTTGCCTGGAATTCCTAATTCATTCTTTCTGTTATTAAAATAATATAGGGAACTGGGGTGGCCTGTTGCTTCTCTGCGTGAGGTCAATTTGGCTCATGCTGGGCGACCATTTAAAATCTGACCTCCAGTGGTGCCAGTTTCAAAATCTTTTCACGCTGGGTATGTTTCCATTCCACACAACAGGCCCGCGGCAGTTCCCTAAACTCTTTCTCCAAGCAAAGCGTAACTCAGTAGACCCAGCCTCTCGCCAGGAGAGACGCAATCGGCCAGGCTCCCCGGCGTCTCGTTCCCCTGGTCCCACCTGGCTGCCCTACCCAGGGCCGGCTCTCCAGTCCGCCCCTCAGGTCCATCTCCTCACCTCCCCAGGGCACAGTCTCCCTCTGTGATCCGGGGAAGGTGTCTCCGGGAGACTGGATGCACATGGCACTCTCTCCTTCCAACACGGGAGAGGAGCCCTGCCGGCTTCCCCCACTAAGCCATGAGTCATCAACACACAGGATGACAAAGGTTTTGGCAAAGATGAATGGGGGGTGGGGGAGGGAGGAGCCACGATGCACCCAGATTTGCCTCCCAAGAGCTCTTTTGCAACTTCCCTTGACCTCCATATTCTCCCAAAGCAGCATGGGGTAAAACACCCCCAAACCACCATGTTTCCCATGAGGCATCTGGTCCTCCAAGATGTAGGCAGGAGAAAACAAATTTATATTTGTTTCAAATATAAATGTCTTATCTTGAAAGCTCTGATCAGCCCATCTGTGTTTCCAAAATGACCTATTCAAGCTTTGAGGCATCTAGAGCTGTGAGAACCACCCCTGTGAGCTCCTTGGAGACCAGTGAGACAATCCTATGAAAATCCGCCTCCCTGTAACCTGCCCGGGGAGCTCAGGAAGCAGAGAAGCACAGCACCACTGCCTCCTGCCACCACTTCCAGTCCCTGCCCTGTGCCTTTCTTCCAGTTCACCGAGGACATCCTACTCTAGCTGAGGCTCAGAGCAGATGAAAAAGCAATTGTAGCACTTAAAACACCCCCAGAGGAGCAGCCTGCCGTCATGATCTCTGAGAGGAAGGGAATAAGATGGTGTTTTATTTTTAAGTAGCCCATGAGATTTCAACGATTGCATTAAAATTTTAATCACAAACTCCTTAAGTTAGGAAGAGAGGAAAAAAAAAAAAACCCACAAAGGACTCATTGTATAAGAGAGTTTCACCATTTGGAGTTCTTTTATAAATTTGTGTCAAATCACAATTTGCTGTCTGGGAAATGTAAATTAGTTATTAATGAGCCAAAATTCTAACATCAAAGCCTGCGCATCCACATGCCAGGGAGAAACAAAGAGCTTTCACAGAGTGCTATCAACAGCTCCGTGCACTGGCCTGAATGCCGCATTCATCTTGACACACTTTGCTACCTCGTGAAGGAGACGGCTTTTCGCCAGTGGAATCGCACGGCGTGCTTGGGTCACAAGCATCACCTCCACCTGGGCACCACATGACCGTCAGAATTGCAGGCAAGAGGCGGCGTGCATGTGCCGAATGGTGGTTTGCAGGGAGCAGGGCAGATACCCCCTTTCTTCTCAGCTGACCATTTCCAAAGCACAAGCGCATTTAAGGTTCGTGATACGAGCTTACACAGGTAGAAGGGGGAATGCGGACCTGTTTTTGAAGTGTTCATATAGAGTCTGCTTTATATCCTCAATCCTTCTTGTTTCAGTGGAGCTCAAGGATCTAGATAGAAAATGCACACCCAGAATGAGAAAGAAGGCCACTGGGTTTGAACCTATGGGAACGGCGGGTACCGTAATCTAAAACAAGTCCTGCAGGCATCTGGAAGTATCCATGTATTCATTCTCCCAGCAGATGCTGCTGTGCTCCTGCTGGGCGCTAGCTCTGTACCACGCAGGGGAAATACGATGGTGAATGAAATAGACAGAGCCCTGCCCTCACTGAGCTCCCTGCCTGGTAGAGAGGGCAGGCAGTGAGCGATCGCCCAAATCCTCCTCCAGACGTGCTGAGGGCTAGAGAGGAACCCCTCAAAAGCACAAGAACCTGTAACAAGGGCTCCTGGCCCAGTTAGGGGGCAAGGAATGACTTCCGTGAGGAAGGAACATTTATGCTGAAGCCAAAGGAAGAGTTAACCGGCCATGGAAAAGACGAAAGTACAGGTAAGAGGTTAAGGTGGGCAGCAGCCAGAAAGAGGTGAGAGCTGAGGGCAGAGAGAGCAATGTCCTCCTGGCTCCCTGACCCAGACGCCTCCTCTCCCCACAGTGGGCCCCCCATCGCCGTCTCCAGGCTTGGCTCTCGCTACGCGCCCTGGCTGTGCTGCCCAGGGAAGTCTGGAACAGCCCCGGTCCCCGGTTCAGGTGACTCATCACCCAGTCACACTCGCTGCTGCGCCCGTCCACCCAGTGAGAGTCACGTCCCTGCGAGGCCTGCACCCAGACTCCAGCTGTGGTAGAAGGTTCCCTACCGAACCGTGGTCCCGGGGCTGCCCAGGGCTCCTGCCCAGGGCTGCCGGGCTGCCTCCCTGTTGCCTGCTCTAAGCTTCCCTGCTGCCAGGTTCTTAGCTGTTCTCCTGATGGGCCATCTGCCTCCACTGACTTCTGTCGCCATCACCGTCACCACCATTCCTGAGTGCAGTGTCTGCCTGCCTGGCGAGCTGTGCTCCCCAGCCCTGACCCGCTCCAGTGGGCAGGTCATACTTCCAGGTCCTGGTCACTCCCAGCATGACCTCCGAACTCCCTGTCCCAACAGAGTGGGCTGAATTCTCCGAAGGAGAGACTTGAAGGGTGGGAAAATGAAGGAGCACTAAAGTACAAAGGAAATACATGATCAGTTTTAGGAAGAGAACCGGAAAAGTCCCAGTCTCTGGGAGCGAGGCCCAGGCTTTGGCGATTTTGCCATGCAGGTGCACCAGGACGTGTGGCTCACAGGACCCAGGCAGTGCCTGCCCTACGCTTCATTTCTCTCTCCCCTACCCACACTGCAGACCCCTCACACCCAGACCCCTCACTTCCTCCAACAGATTAGTCGGAAGACCTTCAAAAACCCTATTTTCTGTGCCTGGAATTTATACAATCTCCCCGTCACCTGGCGAGCTCATCTTCTGGCCCTCAGCCTGACCAGCACCTCCCGCCTAAGCCCACCCTGGACTGGCCCCTGAGTCGAGTGCCCTTGCTATGCAACCTGTTGCTCCCCGAACTTCCTGGGTCGGGGCTCTCACCACGCTGCCTTTCAACCGTATGTACTTGTCTATCTCCTGCCCAGTGACGGAGTGCTCAAACCACACAACAGAATCCCAACATATACCTGTTATGCAGGTGAGCTGATGAACAGCCACACAAATACCTCCTCCTTCCCCGCTAGCCGGGCAGGAAGCAGCATTCTCTTTAGGCCGTGCCGCGGTTCAGCACCATATGCCGTAGTCACAGGAGCGCCCCGTCCTCTAAAAATACCTTGGGAATCCCTCACCCAGCACTTAAGAGTGCTGGAGCCCCTTTACTACAACAAGAGCACCCAGCGTCCCCTCGGCGGGCGGACAGGTGTCAGATGCGTGGCGCTGTTAGAGCTGGCTTCGCCCAGCTTCACGCTTGGGTCCTCTTTAGGCTGATGTCCTTCCCCAGGCAATCTCAGCACGCCACCATCGGCCCCCACCCTGCGCGTCCCCCCAGGCATCCCTGAGCCGGAACTTCTCCCTGTTTCCGGAAGTGCCGTCCTTCCTCGCACACTCAGCCACGAGGAGCTCCCTGGAGAGTGCCCTCCTTACCCTCCATTCAAATACTTTACCCAGCTTTTCTAAAGCACTTTCCCGTCATTCCCACCATCTCATTTACAAGCTTCCCAAAGCGTGTCTCACAGAGCAGCAGGCGGAAGTAGCACCGTGGTCATATAAATTCGCGAAACACTACATGAGTTATTCACCTCTTGGAGATTCACGGCACATGAAGCTCTGAGATGTCCTGCAGTAGACAGTTCTGCCCAGGACTTACGATCCACACAGCACGGCTGGTTCGATCTCCGACACGTCCCTCTGCACCACATACACACACACAGCGGTGAGAGACCAAGTACAAGTTGAGGAAATAAAAAAGGCACAGCCCGGCACAGAGACAAAAGCAGCATCTCAGTGAACCAGGAGTGGAGTGGACACCCAAAGCAGCAAGAGGCTGACCCCGCAGGCCTGCTGGTTCAGAAAGGAGGCAGGGGATGCTGGTAACTTTCGTCCGGGGCGGAGAGGAATAAAATCAATTTGTGAGAGAGGGAAACTCAGTTCCCTGCTCGCCAAGCATCTGTGAACATCCCGCAGACAAGTGTTTTGCAAAACACACTTTGGAACGTGTTGTCTTTTTCCCTTGCTTCCTATTGCTGGCCTCAGGCTCTCAGATACCAAGAATTTGCCACTCTCTGGCACACCTCTTTCTGACTCACTGAATATTAGCCTTCCCAAATCTTCTAGGAAAAACTTTATTACAAGATCCAAAATGAGCTCTAGTCTCTCTCTCTCTCTCTCTCTCCCCCTTCCTTCCCCACCATGACCTTCTCATTCAGAGCCCTCCCCTTCACCTTCTTCTACTCATCTGACCCTTGGCAACCTGACTTCCTTCATCCTCACTGATCTCCGTAGCTGTTGACCCAATAGCACCCCCCAACAGCCATACCCAACCATGTGTTTTCAGACCTCACCCTCTGTGATTCTCCCCACTTTCCAACACTACCAGACGCCCCTCCTGATGAACCTGGAGAATTCCTGGCTTACTCAGGACAGCACCTTCTCGTTTCTTCCACCTCTCTAAGTGCCCCAGTTCGTCCTTTTCCCTCTTACTTCTCTGAGATGAGAGTGTGTCTGGTGGTTATGCCCTCGGCCCCCTTCTTTCTTTCCCTATCCTCACATCCATCCCTGGATTACCCTCTGTACACACACATCACTCAGAATGAAAGCATCAGTCTCCACCTCACTCCCCACATTTCCACACACCCAGGAGTTTTGAGAACCTTGTGATTTAAAGGCTGCTCCACAAATGGTTGGTTGGGTTTGTTTTTGTGTCTGTTGTTGTTGGTTGTGTTGACAGTGGTGTGTTATTGTGGTTGACACACAGACTCTGATGACTAAAGAGCTTTCCATTTTGTTTTCACTCATGGGCTTGATTTTATGTCCAACTAGCTCATGACTTCTCTTAAACCTATCAAAGTTGTTTGTTACAGCCACGAGTCCTATTGAATTACTGACTTCTTGTAGAGTAAATCATTCGAAACGCGTTTAAACTCCCATCTACCAAATGTACCTATACCAAAATGCAGTCACGTTACTACACAAAATAATATGGAATGTTTTGTTTTGCTATTCCAGAAATAATTTTCAAATTATTCATTCACCGTATTTTCAGTGTATTTTAAAATTTAACATCTGTGGTTAGCTGAAATTTTTTAAGTCCATTTTCATCTGTTTCTCAATTTTCTCTTCTCATATCTGTAAATCTTGTTTAATCTTTTAAAGGCTTTTGGTTAAATATTTACAGATTTGTGCATGAATGTATAAAAGCCTGTTCCTTAGTATAAACTCATATGGATACGAACATACATATAATATATGACTTTACTTCACCAAATATTTTTAACTGTGCAAATCAAATCTGCCTACTCAAACAGAAGTGGAAAGGCATGAAAACACAACAGGTGAAAGACGTTTACTGCCTCCAGCCACACTACAAATCCATCCTGTCTGAAGTTGAATTAATCTCCATTTGTCCTCAGGTCCACCCTGTCCACCCAACCCCGGAAAAAAAAAAAAAATCTTGAAACCGTTTCTTTCTCTTCCTTACTTTCAGTTTCTGCCATGTTGCCACCATTTTCTCAGTTACCTAAACTCCAGCTTCAAAGTTGTCTTATATCTCTCCTTTCCATTCTCCCACTCACCACAAAAGCTCAAAAGCAGTTGGGAAGCTCTTTCCACTTCTCCACCATAAAGCCTCTCATCACATGGAAATGCTCCTCAAATATCCCATTGCCCCAAAGAGGGGGACATGGCTCAGAAAATGATTCTCTTGACAAAGGAACTCCTTGAAGACCCCATAGGTACCCTGTAACCTGAATCCTCTGGAAAGCCTCTTGTCCTGGGAGATGGTACCAGAGATCCAGACAAAGGATATTATGTTTCCCAGGCAAGGGGGCCAGGCCTACATATTTCACCAAAGGAAATACCTAGAATCAACCATTGTAAATAAAGTTATAACCCACTCAATCAGAGTGTGACCTGACCGGCATCAGGGAGTGGAGATTTGGGTAGTCGGTTGAAAAAGGAATCAAACAAGACCATGCCATCCATCTTTACCTGTAACCATCCAAAGAATCAGACTGTTACATCCCAGGTGACCAAGCCTTGTTCTTTGCTAGACATAGTTCTCTGGATAAGAAGCAATTCAGACAGGTTGAAATATTCTCTAGGGACACTTGGTTCCCTTTGTCTAAAGCTGTTTATTTGTAAGGTTTAGTGATGAAAAACATTATCTCCAGAATCAGATAGAACTGAATTTATTTCCAGTCTCTAATATTTACCAGCAGGAACTATGGGGTAAGTTCCTTAACATCATCTACTGCTGCTACTCCTATTAGTAATAATAATAACAGTAGCTGCTAAAATGTATTGAGTTTTTTTAAATATCTTTTTTGATGTGGACCATTTTTAAAGTCTTTATTGAATTTGTTACAATATTGCTTCTGTTTTCTGATTTGGTTTTCTGGCCGCGAGGCATGTGCGATCTTAGCTCCCCAACCAGGGATTGAACCCGCACCACCTACATTGGAAGGTGAAGTCTTAACCACTGGACCGCCAGGGAGTTCCCTGTACTGAGTTTTTATCACTCAATAATAAGCGTTAGTCTTCCCATCAGTACAACTGGGCCAATAACATCACTCCAGAGTGCTGTGAGTTAGAATAAGCTCTATGTGTAAATTGCCTAGCACACAGTATACGCCCCGTTGATGGTATTATCATTATTATATTTTGATGTCCTTGTTATCTGCACAGGAGAAGGTATCCTGTGCAGAGGCACAGTTTCATCTCTTGAGCAGTAAATTAATACAGTTGTTTCCCAGCTTATCCATCAGTCTTGTGAGAGTCTGATAACCTCTCCAAATACAGATAAAGCTAGGTTCTAGTCTTGTATCACTGAAAACTAGACCCTGAATTCTGGGAGACCCAGAGAAGTAAGGTATCTTTGTGGTGGGATCACGGATTCTCAAGGCAGAATGCCTGAGTTTGTAGCTCAGGTCTGCCACTTAAGAACAGTATGGTTTCACTAAGCCTCAGTTTCCTCATCTGTAGAATGGGACAAATGACAGTACCCACCTCAGAGGAATCATGTAAGAATTCAATGAGATAATGTAACCCTCATAACACTTCTAGGGGGAGGCACCATCAATATCAATCACCATTTGACATAAGAGGAACCTGACACCTAGGGAAGATCGGTAATTTGCTCCAAATCAGAGGGCCGAAATTGAATCCAGATCCACCCAGCTCCAAAGCCTGAGTTTTTAACCATATTCCACCATTCAAATAGCCGTCCAATCTCTAGCTCGAGCAGTTAGCTGTGCAAATCCAAGTCCTCTCTACTTTAAGGTGTTCAAGAGTAGCAGTTGTGCACCTTATTCATCTTTGTTCTCCCATTAGCACATAAGCCCATGTTTGACTCATTGAAATGTTCCTTAGCCAATTCTGAATGACTAGTCAAATAAATGAATGAATGCATGAATAAATCAAGAAAGGAGGAGAGAATAGGGTTCAAAAGTAACCACGGCCAAGAAGAGAGGTAACTGAAAAGAAAAAGAGAAGGAAAAAAATAAGGAGGAGGAAGAAGAAAATAGCTTCGACTCTGCAGAGCTGAAGGTCCTTACGATCCTTTGAGAGGATGTGGCGGACGACGATAACTCACTGAGGGGGTTAAGCATGGCAAGCCTGGCAAGGAAAGCAGCAGGAGGTATAGATCATTTATTTAAAGGGACGCCTTTAGAGAAGAGCTGTCACTAGCAAGGGAGCAAAGTCAAGTGAAGAACTGCCTTTGCTTTTTATAAAACAGAATAAACCTGATATGTTTGCAGGAAGAGAGGATTAACTCCCATCTAGGAAAGAGAGATTAAGAATTCTGGAAAGGAGGGCTTCCCTGGTGGCACAGTGGTTGAGAGTCCACCTGCCGATGCAGGGGACACGGGTTCGTGCCCCGGTCTGGGAAGATCCCACATGCCGTGGAGCAGCTGGGCCCGTGAGCCATGGCCGCTGAGCCTGCGCGTCCGGAGCCTGTGCTCCGCAATGGGAGAGGCCACAACAGTGAGAGGCCCGCGTACCGCAAAAAAAAAACCCAAAAAACCAAAAAAACAAAAACAAAAAAGAATTCTGGAAAGGAAAGTTATCGTTGCAAGAATAATGTCCCTGAAGAGATCAAAGGGATTGGATCTAGGCTTTGTTCAGTCTGTGGGTTACAAGCCAGTGTCTTGGAAATGGAATGGGATGGGATAAGATGGAAATTATTAGAATGCATCACATTTTAAGAGACTGTGTGTGTGTGTGTGTGTGTGTGTGTGTGTGTGTGTGTGTATTTGTGTGTACTGGGTCGCCAATTAAAGCGTATTTTCTTTTTTACTACGATTCATAGTCAAAACGTATTGAAAACAGTGGCCATTGGTGGAGAGGCCAGATTTAAGTTCTCTCTGACAACTTAGCAATGCTGGTGGCCATGGTGTGGTTGCCTGCCCCAACACTACCACAACTCAGGGAACCCCACCACCCCATCGTCTTTCTTTCCTTCCTCCATCCTTCCCTCCCTCCCTTCCTTTTGCTTCCTTCCTTCCATAAACATTTACCGAATACTCCTCTACTACTTACCATTCTCTTTTCTAGGGCCCGGGCACAATGTCCATTTGGACAGACTCCTGTACTCACAGAGCTTACAGCCCAGAGTTTAATAAAGAGTAACAATGACCTCTGGGGACTTCCGTAGTGGTGCAGTGGTTAAGAATCCACCTGCCAGTGCACAGGACACGGGTTCAAGCCCTGGTCCAGGAAGATCCCACATGCCACAGAGCAACTAAGCCTGTGTGCCACAGCTACTGAACCTGCGCTCTGGAGCCCGCGAGCCACAGCTACTGAGCCCGCATGCCACAACTACTGAGCCCGCGAGCCACAGCTACTGAAGCCCATGCACCTAGAGCCCGTGCTCCACAACAAGAGAAGCCACCGCAATGAGAAGCCCGTGCACCACAACGAAGAGTAGCCCCCGCTCACCGCAACTAGAGAAAAGCCTGGGTGCAGCAAGGACCTAACGCAGCCAAAAATAAATAAATAAAATATATTAAAAAAAGAATGACCTCTGGGCGGCCAAGACCTCGCACGGCACAGACCTGGCCCCACTCTCTAGCTCTTGCTTCGCAGCTCAATCACCAGCCCCGTCCTGGCTTCTCTCCATTTTTCAGACCCACTCTCTTCCCCCAACATCTGGAGAATCCGTCGGGTCTTTTCATGGCTCTGACCCTTGCTCTCACCCTTAGACACACTTACTCTCCGGCTCATGTGAATCCTGCCCAACCTGCCACCACCTGGGCTCCCGCCCACACACCTCCCTGAGCACAGAAGTGCTGCGTCTCTGGGGACCGGGAGAAGGCAGGTCTGCCAGGCCACCTTCGCTCATGGTAGGATGCTGGAATTCCCGAGAGGTGCTCTCCTCTGTAACTCAGCAGAGGCCCCAGGAGATGGACAGCGTGGCCGTGCCCACCTGGTTGACACGCTCGCCCCACATGTGCAGGCTACCGTATCTGGCCATCCACCTAGATCGGGTTCTTGTTTTTCCAGTTTTCTTCCATTCCACGGGCAGCCCTTCCAGCTGTGGTTTTTGCTTCAGACATGCAGATCCACAGTCTTAAATGAGGCTTCTTGCATTGAGCTAATTAAAACAAGAAAGTTTTCTGCTGAAGGTTTGGGAAGGGGAACGTCTGCAAAGTTTTCAGTGCTTAAGCATCACTGAATAACAGGGGAGAGAAGTTTGAAAAGAACCTGAGCAAAAAGCTATTTCCAAAGCCCTGATTTGTATTGATAGATGATCCAGCGGAGGTTCATGGAGTTCAGGAACTCACCCATTTTTCATAACCCACGGCACCCGGGGCGTTCTGAAAGGCTTCAAGGAGCACCCTAGGGAGAGTGGGGGGCTCAGGGACTGGCAGTCCAGGTCCCCATTCCTGCTTCATCCAAAGCATCTCTGCAAGCATCTGTTTCACCTGTAAGCTTCTACGTGAGATTTAGCTTGAAAAGAGGGTTTCACCGTCTCATGACAAAGAAGCAAGCAAAAAACAAAAAAAATCATACTATGCCATGAGTTTTATGACATTAAATTAGACCCCTATTATATCAAGAGAAAAAAAGTTCTAAAAGCAGATGCTCAGCGCTAGTGATATGTGTGCCAGTTACGGGAAAGTTTACCAACGTTTGCAAGTTACCGCGAAATGTATCCCCAAAATAAGATGGATTAATGAATGGATGGGAGGCTGACTAGAAGGGACGTTCACAGTAAAGCAAGTACAGTAGACTGTTAATGGTAGAATCTAGGTGGTAGGTTTCTGGATATTCTTAGGAAATCTTTCAATATTTTTGTATGAAGGTTTTCATAATAAAATGTGTGGGGAAAATTGTCGCCAGATACATATGTTCCAGTAAATGTTTTCTTACCTCTTAAAAGCTGTTAAAAAGAAAAAAAAGTAAATGTATGCCTGGACCACCTTCCTACACGGCCAATCTTGTTATCGTGTGGATAAAATACATAGCAGATGCGATAAGTTTGGGAAAGTGAAATGCTACCTCAAATATTTTTCCTATTCAATAATTTTTTCATTAATTTTTATTCTATAGCTATTAGAACTTCTAAGAACTGCTGGGTTTAATTGCAGCATCTCACAGTTTTGTAGAGAATAAACTTTTGTAAGTAACTAAGTAAGTTCTTCTACATACGTTTTGTTTGAGCCTGACGATTTTGTAAGACAGGTAGGAAAGTATTGCTCTGAGACTTTGTGGTCTGTCTATGGTCACACAGATAGATCTGGAAATGGAACTCACATCTTCTAGCTCCTTAGTCATGGGAGGACAGCAAGGCGAGGGAAGGATAGGTCCACTGCAGCACCTGTAAAGGTCCTCAGATTGGAACACAAAGGGACAAGACTGAAATCTACATGTTGATGAGATGGTCAGGTATGGTAATTAAACATCTTTGCATATTTCCTTCTTAACTTTTAAAGTATCAATATTACTTGATCTCTTATGGATGCACTTTTTTTTTTTTTTTCGGTACGCGGGCCTCTCACTGTTGTGGCCTCTCCCGTTGCGGAGCACAGGCTCCGGACGCGCAGGCTCAGCGGCCATGGCTCACGGGCCCAGCCGCTCCGCAGTATGTGGGATCTTCCCAGACCGGGGCACAAACCCGCGTCCCCTGCATCGGCAGGCGGACTCTCAACCACTGCGCCACCAGGGAAGACCCTGGGTGCACATTTTACAGTGAATGATTTACTAGGTTTTTTTTTAAACAGTGCTCACAATTTTCCTAATTTCAAAATAAATTCTGAATACATAACTGAGTCCAGAAACAGTGGTGTGTGGGAACTTGGAATTCTGCAATTTACTCACGATGAACCCCAACAGTTAATGTGGCTTTAATCACTGAAATTTAATGGACCTCAATTTCTTCCTTGATAAAGTGAGAGAAGCCAAATGTACAGAATGGATAACAAAAAAGAATTCTTTATGGGATAATAATCTTATCAAAACTCTGTTTTATTAATACAGTTGTCCCTCAGTTTCCTTGGGGGATTGGTTCCAGGACCCCCTGCGAATACCAAAATCCATGGATGCTCCAGTCCCTTATATAAAATGTTGTAGTATCTGCATATAACCCACGCACATCCTCCCACAAACTTAAATCATCTCTAGATTACTTGTAATACCTAATACAATGTAAATGCTATGCAAATAGTTGCCGGCACACAGCAAATTCAAGTTTTGCTCATTGGAACTTTCTGGAATTTTTCGGGCTATTTTCCATCCATAGTTGGTTGAATCCACAGATGCTGAACCCATGGATACAGAGGGCCGACTGTAATAAGAATACAGAGAATCAAAGAAACTAAGTGATCTAAGTTCATCCAACAAGCAAGGTGAGCCAGAAATTAACCCAGTATTTATTTGGATATAAAATAATATCAAAGATGTGAATGCATTTTGAGATAGTTCATAACAACACATTTCATCCACTTAAGCTTTTCTTTTTTAATTAACAGATGGCTATGCAGTGGGTTGAGAATTCTGCGCTTTTTCATTCTCAAGATTGTTTTGGTGGGAAAGACCGCGTTTCCAATGTAGCTCACAGCTGCTTTCACTGCTAAAGTAATCGCTAGTCCTTCTAAAGTCAGATACTTCAGCAGGATCACCCATTCTTTCTCAGCTAAAGCAGAGAAATTCATATGTCAGCCTGGCAGCAGCATCTTTTATATGAAAAACAAGGAAACAAACGCACTCTGCTGAGAAATTCTTCACTGCTGTTGCCACATACAGTACTGTGGTGGCTGACAGCATAGAGGTACAGGTTCCGAGGGGGAAAGAGTTCAGATCCCAGCTCTGCCACTAAACTTGAGCAAGTGGCTTAACTGTTCAGTCATCTCATCTAGAACATCATCTAATCTAGAACATAGGGATCAACTAATGCATATAAAACATACAGTTGTTCACAGCACACAGCAAGTATTCAGTTAATGTTAACAGCTATCATTAACACACTGGCTGGTGCCTAGCCTACAAGGAAGCTGGGGTCTTTGATTAGTCAGATGTTATTCCTGCCATTTTCTTTTAGGATAAAGTTTTGGATTCCTAGAAAATAAACCCATAATCTCAGAGGTTGATACTGATCAGTAAGTTCCAAGGACTATCTTGACTCTGGTAGAGGTGAGTCCTGTCCGGTATCTTGGGCTTTACATTAATGTCACGGTTCCTGAGGTTGGAGCCCTCACCCAGGTCAGTTTCTGGGACCCCGAGCTTCCCACACCTCCCTTGCAATGGGGCCTCCTGTGACCACTTGATTCTTCATACTCTCTGCTGCTGTTGTTGAAAGCAGGTGGTTACCCTCTCTCCACTCACTCATTCCGGTTCCTGATCTCATTTCCCCACCACCACTACGTTCCGGCAGCCACCCCTACTGTAGTTGCTGACCGCAGACAATATGCAGGCTGGGCAGCAAGTCAGAGGGGCCGCCAGGGCAACGAGGGTCGGGGGGGCGGGGGACGCCTCCTGGGGCCCGTACCCTGGAACTGAGCTTGTCAAGTACAAATGTGGATTTGCCTAATAACCCAGAGGTGACCACACCCCCAGGCACTGAGAGAAGAAAACCAGATCACAGATCTGTCCATTCACCATGGATGATGGTTACAGAGTCTGTAACTTAATATACTTAAAGCAAAGATGGTGTGGTGTTTGAAGGTGCCAGTGAGTCCCAGCTTCACTCAAGAGTTGCCCTAAAAAACAAGCCACACCCCAGAGGCCGTATGCTCACTACATGGGAAAGACCACCCTCCAGAGGGACCACCACAAGAGCAACCGTGATCTACGTCTTGGTCAACACTGGAGGCTTTGCTAATTAGCAGAGTAAATGTTATAAATGGATTTCTTAATTGGTTAAACTAAAGACTTCTTAACTAGCATGATGGATGTCTGAGACTGATATTGATTAAAATATTTAAAAGCACTTTCTGCTCTTGGGGGAACCGGGTATAAAAGTCTAGTAAGGCCTGTAGCCTTGCCCCTGCGGCAGGCACCCAAGGCCAGTCCCTAAATAGTCCTGTGTGAACAGCCATGAACTTGGAGGATTCTCCTTGTGTGATGCCACTATGAGAGCCCCGGAATCCCGCCTCTGGGATCTGCAAGACCAGCCTCTGGAGAGCAGAGCTTTCGCCCACCGTGTAGACCGTGAGCTGCAACTTCAGCAAGCTCGCAGGACAGCTTGCACGAGCCGCTTCTGTGTTTGTAATAAATGCTTAGGGAATGAATGCTGTACGTGTGACAATGGGGTTTGGACTACAGTGACAGGAGGGCGTCACTGGCCTCGGGTGCAAAATTTAAAGCAGCACCGAAACAAATATTCTAGTGCAATAATTTTTCAAAACTCTGTGACCGACAAAATATCAAATAAAGAAAAACAGGCTAAACTGTTGATGTTTGTTTTACAACTCGGCATTACTATGCCTCGGCAACAGGTGTTTCCAATCAGCCCACATCCAGGGACCACACCTAGGACCTCCCCTAGCCGGCGGGTTGATGTGGGTGGACACAGTTCCCAAACAGATTGGGCAACATGGGTGGGCGCAATGTATAGTCATTTTTTCCAATTGTAGAGTTTTTATGAACTTTTGATAGTAACATCTATAATATAATGATATAAAATGTGCTTATATATTATATAATTAGTCATATAATTTATAACATAATTAATAGGCTGTATATTTATCTGATGTATAGTGTAGTAATATATGATTGCATAATGTAATATTAATCATATAAGCAGGAACTTCTGATAAAGGTATACAGAAGCACCTGCTTCCCCAGTGTGGCTGGGCACAGCACAATTTGGTGGAATTTCATCTGAGACTTGCTCTCCTCATATCCTGGCAGTGAGGTTGTTGCCTAAGAGATGGGCATGATTGGAGAATCTGTAACAGTGACACATTTTCCTGATGACCTGTAGGTTCACCTACCTCTCCAAGGCACCTGCAGTCCCAGTATCAAGGTCACTTGAATAGTTAGGTGTCAGGGGAACATAAAATTAAAAGCAAAAAAAGAAAGAAAATGTGTGTGATGGTGTCTGTGTGTGTGAGTGAGTGTGTGTGTGTGTGTGTGTGTGTCTAACCTAACACCTATTTGATTAAATATGATATTGAGGGAATAGTTGAGATTTTTGAAATTATAGAAAAGTATAAATATAAAAAGTCACTCATAATCCTACTACACACATATCTAAAGTAGAAATTTTCTCAAGAGATTCCAAGGAGTATCAGTAGAGAGAGTGCTTTCAGTACGATGGAATCTTGTGAAGTTTTGGGGAATTCTTGGTGGCATTTAAGATGCATCCTGATGACAGATTGCCAGCACATATTGTTGGAGGAGAAAAGCGAGTCGCAGAATGATAAGCACATTTGGATACTATTTATGTCACAGACACACCCACACACAAAACAACAAACGTCACCCTATATTCTCTGTAAGTGCATATATATGAATGTCAATGCATAGAAATAAAGCCAAAAGGGGGCCCTTTGATCTAGAGCCATGGTGATCTCTGGGGAGAGGCAGAAGGGCCTAGGAGTGGGTAGCGGTCTGGTCAAAGAGGACTTCTATATAATGCTTTAATATTTGACAAGGGAAGTGTATTCCTATGATTTACAAGAACTTCCCAGGGAGGTGGGGCAGCATGAATTTTAAGTGGAAAAGTAGAGGGCTCAGTTTGGCAGTAGAATAGAGGGCATAAAGGGACTAGTTCCAGATGGTTCCAAAGGGTAGATTAAGACCAGAAAGTAAAGGGTCTTCAACTCCAGGCGGCGGAATTGGCACATTATTGAGAACCACGTTATAGGTGGATATTTTGGGGAGGAGTATATAAAACTGATGGCACAGGAACCCGTTAGGAAGCTATGACAGTGTCCAGTGGGCCAGGAAAGGGCAGGGAGAAAAGAAAACTGAGGAAAGATACAGGAGAGATTTAAAATCTGTCCAATCTGACGGGGAGCAGGTGGATCGAGAGAGAAAAGGGTAAGAGAGAGAAGAATCAAAGACTGCAGTCACGTGGTTGGTGGGCCGTTGATATCAGTTAAAGGAATACAAGAACACAAGATTAAAAAAAAGTTGCAAAGAAAAACATCAATGATCACCGAATTCTATCACTGAGACATAAATGTAAGGGAATAAATGTTTTCTGGTGATAAACTGAGCCCACACATGGAGAGCACTTAGCCTAGTGCTTGGCACGTAGGTGATGCTGAACCGTCATAATAATGATAAATACATAGTGACAGTGTTTTGGGGTCAAGCTCTGTTGTAAGGGCTTTTATCTATTAAAACTTAATCCTCCCAATAATTTTATGCAATATGTACTATTACTATTCTCACTTTACAAAGGTACAACATTTACAGTTCCAGGAGGGAAAAAACGAATAGAAGAGCCAGTTCGTTAAATCAGGCAAGCAAGGAACTTGGGGTCAGTTATTTGTGCTAATTGCCCGATGCTAATTATGAAAGATTCAAGAGCTGTCAAAGGGAACGCTCGCCTGCGAATCTTCTCGGATGTTTAAGGGGAAGCAGTTACAACCAGAGAGCACCGACGAGGGAAGGACCTAGGTGACTGCTGCATTGTAGAGATGACCAAACCCTGGCTGGGGAGCCCTCAGGTCAGGGCCAGGCTGGAATTCCCCGTCCAGTTCTCCACCCAGGGTGACATCCTGGTTTAAGATAACGGTTACAGACGGTTGCATCACATGTGTAAAGGCACCCGGCATGGTGCCTGGCACAGTGCCTTACATTTGCTGGATGGAATGAAAGAATATTTAAATACCTCTGCTAACCTATTTTATCTGCTGCCTGTTTTTTTCCTCCTTACCCAAGAGGCCTGCTGGACTATGCTGGTGGGTCCTCTTATCCTCATGCATCCAGCCCAGGCCGGCAGTTCTTCAGCTCTATGCTGGGGGTTGGGTGGGGCGGTGAGGGGAGCTCTGGCTTTGCGTGCTAGTTCCTTCCTTAGGAGATCCATATTCCACTCCCATTCTAGCAAACACTGAAAAGTCACCTCCTTATGGGACAAACTGCTATTTCAGAAGAACACAGAATACAGTTGACCCTTGAACAACGTAGGGGTTAGGGCACCAACCCTCCACACAGTCGAATATTTGAGGATAACTCATAGTTGTACCTTCCTATATGTGGTTCCTTCATATATCCCCAGTCCCCTGGTATCTGTGGGTCCGTATCTGTGGATTCAACCAACCGAGGATTGTGCAGAACTGTAGTGCTTACTATTGGAAAAAAATGCCCGCAGTGGACCCATTAGTTCAAACCTGTGTTGTTCAAGGGTCAACTGTACTTTTCAATCCAACATTACATATAAATACTAAGTTTAGATAAAAACAGTGGAAAGTTCTGGAATCTTTGGCACTGCAGTCTAACTACCTCCATGGAATCAGAAGAATGGGTTTTGAGCCCTTATATTTGGTCAATGGGTTCACATTTCTTCCATGTAAAAACCAACTTTTAAATTCACATTCACTTAGCTATTTCTTAAAGGAGTTTAACTCATGCAATAGCACTTTAACAAACTCCGGGGACACTGAAGTGTCAGGTTAGGGGTGGCATTTGTGGGGCTCTCACCATACGCCATTTTCTATTCTGGGTACTGTCCAGTGATTAAATCATTTAATCCTCACGTGCACTCCTTCAGGTAAACCTTACTAGTATCTCTGTTTCCCAGGTGTGGAAACCGTGATCCAGATAGGCTCAGTCACTTGCCTAAGCTCATATGGCCCGTAACGATGGAACTAGAATTCAAACCCAGGCTCCCAGCTCAGAACGCAAGCTCTTAACTGCTATTGTACATTAATTTTAAAGTAATCATCATCACTACTGGTTTTTACTGTTATAAGATACAAATATCTAGGTAACGGATTTCCTTTCACACGAAAGATTTCTCTCTGCATAAAATGAGACCAACTATACAAACAAAAGGAGTTTCCTCCTAGGAAGCTTCCATGCCTTTTGCAGCAGTGGAAGGCCGTCAGAGATCACCTCCTACACCCACCCTGTGCTTCCACCTACAGGCACGATGAGTCACACCCATCATGTTCTAGAGCTCTCTGTTTTATAGCTTTGTAGATACTTACATCACCACTGTGCTTTAAATGTTTGTTTCTCTGTGCCCCCATCACCATTGCCAGGATTTTGAAAACAAGAACCCTGTCTTATTTATATTTATGGTTGTGTAATGATTACAGTGAT
This sequence comes from Tursiops truncatus, assembly GCF_011762595.2. NCBI lineage: Eukaryota > Metazoa > Chordata > Mammalia > Artiodactyla > Delphinidae > Tursiops > Tursiops truncatus. The sequence continues at coordinate 14,881,755 of NC_047051.1, forward strand.
AATGAAAACAGCAACAGAAAAGCAATAATAATAATGAAGGCTTACCATGTGCCAGACTCCGTACTAAGTGCTCAACATGCATTGTCTCAGTTAAGCCTTCCAACCACCATCTGAACAATGATTACCATTTGTTCAGTGAATGTCTGGCACCTGCCAGGTGCCTGATAAAGTTTGACTGATTGATATTCCATAGCGTTTAAACATATCTTCCTGGGAAAAATTAAGGTATAGACTCACTGAAGAGAAACAAACATACCAGGGATTCCCAGAGGTTGAGAGGCCTGGACTGCTTATATCTGGTTGGAGGGGAGAGATGGGCACTCCTGATATATTTTTTAAAAAAGTAAAGGGAAGCTACAAGCACTGCCAGGTCCACTCTACCCAGTAACACCAAAAGGACTGTGGCCACATGGCTCCGTTTGCCTGGGAGAGTGTCAATTTATGTCTGTCTTCCTGGTGGAATTATTAGTAGAGACTCCTTTCACCCTCAAAAGTCTTTGGTTTGGAAGATACATTAACTGGCCATCCCAACCACAAAGACTCAGTGTGAATGACACGCTGAGTGTCCATGGCTCTTCTGCACCTCTCCTGTCCCCCCAACTCATCCTCCCCCACCTCCACAGGCCAAGGGGAATGTGACGCTGTGACGTGGGACAATCTTGCATCTGTATTATATGAGGAGAGCCACACGGTCTGTGGACGAAGGGCCTCGCTGCCACACGAGGATTAGCAGAATGGTTGGCAAAGAACTTTGGAGCAGAAGAACCCTGATGGCATTATCTGGATACCTGGCCTTGATTTCTCGTTGAGTACATTAAACTGCATGTGCCTCTACTCTGATTATAAAATAAAAAGTGGCCACAGGGTTCTATAGAGACACAAACACTAGTCTCTCTACGTCACACCATAAATATGTCTGTACACGGTTACAGGGTCATAAGAAAAGTACGGAAAAATACAAACTAGTGTGTTGTGGTATGTGTGGGGTGGGGGAGGGGGATAGCAAAATGAGACAGAAAAAGGAGGAGGAGAGCCGAAGAGCAAAGGGAAAAAACAATTTTAAAGACTGAGCTTGCTATGGTCTGAATGCCTGTGTTGCCCCAAAATTCATATGTTGAATCCTAACCCCCAATAATGATGGTATTAGGAGGTGGGGCTTTGGGGAGGTGATTAGGTCATGAGGGCAGAGCCCTCATGAACGGAATTAGTGCCCTTATAAAAGAGACCCCAGAGAGTTGACTAGCCCCCTTCCACCCTTTGAGGACACAGCAAGAAGACTGCCCTCTATGAACCAGGAAGAACTGCCCTCAACCAATCATGCTGGCCCCCTGAGCTCAGACTTCCAGCCTGCAGAAATGTGAGAAATAAGCCACTGGGTGGCTGCTGTTTGTAAGCCACCCAGTCTGTGGTATTTTGTTACAGCTGCCTGAACACGCCACGATAGCACTGAAAAAAAAGAAGCAAATTATAAGATGGTGCTTTTGCACTTAAGTTAAAGTATGTACGTGTGTATATGAAAAATGGATAAAGTGCTAGTCTAGGATTTGATGCTGCTGTTGCTCTGTGGGAATATCTTGTCCACTACAGTTTCCCAAGCACCTAGTGTAATGCCTATAATACAAATATTTCTGGAGGGAAAAAGCAAGGAAGCAAACTGGCAAACCACCTTGGCTTGCAGTTCTAACTACACTCCTCCCTAGCTGTGCGGCTCCGGGCAATACTTCTTCACTCCAACAGCAGCTGAGAGAATGAAAGCTTGTTTTCAACAGTCTCTGTCACTCAGGCAATGATGAAGGGCAGGTCCGAACACAACGTTCCTACAGACCATAAGTTTGCCCAGATACCCCTAGACAAGGTGACCACCACAGTGCTGCAGTGGCAGCCTGCTTTGAAGCTGCTGTGTGGGATCTTGAAGCTCTTTTTAATTCACAAATTGTACACACATACCACACAGAAAGGCAAAAACAGAAAACAAAAAAAAGCCAGCAGTTCTTTCAAATTCATGCTTTTAAAGATGTGAATGCCGTCCTTCAACACTTTTTATTATTTAGATGTATAAGCATATTCTTATTTTTAACAAAATGAGATCAGATGTTTACATTATTCCACAAATCAGAATTTATATGATTCTCCTTTTCAACCGTTTATTCTCTCATAATATATCACACATAGCAGTCCAGGCTTGCCCATAGAAGGTCACTGTATCAGTCAGCTATTGTCACAGTAATGACGCATAACAAATCACCCCCAAATTTAATGAATTTCCACAGCTATATTTTTTTTTTCCATTCACAATGAGTGTCTCAGTCACCTAGGCTCATCTGGACTCTGAACTTCAGGTTGGGTCCAGTCTGCTCTACATGTCTATTATTATCCACCTTGGACCAAATCACTAGAGGATCATATTCTTCTAACACAGATGGCAGAAGCTCAAGAGGGGTGAGTGGAAACACACAATGCCTCTGAAGGTCTAGGCTCCATTCCTTGTCACTTCTGTCCACATTTCATTGGCCAAAGCTCACATGGCCAAGTTCAATACTGGTGGGGTGGGGAAATATTCTCTGCCTCTTCCTTGAGAAACTGCAGTCATTGACAAAGGGTGTGTTTACAGGGAGGGTTCATTACCTGAGGATGTAGTATGCTATGGTAAGAATGTATCCTACTTTAACCATTCTCCCACTGATAAAAATTAGGTTGCTTCCATCTAATAGTCATGAAAACACTCTACCAAGCCTGTCATTTAATCCTCACAACAAGCGTGAAGAGTAGTTACTATAAACCCCATTTAAGAATGAGGAGGAAACTGGACCCTACCTCAAAGAGTCAGTAAACTGTCATAGGTCATTCTTTCAGGGAGAAATCCACATGAGCCTCAAACACAAAAATCTTCTCATCACAGCCCCTCAAAAATCCTTTCTGGGATTTGGGGCTTGATCAGATTTACCTCCTCCAAGGAGCTGCGAAGAACATGCAACTTGTCCTGTTTCCCTTTGTCTGGGCTTCCATGCAGCCCGGAGCCAAATTAAAGTCTCAATCAAGGCAAATTACTTACAATTAGCATATCCCTAGATTCATTTTCTTTGGTTCTAATTATCATTTCTATTTCATTCAACCTTATTGTAATGTTCTTTTCTGCAAGCTTTCTTAATTTTTAAAATAAAGAATCAAGGTGTAATTAATTTGAATTTTAAGAGTGTCAGAATCTCCTAACTGTTCAAGGGACTGAAGAGCCAGGCTCTAATGATACATGGTCACTGCCCCAAGACTTCCGTACTCCAGAACCTTCTGGCACCTGGCCAGTATGTGGTCACTGGTCACACCCATTGCCACCAGAAGACAGGGAAGGAAAAAAAAAATGCAGAAGTCAAATGTGTCCATTCTGTTAGTTGGCAGCAACCCACTCTGCTAGCAATTTAACAGAGGTGGAAAATTAACAGATGGTGTTCCTCCTTACTCCCCAGTATCAGAGAAAATCCAGGGGTTGATTTTAGTGCCCTATACAGCATCTGGCCCTTGTCAAGTACTTGATAAATGCATAATGATACACAGTTATCTATTTATCAAAAAGAAGTAAATATAATCAACACTTCAAAAGCCACTCTATTTTTAAATTTGGGGGCTTTTGCATTTTCAAAAGCAGTATCAGTTTAAAGATATCCTCCCAGCCCCAATCACCTATGTTTGCTCTCACTCAGGGCCTCACCTCCCTCTTCATCATCACCTTCACCTCTTCATAAAGAGCAGGTAAGAGATGCTCAGAGATGACCGGCTCACCGTTTGGCGGATGGTAGCTCTGAAGCAGTCCCCAAGCCCACAGCCCAAGCTTTCAGAGTTGTTTTTATCAGCAGCACCCATTGCTCTGCATTATCATAGGTTAAAAGGTGACACTTCAGAAGCTTTTTACAGTCTCGTAAAGTAGAAAGGGAAAAGACTGATGTCAGCTGGTAGCGAGGCAGATTTATGGTTCAAATTCATATCCATCAAACATGGGACAAATTTTTAGCAAGGTACATCAAGTTTATTTCTTCTCCAAAGGGTCTAACTCAATTGGTGAGAGGGGGAAGGGAATTATTTCGCTCCACTATCATTAAGATCAAATCTAAGCTCCTTGCCTCATGCAAAGGGAAGAAAAGACAGTAAGAAGGTGTGATACGGCGCGCGGAGTTAGAGACCTCTGTTTAAAAGGACAAGTTGGTCTAAACACCTTGAGGCTTCCTGTCCACTAGACTGGACTCGGTTGGGTTCTGCCAGCCCCTTTTCTCCCCTGGGAATTTGCCTTGATACATGAGGTTTTATGAAAGCCAGTGAAGAAGAGTGAAAAGGAAGAACCATCAGGGGACCCGGTGAGTCGGGAATATATTGCTGAGCTCCACTCCACATGTGCAGCCTCTTCCCAAAGTCAGTGACAGCAGTCAAGGGCATTGAGGGAAATGTAGAGCATTGTGGGAAAGGTCATCTACTCCCCTCTGGACCCTCCCAAATCCTCCTGAACTGAGACTGAGCCCAAGCTCTTTGGGGTGTAGAATCCCTCAGAGAGCATCCAGCAGCCGTACAAGTGCAGTCTGGGGGGATGTTGAGGAAGCCGAGCCCCAACATTTGTACTTTGTGCCCCCAGGCCTGTGAAGCTCACCCCTCCCCCCCACCAATGCCCCCGGTGAAGCCCAAGACCATGAGGCATTCCTCCTCGCAGATACTTGCATTGGACAAGGTGGGGTTCGGGTGCTCACACTGGAGACTTAAACTCATGCTTTCCGCAAGCCATTCCATAAAATGCAACCACACCGCACGTAAAGGCAATGAAAAAACAGCACAGAAATATCGCTTACCGAAAGACACTTGCATCTGAGTGGCAGGACCTCAATTCAAAGTCATGGGGTCTGACCCTGATCACGTTAAGAAATGTGACTTTGAGGCAGTCACTTAACTTCTATGAATCCACTTCCCTGAGTAAAAGTGAGGTTACAGAAATAACACTTAAGCACTAGGCAAAAAGAGACACATAAAGAGACGCCAGTTAAAGAACGAGGTCATTAGGCCTATCTCTCCACAACACAGGTGCTGTTCCTCATTTCGGTCACACTGTATGAGACACTGGATGCTTAGTAAGTGTCTCCAGGGACTTCCCTGGTGGTCCAGTGGTTAAGACTCCACGCTCCCAATGCAGGGGGCCCAGGTTCAATCCCGGGTCAGGGAACTAGATCCCACATGCTGCAACTAAAAGATCCCACATGCCACAACTAAGACCCGGCGCAGCCAAATAAACTAATAATAAATAAAGTGTCTCCATCTTTCCCTTTAATTGCTCCCGCATAGTAGGTGCAGTGCCTGGGACCAGACCACGGGAGCATGCCGATGCTGTCCGTAACTTCTGGGCACATGTGACCTTAGGAGGGAAGGAAAAAGGAAGATTCCTTTTTTGGACGAAAGCCATTTAAAATATGCAAAGTTACGATAAGCCACCCACTCTCCTAAGAGCCCAACATCCTTAAGAGATACCCTGGGAGCTCAATTAATCTGTTTTCAAGCTCAGTTCCTACTGACATCACATTAATAAAGGGAAAATTCCTCACAAGCACCTTTTCTGTGAGAAAACAAGTGTCACACTGTCCCTCGATCTGGCTGTAAATTCCTGCTGCTTCTGCTTCCCCAATTAAAGACACTTTTAGAGGAAGAACACAATTCTTACAGAGCCACAGAAAATATACATCTGGGCTCAGACTCCTCAACGCTGACTGGGGAGAGGCAGAAGGATGGATGAAAAATACTCTTAATGAGGAGACTCTCAGCCTTAGGTCCAGACAAGCAGGTGCCTAAAGGGGGGAGGTGAACACAGCGGGAGGGGTGGGCGCCTCACGGCCAGGTGGGAAAATAGCTGCAACACTCAGGGGCCACTGGGTTGCCTGCGGACCCAGACCAGACCTTCTGGAAAGGGGATGGGGAAGCAGGGAGCCCCCCGGTAGCATCCAGGAGCATTTAGAATCCACTGATAATCAAAGCGGAGGGGCAGGCTGCTAGCTTGCCCCTGGACAGAGCGGGCGGTCTGGAGCAGTGGGAAAGAAACACCTTGACACTCAGGCTAAACCTTTTGTTGTGCTTTAATCTCTTCCTCTTAATCTTCAATGAGAAACCATTCTGAAGATTTCTGGATATCTGAGCAATGTCAGACTGGCGTGTTAGCTATATTTGCTAACACTGTGCAAATGGATTTGGAGAAGGGAAGTTTCCAGGAGGTGGGAAAACACGTAGGAGGCTGAGGAAAGGTCTCAGGAAGAGGCTAGTGAGGACCTGAACCAAAGGAGCCGCAGAGACATCGCCAGTGCGCATGGATGCAAAGACCAAGGCCCATCAGTGCTGGCACCTACCCCCCTAGGCTCTTGGGAACCAGCAGTTAGAGGGAGGTCTCCTGAGAGCTTGTCACAGAATACGCCACTCTCTACATGTTTTATTCATATGTCATCAGTCATCCTTTAAAAAACTAAAACACAATTCACAACGGTTTTAATGTGGAATTCATACAATTTTAATGAAATCAAGATCCATGTTAATGAAAAGTATAGAACTTGCTACTAATTCCAACTTACTACTAATTCCTCCCTTAACAGGTAAGTATCTTGAAATGAAAAATGGTGGTAGTTTGTAAATAAACCTTTTGAATGAATAGGAATTTATAATAATTATTAATAATATGAATACTAATTAATAGTATTAATTTAATTTAAATTGTTTTGCATGTAGGTTAAGCTATAAGGATGTTCATAGTCGTCCTATTACTAATCTCAAAATCTGGAAACAATTTAATTGTCCAAAAAGAATTAGTTGAATAAGTCGTCATGTATCCATAGGATGAAAAACTTTTTAAGAATTAAAAAGAATGTCATAGAAATGTATTTATTTAAATGGAAAGACTTTTTCTGTTGTTGGGTGAAAAAAATCAAATTACAAAAGAGCACGCAACGTAGGAGCTTTTGCTTAAAAACAAAAGGATGTGCATAGAAAAAAAATCTAGAGGAATATATACCAAAATGTTAACAAGGGTTATAATAAGTGGAGGAGTATGAATAACTTTTATTTTCTTCTTGTTTGCTCCTCAGCATTTTTTCATTGTTGCTTTGTTTCTAAAATGAATATGTACTACGTGTGTAATAAGAGTTATCTTCTTGAAGATGTGCATGTGGTATTAAAAATATGAATGTAAGGTTTCAGAAAAAAGGCGATGGGCATCAGAAGGAAAGGTGCGGTAGGGGACCAGCCCAGTCGGACTCTGAGTTCTAATAGGAATAGAGGAATAGAACACATGTGGCAAATGGCCAAGAGCGAGGCTCTGGATCCCAGCTCAACCACTTGTGATGCCGCCCAAGCTACTTAATCTCTCTTTTGAGTTTCCTCATCTATAAAATGGGCGAAAAATACTCCTCCCTACCCCACTGTGTTGTTTGAGAGCTAAATGAGTTAATACAGCATGTATAAAGTTTCTCAGCTTCCAACAAAGTCTGGCAGGTGATAAGCTTTACACGCACTTGCTTATTTAAAAATATTTCCTTTTAACGATGCCTGAGATGAATAGGTGAAAACATCACGTCATTATCCCACCCCCTTAGGGCTGAGTCAGCTGGGTAGAGAGAAGGCTGGTGATATGTTCCTTTCAAACACAGTTCATCATCTTAATTTCTTTAAAAAACCAATTCACTTCCTTTCCTCCTCCCCATAAAAGCTCTTTGGGAAGTTTTGCTTTATTGCTAATGGTTTTCTTTATAACTGGATGATCAATTCAACTGAGATTAATTGAGCATGAAGCCGGCATCATCTGTGAAGCCATTTATCAGTGAGAAGGAACCGGAGCACACCGCAGCCCACCAGCTGTCATTATCTGAGCGCTCGTTCCTGAAGCCTCAGGCACACCTGAGCCTCAGGTGGCCCGTGTGTTTGCTGAGCGCGCAGGCAGCAGAGAGACTGCCGGTCCCCGCCCCGCACCCCCCCACCCCCGTTCCACTGCAGAGAGGCCACGTCACCGCAGGTGGTCCTTGAAAACCTCAAATGCCGAATTTACTCCGCTGTCATGCAGCATCTTGCTGTAACACTGTTTACTGAAAAAATAAATTTAATTTAAAGCAGATATGATCTGGATCCTATCCAATAGGGTTTCAGTAATGAAGTACCAAAAGCATACATATTCTTACGACGCTGAATCCAGCACGGGCTCTGCAATAGTACATTAGTAGAGTTTTGGAATAAGGTTCCCGTTTATTTGCCAGTAGTGTAGGTTGCCTTTGCTTACAAATAACCATATGTGATATGCGTGTGTGAACAAGTGACATGCACTGAATACGATGATGGCAGATGACAGACGGGTGGATACTTCCAGGACTCATGTGCCAGGCAATCTTGCGGGCACTTCACAGCTCCCACCTCATTTAATTCTCACAACCTACGCAGTATGGGTTCTGTTATTTCCCTATTTTGCAGATGGGAGAACCAAGCACAGAGGTGTTAAGCACCTTGCCCGCAGTTACACAGCAAGTCAATGGCAGAGCTGGGATGCTAACTCCGCAGTAGGGCCCACAGACCATGCGCCTCCTAACCTTTCTGTTACACTGCGTCACATGTGTGTACGTGTGTACAATCAGTCAACTGCCTTTTTCAGTTCCTACACAAATCCAGGGATGCAGGAAGTTCTGCAGCTGGCTGACATCAGCTTTTAAAAGCTCTGAAGCCAAGGTCGCTCTTAATCAGTCATCCAAGCCCAGGTGTCATATCCTCTGCGCACCCCTTTTCCTAGGCAGAGAGGAACACAGAGACACTCTCTCCATCCAAGGCTGCTTCTTCCTCTCCTCCTACACAGGCGGAGGTCAATTCATTTGTGTGTGTGTGTGTGTGTGTGCGCGCACGCACGCGTGTGTGTGTGTTTAATTGCTGGACATTCACAAGCACCTAGAATATTCCAGATGCTGCACCCCACTGCGGTGGTTAATTTTAAGGGTCGACTTGGCTGGGCCACAGTGTCCAGATGTTTAATCAAACATTAACCTGGGTGTTTCTGTGAGGGTGTTTTGGGATGAGATGTAAATTTAAATTGGTGATCTTTGGGTAAAGCAGATGGTCCTCCATAATTTGGGTGGGCTTCATCCAATCGGTTGAAGGTCTGAATAGAACACAGGACTGACCTCCCCTGGGCAAGAGGTAGTTCTGCCAGCAGATGGCCTTCAGACGTGAACCGCAGCATCAGCTCTTCCTGGGTGTCCCAGTCCATTCACACTGCCATGACAAAATATCGCAGGCTGGGTGGCTCATAAACAACAGAAGTTTATATCTCACAGCTCCGGAGGCTGGCAGTCCAAGATCGGAGCGCCGGCACGGTCAGGTGAGGGCCCTCTTCTGGGCTGCAGACTGCTCACTGTATCCTCACAGGCAGAAGGGGCGAAGGAGGGACCCAGAGCCTCCTTCACAGGGCATTCATCTCACCCATGAGGGCTCTGCCCTCACGGCCTCGTCACCTCCCAAAGGCCCTGCCTGCTAATACCATCCCGTTGGGCGAGAGGATTTCAACATATGCATTTTGCGGGGGGACAAAACATTCAGACAAGCACACTGGACCAGAGCACTGGCCCACCCTGCAGATTTTGGACCTGTCAGCCTCCGTGATCACATGACCCAAATCGGATGTGCTCAGAGCGCATGCAGTCTCCACCAGCTGTCACTGGGAGTGAGGGGGGTTCCGCTTTGAGGAAGGGGGACTACATGACCTTTCAACTCTTTACAGAGCTAAAATTTAAGATGTGGTTATTCCAATACATGGTACTTCCCTTACTACAGATTCCAACTTCAAGGAAAACACTCTTCACCCATGTGACCAAATATAAAAACAGGACAGAATCTCAGGCCCTAGTCCCAGTGTTTAAAGGGACAGGTCTGTAAAGCAACAGGCCTCACACAAGTCTGTGACCCAGATCCTGTCACCGGCCTTTTAAACTCTGAATCACAGAAGTCACAAAGGGAGAGGGATGCTTTGCTCTCCCCACTACCACATTTTTTTTCCTAAGGGAAAAACAACAATGACCAAAGGAAATCCTTTGTGGGAGACTTCCTACCATTCCAGAGCTACCATTCAAAAAAATAAAAAATGAAAAAAAAGGTCATGAAATTGGGCCACCTCTCCCGGCAAGAGACCAGCACGGAACTTGACAAGGGGACCATTCTGCGCTTCCTGTCGAAGTTATTTCGCGAGTAGCCATGGTCGTCCTCACTGAGCCAAGCTTCCTAGTGGAGGTCATGTTCACAGCCAGGGTACCCAGCTAAATGGCTCTGATTCAAGGACCAGCCCCTGTGCTAGTTCCCCCGTGAAAGGGATCTGTCACCTCTGGGGATGCTGAGGCTGCGACCGGGGTGCCAGACAGACACTGCTATAAGAAGCACACAGCGGGCCTGTGTAACACTGCTTAGCACCACGTGCTATACATCAGCGAGAGACTCCTGAAATCAGCCTTCCACCCAACCACGCTAACCGGGAACCTTAGACCCCGAAGCTCCAACCAATTTCCTAAAATGTAACTAATATGGTAGAAAACACCTATGTACGCACGCCTAAGCAATAAAACATCACGTTAGGATGTAGAATGCTTCGAACATTGCTTCATGATCACCAAACATTTAATACGTTGTAACAAAGAGTTGCTTGATCGATGTCCTGTGTCTTCTCCCTCAGCTTAGCTACCAAGGCACTCGCCCCCAGTCGCCATTCAATAGCCTTTAAAACAATTCCGTCTATGAATTGTATTTAGAAGGTAATGCAAGACCACTCCTGCAAACTGTTTTGTTTAAATGTTGCATGGCACTTGGGGGGTCCTAAAGACACACGCTTTTCTATGTAATCATTGACTGAAAACCGCCGTACTGAGAGATACAGACATGCTATGAAGTTGGGTTTTAATCATTCAAAAGGCATTCTATTGAGAAAATACTCCCTGGAAAGACACTGTGGAGGAGGTACTATCACTGGTTTGCTTACAGGCACCCCTCATTTTATTGCGCTCCACAGATGCTGCATTTTTTACACATTGAAGTTTTGCGGAAACCCTGTGTTGAGCAAGTTTTCTGGCGCCACTCTTCCAACAGCATTATTTTGTAAATTAAGGTGTGCACATTGGTTTTTTAGACATAATGCTATTGCACACTTAACAGACTATCGTATAACGTAAACACAACTTTTATATGCACTGGGAAACCAAAACAACTGTGTGACTCGCTTTAACGTGATATTCGCTTTACTGCGGTGGTCTGGAACCGAACCCACAATATCTCCAAGGTACGCCTATATTTTATTTATTTATCTGTCTCCTCTCACTGGACTGTAAGCCCTACAAGAGCAGGGATTATTTCTGTTTTGCTGATAAGTCCCCGGTGCCTAGAAAGGACTGGCCGTGAGTCTTCTGGAGTCCTGGAGAGGAAGTGTGTGATGCCCGTTGGATGAAAAAATCAGCAACAGTCAGGGAGGCTGAAGGGAGATGCATGGATTACTAAATCCTCATCATCTATGAGGAGAAGCTGTGAACAGAGCGCTGGACCAGAAACCGGGAGTCCTGAGCTTGGAGTCCTGTCCTGGCCCCTCAGTTACTCACTGTGTGACCTCAAGCCTCATTTTCCTCTCCAGGCACTAGATTATCTAACCTGCCTCCAGCTCCATCCCTGGGTCCCCATCTGATTCCAATGGGAATAAACCTATCAGGCTCCAAATGGGAGGGGACAAAAAAGAGCAGACAGTCTCTACTAGGAGGAAATAGGGGACAGGTAGCAAAAGAGAAAGCAAGCACAGAATGTGGTTTAAAGGTGAAGCCTGGCCTCCCTCGGGCACTCCCATCTTGTTGCATCACTTTGCCGTGATGTTCAAAAACAAAGAAACCATTTCAGAAGTACCTTACGGTGTTCCAGGACCTCAATCTACATTCCCTTTAACAACATTTCTGCCTGCAGAAAAAGAGGCAGCTGAGCTTCCCAGCAAAGAGGCACGAAGCTGTGGTTTCCCCCTGAGGTGTCACCCGTCCAGCAATGCTGCTTCTGGTAGGTGTGTCCCCAGCCGCTGTTCCCTGCTTGCAGCCAGTAAGCACAACCTGGAGATCACGGAGATCGGCAAGGACTGTGTGCTCGGCTTCTGGTGCCGGGAAAAGAGAGTCCAGCAGAGCAAAGAGAATGAGCCCTCACCCCGTCCAGGGCAGAGGTGGGCACTGGAGGAGGCTCCCACCACCTGGATGGACAGGTTTCTGACAAGAGGCCATCCTTCCGGGGCAGGCACGCTGACAGCCAGGGAGTGATGCGGACTTAGCGGGCACTGTGCTAAGCCCTTTATGGACAACACTGAGTTTGGTTTTCAAATAGCCTTAGGAGGTAGGTCGTATTTTTGTAGATGAAGAAATGGAGACATAGAGAGCTTAAGTGACTTCCTGAAGGTCACACGGACAGGATACAGAAGACGTAGGACTAAATCCCTGTGGTCTGGCCCCAGAGCTCCAGTTCCTTACCGTCTCATATCCAAACCACTTCTGGGCTTGTCCTGACACCGGGCACACCTTCCACCCCTTACACACTGGAATCCACCCCATCCCTGCCGCAGTGTTCCAGCTCTCCTAGGCACTCGGTAATGTTCAAATGTGCTCTTGACTCTTCCATCTTTAAAAGTACTTCCAACCAAAGCCCTCCAAGTTCAGACCAAACTCTCTCTTGCCATCATGGCCAGAGTTCTACAAAATGTGTGCAACATTATTTTCTCACCTCCTACTCACTGCCCACACCTGAATTATCAGGAAGCTTCTGATCTCACCAAGATCACTAACCTTCCCCTTGTTGCTAAGTAGGCGGTTTTTCTGGTTACCATTTCACTTGATTTGTCAGCCCCTTTTGCACTGTTAACCATGACCTTGTTCTTCTAACCTGCTCATCTGCTCGTAAGAACTGACACTTAACCCTGTCTTCGGAGTCCCATCTACGCCAACCACCTCGACCGCCAAGGCTTCTGCCGCTGGCCTGATCCTATTCTCGTTCTTTCTCTGAGCACGTTCTCCTACTGCATCCTCTGGCTGCTGCTGCCGCTAGTGACCGATACTGGCCACCAATCATGCACAGGTGGGGGCTGGCTCCATGCCCTGAGCGCCGCGGGTCCGGCAGGCTGCCGCCTGGCATTCCCAGTCCCCAGGGGAGCCTTCTCCCTGGAAGCCCCGGTGTGCTGGAGCTCCGGATCCGTGCAGGCAGTCTCCTACCGCGCGTGCGTGTGTGCACGCACACGCCTGTTCAACCACAAGCCCAGCCAGATCCAGCTTCCTCCGACCCAGTGCAACTGTGTGTGGGGAGGTGGCAGACTTCACCTGCTCCCTTCTGACTCAGCCCGTTCCTGGCTGGGGTTTGCCCAAATGGGCCGCACGGGTGGAAAAACACAAGCCTTTCCACTTATCATCCAGATGTTTCCAGATATTGTCATGTTTGTGGTTAGAAGACATCTGGGTGTCTGCTTGACCCGGAGTCCACTTTTTGCCCAGTGGACTTGCTGTCTGTCATATAAAACTCTGACGGGGTCGTCTCTCTTTTCCCCTCAAATCTGCCATTTCTTTCTCTCCGCTGACATCCAGAAGGTGAATCCCAGGTGTGACTGTCATTTCAGAGCAAGTGTGGCTGAGTCACCTCCTTGGAGCTTTGCACAGATCAGCCCGGGGACTGGCTGCGGGGCTCGGCGCTCGGCCACTCAGCGGAAACGGTGTCCTCTCCTCCGTGCTGGCCGGGCCCATGGCTCTGTCCGTTCTGGACAGGTCGCCTGACCATCACCCCTGGGTTCCTCCCCTGAAAGATCCCAGTTCCTAGTACTTCTCTCTGCCGATCCCAGGGGGATGTATTAATGGAAGCCGAAGCCTTTTTTTGTTTCTTGAGAGGGAAGTTTCTATAAATACAAAACACTGTTATGATATGACCCTATAATTCACCAACCAACCAATTTTTCCTGCACATCTGTGATTGCAAATTCATTCATAACAGGGCTCCTTGCTACAAGTCAGCTGAATTCAAATTTACCATGTCAAAATAACTCTCAAAACCAATTTATTTCTCAATACCAAACTTATTTATCCATTTATTAATCAAGTTATCAATCGATTCCGTAACGCTTGTTTTGCCTCTACTGTGTGACAGGCTTTGGAGTATATGACAAGGACGCCAAGAGGAACAAAACTTGAACTTGTCCTCAAATTGCTTACACTCTATGCTCATTTGCTAGGGCTGCCATAATAAAATACCACACACTGGGGGGACCTAAATAACAGAAATTTATTTTTTCACAGTTCCGGAGGCTGGATGTCCAAGATCAAGGCGTTGGCAGGTTTGATTTCTTCAGAGGCCTTGCTGCTCGACTGGCAGACGGCCATCTCCTTACCCTGCCCTCAGGTGGTCTTTGCTCTGTGCACCCACACCAAGACCCACCCTGGTGTCTCTTCCTCTTCTTACAAGGACGCCAGTCAGACTGGATTAGGACTCCACCCTAACAACTTTGTTTTAACTTAATCACCACTTTGAAGACCTTATACGTTACTTCTGAGGTACTGGGGTTTGGGACTTCAACATATGAATTTGGGGAGCAAGACACAGTTCAGCCCATAACACCGTCTAATTGGAGAAGTAGAGAAGTTTAAAAGTGATTCCAACTACGTGTATTAAGAACTATGGTAGAGGAGACACTGGGTGATTCTGAAGCATCAAACAGGACACCTACACCCGTAAGGTTGAGGGAAAGAGCAGTCAAGGAAGGCTTCTGGGAGGAGGAGGTTCTGAGCCATGCCACATGCTTTGGACAAGGGAGTGTGAGCAGAAGTGACCTGTGTCAATTCCAGGTGGAAGCTCTAAGAGCCTGTATGTGCTTCTCCGTGATCCCTCTTTTCCCTTTGCCACAAGAATGACCCCTGTTCACAGAGTTCCCTTCATCAGCCCAGGTCCCAGAATGACGAGGATGCAGAGTGGATGTGCAGCCAACCTACAATGGTCAGAGAGCACGAGTGAGAAATAAGCCTCTGCCACGGTGAACCACTGAATTTGGGGATCACTGATAATTGTATTACTGCCGCATGACCTGGCCCATCGTAACTGAGGCAGCCACAGAAGCCAAAGGGAAGAGAGTTCCATGAAGTAACTAGCAATGCACATTGTCAAATGCTGCAGAGCCAGTTCAGGGAAAATCTGAAACCACAGGCAAGGGGGTGGACAGACAGGGGAAGAAGATCCCTGAGGCAGCAAGAGGGAGATGTATTACAGAGGGAGGGGACTGGCCTAAGACGTGAGGAGAGGCACTTCCTTTCCTTAAGTCTCAGTGGAAGAGCCTGGAAGACACTAAGCGTGAGTACAGGTACGATATTAGGAGGCAGGTGGGCAGGAAGCTAAGGTAGCTTGGAACAGGCACTATGAAATCAAAATAAAATTAAGAACTCTATGCTATAATAACTAAAAGGAAGGAGGCATGACTTTTGCCTGGAGCAATAAAGGAAGATAGAAAAGAGGGGATCTGAGCTCGGCTTGAAGGTCAGATATATTTGTTAAGGTAACACTGGCTACTCTAAGAGACAAATCCCAAAATGTGAGTGGCTTGACTCAATAATAATTTTTTCTAACATGAAAAGTTCAAGATCATGGAGGAGAGGCTCTGCGCCACTCAGTCTCTCAGGGGCAAGACCGATGAAGACTCTGCCATCTTTGATACCTGATCTGCATCATCGAGTTGTCCTGATACTTACATGCAGTTTGCAGACAGAGGAAGAGATCGGTGGAAGAGTGAATGCAGCAGGTTTGTATAGGCAAGGTCTGGCACTGGTATCAAGCAATTACACCCACACCTGACTGCATGGCAGGCTGGGAAATGTATCTGAGCAGACAGCCCAGTCTGCCCAATGGGTAATTGTAATGTATTGAGTGAAAAGAGCAGGTTACGAAACATGGATACAGTTTGTGCCTCGTGTGGTTAAAAAAAAAAATTAAATGCATATACCGTATTTGCATGAAAAGAACCCAAAAGTTAAGCCTGGTTTTCTCTGAGAGACTGGATAACAGATGATTTTTTATTCCTCTTTGTCGTTTCCCATACTTGTTATTTAAAATATTCTTAAATGATCATTTGTTGCACTTGTAATTAATTAGGAAAAATATAATAAAAGTTATAAATAATATCACCTTCTCCTACCTATTTCTCAGGTTATCTATGAGACACATGGAAATACTTTGAGAAAAGGCCACACTATTTAAATGTCCATTATTATGATGATCATAATCAGTCCTGCCTGACTACTTTCTGCCACTATTTGAACAGGAAGTTAGAGGCGCACAGAATGAACCGGAAGTGACATGGCCACAGGGGTGGGGCAGGTGATGAAAGAGGATCCAGGCTCCACCTCGGTGCTTCTCAACCTGAGTTGTACTTTAGAATCACCTAGAGAGTTTAAAAATAGAGATCAAGCGAATCAGAATTTTCCAAGTACAGGGCCAGGCGTCAGCATTTCCCACAGGCTTCTCAGTAAATTCCAATGTTCGGCAGGACTGAGAACTTCTCTTTTACATACAGGAAAGCCTGGGCACTTGAAGCCACTGTTTTATTGTTTATTGGGAGAAAGGGACAGGGATGAGGGGACTGGGATATGGTCAAGCCCAAAAAGAGATCCTTTGAGTGTCCGAATGTCCTAGTATGCGATCAGGCCTTTGTCCAATAATGGGTGTTACAACCTCAATTTGACATTTTCCATTGGATGGAGTTGGGAAAACTAGAGTATGAGGCCACCCCCCACCCCCCCGCCCCAGAAACTGGTCTAGTTCTTTTACAGGAAAATTTCCTAGCCTCTGTGGTACAGATAATGACGACTCACATACTTCCAGAGCAGATTATAGCCATCAATGCAGTTCCCTGGGCATTTCTTCACTGCAGACTTATAATCGCTTTTCTTTAAACTGATGGCTATTTATTCCAACATTTTCCCACTTAGTAGTTTATTGATATACAATAAACTGAACATGTTCAAGTACACTACTTGGTACATTTTGGAATATGTATACTCTGTGAAACCGTCACCACTATCAGGTGATGAACGTAAACATCGCCCTCAGGAAACTTCCTCGTGCCCCTTCAGAATCACTCATGGCGACCTCACCCCCGTCTCCAGGCAACCGAGGATCTGCTTTCTGTTACTACTGATTAGTATGCATTTTCTAGAATTTTACATGGACGTATACAGTACCTGTCTGTCTCTCTTCATTCACCGTAATTATTTTGAGATTTGTCCATGTTGTTGCTTACTAGTATTTCATTTTATGGATACAGCATAATTTATTTATTCATTTCCCTATAGTCGTGTCCAGTTTGGGGCTATACAAATAGAGCAGCAGTAAACATTCACATGCAAGTCCTTGTAGGGATATGTGCTTTCAGTTCTTTGGAGTAACTACCTAGCAGTGGAACAGCTGTATCATATGGTAAGTGAATGTTAAACTTTTTAAGAAACTATCAAACTGTTTACTAAAGTGGTCGTACCATTTTATATTCCCACCAGGAGGGTATGAATTTCCAATTCCTCCAACTCTTCAACAATTGGTATGGCCAGTCTTTTAAATTTTATCTATTCTTACAGGTATGTAGTATTATCTCATCATGGTTACTTCCTTAATGATTAATGATGAACTTCAACCCTGACCTCACATGAGGTATCTACCTAGATAGGCAGACACATATATACCTCCACAATAAATTATAAACTTAAATACACACACAAAAAATATGAAGCTTCTAGAAAAAACACAGTTGCAAAACATATTTGCAATCTTAGGTAGGCAAAGATTTCTTAGATAGGGCACAAGAGGAAAAACAATATTTATAAAATAAGATACTGAACTTTTTCAAAATTAAAATCTTTTGCTCTTCTAAAGACACTATTAAGAGAATGAAAAGGCAAGCACAGTCTGGCAGAGATTTTTGTAAAGCATATACCTGGTAAAAGACTTGTGTCTAGAGTATATCAAGAATTTTCAAAACTCAATAAAACAAAACAAACAATCCATTTTTTTAAGTGGGTGAAAGATTTGAACAGTCACTTCACCAGAGAAGAGATATGGAGAGGAAATAAAAACCCCAAACTATGCCCAACACCATTGTCCTAGTAATCCCTTTCAAGGTAGGCCAAGTAAGTATCATCTTCATCATCATCATCATCTCAGTTTTGCAGATGAGGAAACCGAAACTCAAAGAGATCACATGACTTAAGATGACACAATCAGGAAGTAGAAAGTCTGGACTAGAGCTCTGGCTCCAGCCCGGTGTCTTTCCATGACACATCCAGTAATTCAGAGGGCCAGCAGCGATTCTAGGGCAGCATCCTATGAGAAGAGTCGGGGGCGAGAGGGATCGGGCATGCATCATCGGGCACACACAGACAGCAACACGTAAAGGAGAGGAGGTGAGAAGGCAGGGTGGGAATGTCTGGGCAAATCAGGACCAGAACTCGCTGAACCCAAGGAGTACTCAGACGCTAACATGTTGGGACCTTGCCAGGCAGGTGAACAGTCAAAGCTAGAAAGGATCACGTGTGCCAGAGGCCAGTACAAGTTGGGGTTCAACTCCCAGGTAGGGAATCCACGCAGCAGATGAGACTCAGAGCTGCCTGTGATGGGTAGCTGTGCCAGAGAGAGGAGCCTTGAAGCCACACTGGAGAGATGAGCAGATCACCACGACCAGAACAAAATCAGAGCCAGGCACAAGCCCTGGTACACTGGAGGTGGCAGAGATAAGAAGGAAGATGCCCTGCTTAACCACTGAACACGTCCCGGGGGCCCAGATGAGGCAGGAATTGGAGGGTGTGGGATTGATCTAAGCAGGCCACTCTAGGGCGGTGACATTCGGTTGCTCTTGGAGACTGACACATAAAAGTCACTGGTAGGAGTTGTGGGTCAAATGTGATTCATTTTGGGTCCTTTAATTTCAGATCTCAACTCTGTTTTAATTGTACCTTGATTAAATGGTCTCAAAAAGAATAACTGAATTTTTTTAATATTACTCATCTACATACCTTTAATCATATCCTTGATCTTACTAATCAGCCGTCTCAACACTGTGCCTGACGATGTTGCCTTACAGATACTGTGATAAGTCCAGAGCCAACAGAAGGCCCTACATATGCGAAAGAAATTGCTCTTTGTCATTCTTCTGCATTGCCGGTCAAGACAGAAATGCAAGGGACGGGTGGGACATGGTGGAGGGGACTTTGAAAACGCAATGTCCCAAATTAAACACAGCAGGTGCAGTGCTTAGTTTACATTTGCATTGACTTCAGTTTCCTTTTATGTGCAGTTAACAGGTCACTCAATCTGGTTTACAGATCCTGTTATTTACCATTAAATACAGGCGACCTTTGAATGGACTTCTTCTCTCAACAATTTACTATGCCTTACATTGATTTTTTTTAATTAGTTTAACTTTTTAAAAAAATAAATTTATTTATTTTATTTATTTATTTTTGGCTGCACTGGGTCTTCATTGCTGTGCACGGGCTTTCTCTAGTTGCGGTGAGCAGGGGCTACTCTTCGTTGCGGTGTGTGGGCTTCTCATCGTGGTGGCTTCTCTTGTTGCGGAGCACGGGCTCTAGGCGCGCGGGCTTCAGTAGTTGTGGCACGTGGGCTCAGTAGTTGTGGCTTGCGGGCTCTAGAGAGGAGGCTCAGTAGCTGTGGCGCACGGGCTTAGTTGCTCCACGGCATGTGGGATCTTCCCGGACCAGGGCTCGAACCCGTGTCCCCTGCACTGGCAGGTGGAGTCTTAACCACTGCGCCACCAGGGAAGTCCCATACAATTATTTTAATTTCCAGTTTTAATTTTACCCTACAGACTTTTGACACAACAGATTGAAGGCCAATGATCTCATGGAAATGCAAAAAGCCCCTTAACAGACAGTTACTGTGCGTTGAGTTTCAGAATGTGTCATCGAAGTCATCTGCTTCTTCTGCCAGGAGGCCTCCCAAGCTCAGCCACGCCATCCACACACTCAAGCTACCTTCACTGTCCTGCCCCAGCCCTGCCACGTGAGGCCAAGTCACAGTCAGACGCACATCACAGACCGGAGTGAAAGCCACAGAGGTCTCCAGGGACACTTCAGGACTGTCAGAGTCCGAGCCAGGGTGCCCAGAAGAACAGCCATGAGCACAAGGCCAAGACAGTCTTCTGCAAGCGATCCAGCAAAGAGCCTCAGGCTTGTGGACTTTGGACCGGGTTGTGATCCCGGCCAGACACAGCCCTGAGCCAGCACTTCCTTCCCATCCGTGCCCAGATCCGACCTTATTTCCTTTGTGATCACCTCAGATTCACTAAAGGAACCATTTTTCTCGGGCAGTGCGTTTCTGAGAAATCAGTAGCTCTGTCTCTTTAGCCTCTAGCAGAGGATGTCACAAAATACTCCCCTGCCTTTCCCCACCTTCCCGAAAGATATAAGTGCGACTGCAGAACAAGAATGCCTGCAAGAGACACGGTGAATACAAAAGGTTCCGTTATGCCAGCACAGTAACCTAAAATTAGCATTTGTGGTTATCATAGGCTTGGAGCTCTCACGTGCACTTTGGCCTCATTCCCCAAACTCCAGTTAACTAAACATCCTGGAGGTCATCTGCCAATACATTTTCCACAAAGCCGTAAAAGTGATAGCCGTGGGGAGCTGAATGGGACCTTTGAGATGGTCCATGCCACCCTCTACGTGATCGTCTACCACAGATGAGGAACAGTGATAACAACATAATTTATCGACCTTAGGCCATCTCCCAAGAACCACGTTAGTGCCTCCTTTCATCCCCCAATGGCCCATCAGAGTTGGAGCTTTATGATCCACATCTAACACATGAGATTTTAAGAGTGGCTAAGTAATGTGTCCAACGTCACAGACTGAGGAAGTAGCGGCACCCGGATCTCCGACTTGGTCCCTTGAGCTCTGAACCCCTGCAGTATATCGGCTGCTTCTCCAGCCAAGGAGCCTCCGTGAACTTCCAGAACTCCAGAATCCCAGTGGGACCCTCTTTGGGCTGGAGCTTTCCATTCCCATACAGGGCAAACCACGTACAATCCTAGAGAACATTGCATCTACCTCCGTTCCAAGCCCAACACAACTGCTACTCTTTTTTTTTTTAATTTGTTTTTTTGAGTGAACCATTTGTAAAGTCTTTACTGAATTTGTTACAATATTGCTTCTGTTCTATGTTTCGGTTTTTTGGTCCTGAGGCATGTGGGATCTCAGCTCCCCAACCGGGGATTGAACCCGCACCCCCTGCATTGGAAGGCAAAGTCTTAACCACTGGGCCTCCAGGGAAGCCCCCAACTGCTAGTTCTTAATGTTTGTGTTAGATCATAAAATGCTAGAGCTGCAGGGGGCTTCTGAGGATGCCTGGCCCCAACCTTTGTTTTAGAAATGAGGACGTAGGACCTGGAGAGGTGAAATGGCTTTCCCAGGATCCCACGGCTAGAAGTCAGAGCAAGGAGTCATGTTTTGGAGTTGAAAGTGGTATGCTGTTTTATTTACTCCATTCCTTTTTTTTTCTCCCTTAAAAATGCAGTTGGACCTGTAACCTGGAACAGATTAGGAACAGATAAGAAAGATCATCATCCTTTCCTGAAAAGAAGTCCCTCTCCAGTTGAGATGACTAACCTTTCCAAGGCTTGACTTTTATTCCAGAATTTATGGAACATGTAGCTCAAGGGTATAATGGGACTTAACTCGAAAAAGGTCAGTTCCCTCTTCAGGGCCTTCTAGCAATTTTATAATAATGCTGTACATTTATATGGAACATTTTCCACTAAGGGGATGGGAGCATCAAAATTTAGTATCTCTCAGTTATTTTTTGAAACGATGGGTCAACTGACGGATAGATCCCCGAGTTCCCAGCACAGGGGAATACGAGGGAAGTAAGATGCAGACAAAGGAAGTAGAAGATACAGCCCAGCTCCTCGCCGCAAAGGGTTTAGAATCTTTGAGATTTTTCTTCCCCTTTTTTGTCCATAAAAGCAAGCAGCCACAGAAAAACTAAGAGCTATCTGCATTCTTTGAGATAATTAATTAAATCTAGAGAAAAAAGAAAAGTGAAAAGGGGGCAAATCGGAAAACAATGAGAGTGAAAAAAGAAAGAAGACGATCAGTGAGGTGGGGGAAAAGGCAACAGTGCTGCATCCAGGGAATGTTCTAGCAGAGCAGGGTTATTTACAGGTGCAGACAGGGAGGTCCTCCAAGTCAGCAGGCAGAATCCCCAGTACAGACCCAATGGCAAGGAGGCAAGCTCCAGGCTTGCAGGTAGCCAGTGGGAGCCAGAATCTGACACAACAAATGCTCCAGGGACTGGACACCTTCCGTGCTGGGTCTCATGGGCTAAGACCTCACCCCTGGGCCAAGAGGGAGACAGAAGAGTAAGAACATGATGAGCCCTCTGGGGGTGACCAACAAGCACTCAGTCCAAGGAATCAGGACAGAAGCCTGGCCACCAGAACTAGGGTCCCAGGGACTTGCATCTTGGAGGGAGGACAGAGCACATGGATGAGAATCATGTCACCAGTTCAGGGCTGGACCAGAGGCAAGGCTTGTATGAGGACGACCTGCAGAACGTTGGCTCAGAACTTTCTAAACCCCTTCTGTCCATGGTCAAATCTCATTCTAGAGACGCTGCCAAGGCTGCATGGTCAGAGAACGGGTAGGAGTCCAGGGACCTGAGCTGTGAAGGGAAAACAGATGACAAGACAGGTGTGAGTGGACGGACACAGGAGGATGGAGACGTGTGCTTACTGAGGGTCAAGGCCTATGATGCCGAAAATGACCTCGTCAAATGGAAGCCCATCCAGAACAGAGAACCCCAAGTGCAGCAGGGCTATCCTCTAGGCAAAACAGGAAATGGTTAAAGAAACTGAGAATGTTTAGGCTAGAAAGGAGAAAACTCAGCCCAAGGGGGAAGCAGGAGACGAATTCAAATATTTAAATGCCACATGAAAGTCTAGATGCATTCTGTGTGTCTAGTCAAACAGAACTGAGCCCAGTGGGTGGAACTCCTAGGGAGCAGTTTTTACTCTCAGTAGAAGGAAGGCATTCATGCAGCCTGCCTCTTCTGGCTCCAGAAGCTCAGTCACTTTGTATCCATTCAACAAGCACTGGCTGATGAGGGGAACCATACACCCTGGTTTGCCCAGTACAGTGCCAGTGGATGCTGTGGTCTCAGCTCCCATCTGCTCAGCAACCCCCTTCCTCGTAAAGAGTCCTGGTTTGCAAAAGAGATTATATGACTCCCTCCTCACTGAGCACGTGCTATATGCCAGGAATTGGACTGAACACTGAGGACACAATTAAACACAGTCCCTGGCTTTGTCAAGCTCATAGTCTAGCCAGAAAGGAGATACTGAAAGAACAAATTAGAATCTAACATGGTGAGGGCTGTGTAAACAAAAGAGCTGGGGATGGAGACATTAATTTCAATATCAGGGATATTAATTTCAATTAATTTCAATATCAGGGATGATAAGTTCAATGCCACCTTCTTCATAAATAATTTGCTGATCAAGTGCTGTGTGCCAGGCTCTATACAGGTACCATGGATATAACACTGAACAAAACAGAACTCCTCCCTCCCTCCCTCATAAAAATCGTACGGCAAATGAACCAAACTTACAAAAGTCTCTTTCGTTTTTGAAAAACCTACTTGCTGGATAGATTTTTTTTTACATATTTTTCGCCAAACCATGCCTTCAGAAATGTCCCATCATTAGTCCTAAATCTGGCCACTGAAGTCCAATAAAATCAAATTCCTTTTCTATACAGAAGTCTTTCAAGTGCAGCTAATACATTTTCCTTAAGTTTTCTATTTTCCAGGCTACATATTCCCAGCTCTTTCATTCAGTTTTCCTACAATCCAGACACCAGACTTCTCACCACCCTGGCCACTTCGTCTTTCTTGGATGTTCATGTCCCTCTAAAAGGAGGCCCAGGACAATCTCCAAGTTAAGGGATGCCCTGGCGGGCACACAGAGACTGGGACCTCTGTTTCTCCATCCTCTTCCTCTCGGCCAGCCCCCCTCTCACGTTGCTGGTCATGCCGACTTGCAGTCAAATAAGAGTCCTGGGTCTTTTCACAAGAACTGCTACTAAGCCAGTATTTGTGTGGATTTCTTTATAATTTGTGTTCCCACAACACTATTACTAATAGTAACATACTACTAGTTCCTACATTATTTCATCTTATTAGCTTATGATTCCGTAGAGTTATAGAATGTTCATGCTCAGAGACATGCAGATCTTTGAGGCCACTCCCTACATTTTACAGATGCAGTTACTGAGTTACAAAGAGGTCACAGGATAGTCTGAAATCGCAAATCACTGCATGTCAGCCCGTCAAGATATAGACACCCTCCCCCTCTGGGGAAACATCGTGGCATCTTTAACCATTTCCTCTCCCTTTCACCTTGAATGCTACAAGAAGAGAGGACCTGCCCTCTAGAAAATAGCTCTACTTCCAGGATCTTCCAATTTTCAACCCATTCTCCATACTTAGCACTAACATTATGTTTTTGAAACATGTAACTGCCCTTGTTAACATCCTATAAACGTTCCCCACTGTACAGAGGCCCAGCCTCTGTAGCATGCCTTAGAAAACCCTGCTTTACCTCTCTGGCCTGTTGTTTCATTATTTCTTCCCTGATGCTCTAACTCTTTTCAATTTGAATGAGTGTCCTTTCCAGATATGCCACATCTGGCCAATACCCCCTGAGCTTCTACCTGCAGCTCCCTCTTTCTGGAACGCTTTTCCCCACTTGGCAAATTCTTAGTTCCCACTTTCAGACTTGCCTTCATGATGAAGTCTTCCCCAAATCCTACCAATGACACCACCCCTCACCCCCGCGCCCACCAGCCCAGGACAGTGAGCAAATTTCTCCTTTCACTGCCTTTCCTGTAACACCCCGTATGTGGGGCATTTGTGCCCAGGTGATGGCTTTATCTCCTCTACAGAACGACTCCGTTGAGGACGCTATTATATCTGCCACCTAAAAAATACTCAACACCAATTCATTGCATTTGTTCAACGAATATTGACTGAACCTATCTGATGCTAGGCTCCGGCCCAGGGAGTGATCCACAAGGTCGTGCCTTTACACACTTCACAGAGGACAGAAGTTCCCTAAAAACAAGGGAGAACAATGGAGTACACGGAATGTCATAACACGGGGAGTACCGCGAGCTCTGGGCACATATAGGAGGGGCGTAGTCTAGATTAGGGGTCACGGAGTGCCTCTCTAGAGGAGTCGCATTTAAGCCAAGACCCGATCATTATCCAAGTGGAGCGTGAGATCGAGACCAATTTATCAAGCTTGTTTCACCTCTAAATGGTACTTTCTGCCATTTCTTTAAAGCCGTTCCTGAGGACAGGAACAAGGATGGAGGTCTGTGGATCTGTGGAGTCTAGAGACCTTCCACTAGCCAGCATTACAGAGGATATGACAAGAGGCGATAGTCAAAGTATTTAGCAGCAGGTAGAACATGGGCATCGGCCAGTCAGCGTGGGCACCGGCCGTAGGCAATCAGGCTACCCACCGCTAGGTATGCAGGCTACACGCCAGCCCTGGGCAGAAAAATCCAAACTGCCATGAATCTCTCTACCTGGAAGAAGGCACCGATGTGGCTCTGATCCACCTCCTTTTGTAGATGGCTTTACTCTACCTATGGTGACACCAGGCACACAAGTGGGTCTAGACAGTTGGTCTAGAAAATATCGTAAATGTACGTACTCAATGTATGGACTGCAGATCCGGCTGTGCAGCCGCTGTCTCCTGGACAGCTATCTCCTGAGTCAGCTAAAACCGCTGGTTGCTGTTTTCACATATCCTTTCCCATTTAATGCTCCTTTAATACCCAGCATGAGTTCAAAAGTGCCCAGTGTCTGCCTTTCTTGCTTGGGGCTTTCTTTGCCCGCCTCCCAGGGGACCGAGGAATTCTAAACATGTGTCTGTGGTGAGGCCACGGGTGTGTCAGGCCACACTCTTATTGGGGTCTGCATCCCGAGAGAGACCAGAGGGAAACTCCATCTGAGAGGTCTGCCATGAAAACAAGGAAGAAGGAAGATCTTACTCTCCTTCCACTAATATCACCCCAGCCCCTTTCTTTGTAGTCTGTCAACTTTATAAGACCTTCGACATGTAACACATAAATAGTATTAAACATAAAAAAAAATCACTCAAGTTTTCAGCACCTTTACAGAAGTAAAGAACATGTTTTGGGTTCACAGTAAAGCTCCCTTCCAAGGGGCAGAGTCTCCTGCATTTATCACGGGACAGAAGGAATGCTTTACATAACGCTGTCTTTTTCCTTTTCTATCTCTTCATTCCAGGGATGTTTATGACGTGCCTATTCTACATCATATATTTTCTTCACCTCGGAAAGTAAAATCGTGGTCCCTAAATTCTGAAGGATCTTGAATCAACATGTATTAAGGAAAAATAATGAGTTCTTTGCATCACCTTTTATAAATTTGGGGAAAATTCAACTGTTTATTACTTCGTATTGCCTATGGTACGGCTCAGTATTTCTGACCCTGGTTCATTTGTTAGAGGGGTTTTTCTCAGCTCTTGCGGGAAGTTGTGGCCGACCTGAGATCAGAAGAGTCCTTTCTCGACCTCCCTTCTTAGACTGATCCCCAGATCAGTCTCAGGGCTGACGAGCCTTAGGGCTTGTGAGCTGAAGCGAGTGAAGGATTATGGATTACGTCACAGTCTTCCTGAGCCCGGAGGCCAACTCCCACCCCTGTCTCCTCAGAGTCCCTGGCCAGCTCGGCCTTCCGGACTCCTGGTTTTCATGGTACCCAGAGAAGGTTCTGGTTGCTTCCAGCACTAGGCTACTCTGGGGTGTGTTTGGAGTCGGATCCAAGAGACGACTGATGACCATACCCCTCGATGTCTCCCCAGCACTTTTCCTTTGCTCCATGGCCTCAGACAAGATCCTAGAACTTGGGGACTCTCAATTCCCTCCTCTAAAAGTTGAAATAATAGGAGCTAGCCCAGAGGGCTGTTGTGAAGATTAAGTATTTGCCCTACGTGGACCCCACCCTCACTCCTCACACCACACCACCCCCAGAGGTCAGGACAGTGGCGGGACGCGGGAGAAGGTGTGCAGTAACAAATGTACCATCTGCCCAGTTCTCTGTTCCAGGAAATCTGGTCACATTACCCCACAGACTCAACCCAAACACTGTTAGTCACTTGCCCCAGCCAAACGAGGCGGACTGAGCACCCAGCTTGGCTTTGCCAGATGGGTGACTAATGCCACCAAAGTAGCTTGTGAGGCTGCCAACAGGCTACTTGTCCCAACGTCCCAGGTAGGGCTCCAATATATACTGCAGGTAGGAGCAGAACTGTTCTGATTTAAGGAGATGCTGCCGGTGATACCACACTCCTCCTTTCACCCTCCCAGCCCCTCTACCTTCAGCACTTCTGCGAAACTCTAAGAGCTATTTGAAAGCCCTGACCCTGGACCATTACCTCCTCGACAGAAAGCATGACACTGGGGGCCCCTGGGTGGACTAAGGCCTTCGGCAGCATCAGCACCCAGACTGGGAGCCCT
The DNA here is from genome assembly GCF_011762595.2 of Tursiops truncatus. Lineage (NCBI taxonomy): Eukaryota > Metazoa > Chordata > Mammalia > Artiodactyla > Delphinidae > Tursiops > Tursiops truncatus. The sequence goes on from NC_047051.1 coordinate 14,909,366, forward strand.
GCAGGCCACCGAGAGGTCATATAATCAATACCTTCCCACACCTTGGGCAACAAGAACATTCGAGAGACATAGCTCACCAGCTTCTTCCATACGCCTTCTTTTTTATTTTTTCCTGCTTCCCATCTGGACGAATATGGGGGCCTCCAGCTGTTCCCATCAGTCAAATCACCAGCATTTCCTTTCTGGGAATACATTTTTCCTGAAGCAGCATTTTAGCACCAGATTAGCCCCTGATGCATTAGTGCTTTTTATCGCCTAGCAATATTTGTCATCCAAAGGGCTGAGTAGCTCAGTTCCCATCTAGCAGGTTATATTTGTTTGCTGCTCTCGGTCAATTGTCTCACTGTAACCTGCACTTTAACCACACACAAAATGGCTCAAAACAAGAAAGTAGAGGCACTATTAGGGCTCAGAAATTCTTAGTCACTGAGCTCCATCTTTCTCTCTTCACTAGCATCTGTCCCCTCCCGCTCACCACCCGCCCCCCACGACTTTTTTTTAAAATCCCAGAACCAATTTTTCAAAGAATATCACTTCCTGGACACATAGCAAGGGTTCAATAAATATTTGATAATATGATTTAAATCACTCGGCATGAAAGGATATTCCAGAGAGCTGAGATTCCCATCACAGAATTTCAGACCCATCAGGGAACTCAGAAATCACATAGAACAAGTCCTTCATTTTGCGGACGGGGAGAGTGGAGTACCAAAAAGTGAGGTGATTCACCCATGTTCCCAGTGCTATCTATTATCATCACTGAGACCTCCTACTTCCGGTCCACACGATATCGGGATTATGCAAACACCTCACTTGTTCTCCCCAAGGTTCCAACCAGAACGTGATGCTGCTTTGCTACCATCTTGACCCTAGGAAACTGGTTAATACAACCTTTTTGTTTCAAAACTGGGGAACTTTCAAAAGTTGGCAAATCAAAAACTAGAATTTCTTTGTTTGCCCAAGACAGTTCATTCAAGATTTCGCAAACCTGCCTGTAGGTTTGCAGAATTATTACCTGGGTGGTTTTCAAAATAAAATTTCTCTACCAGATCCATCTCCAGGCTTGGTAAGTACTTTAGACTCTTCTCATTGCTGGTTTGGGGTTGGTTTGTGCTCTCAGTGATTGCTGCACTTCAGGTCTGAAGACAGCAGATCTCATCAGCGTCCACTGCTTCATCACACGCAAGTGTGGATGGCGTGGAGTGCGTACTTTAAGACCTGAGGGAGATGCACCACTGGTGAGCTCCTGGAATCGCAACTGAAGTCGCCCATCAAAATACAAGTCAAATCATGGTGCTAGATTTCCAAGGCTTAAGAAGTATAGGGGATGCCTTACCTGGTGGCTAAAAGGGCTGTGAGCCAATAATGGTCTACCCAGGGCCCAAGAGGAGTACTGGAAATTTATGCAGTAAATTACATTCTTTTGTGGGTTAAGAGGTCGAGTATCTGGCTTATGTTTCGTTGGAAGTCAACACTGGGCTTTCTAGATTCATCCTCCATGCCGTAGAGATTTAGTGGGACAAAGCCAGATACGGTGGGAGAAATCTGCAACATTTTTGTTCTGAAGAAATATCGGAATCTTAGTTAATTTGTTTTTTAGGAACCATACTAAGCATGGAAAATTTAATATTTTAAATGCCTTGAATGTATTTAAGACTGTCCAAGTGTTTAATAAAGGTCACATTGTAAAAACAAAAACAAAACAACAACAAAAAATACAAATCAAAACCACTTAACCTATAATAATAATAATGGTGAATATAAATCCCACTTGCTAGACCATGGAAAGTAAACTCGTTCTAATCCCAGGTGCCCTGGCCCCTGGGGAGCGTCCTCCCACCCTGAGCACTGCCCCTCCTGGCATGTGAACAGCTGGGGAAGCTGGACTGCTGGGGCTGAAACCTCAGGCCGCAGCCACAGAAGAAGTGGAAATCACGAGGCAAGTGTAACTTAAAACCTACATATTTAAGCAGACAAACTCTTGTCAACATATAGTTCCAGCACTTTATCTCTCTTTTGGCTCTAACTCCCTCTTACCGCCTCCTTTCCAAGTAATTCCCTGAGTTCTGGGAATGTCCAGAGCTACACGTGACCACTGGGACCAATTTATCCTGAGTAATCTGTCAAGCCACAGTTCATGCTTTTCGATTGGTTTCGGTTACTAAGCAACCTCCCTGTCACCCCGGATAATGATCTGACTCATTCCAGGGCAGGCAACACAACGTGGGACCCTGGGTGAAGGATCACCAGGGTGGGACTCGTGCCATCCTGGGGGTGAACCCCAGCTGTGCAGTTGCCCTGTGTCAATCATTTAGCCTTTGTATGTAAAATGCGGATGGGGCCAGCTCCCCAGCTGGTCATGATTTGAGATAATGTACATAAAGCACCAGGTTGCTTTTAGTTAATGTCAGCCTAAGACCTAGAAAGCAGTGGCGGCAGGCAGTGAAGTATGGGAGGGTCCCAGGGCTCCTGGGAGGGTCCAGCCGCTGTCAAAGTTAACAGAGAGGAGACGATTCCACAGCCCTCCAGGCCCCCTGCTGTCCCAGATCCCTCTGGAAAGCTGCACAAACAGCTGGGCCTATGCCTTTGTTGCCCCAGTGGCATTGGGAAACTCAATGTGTCATTTCTCTGAAGCCTTGAACATCCAGAAAGCTTAAAGGCTGGCCACGGTGACTGGCCCCAACAAGGGCCTATGTCAGCCCCAGGCTCAGTGTCAAGGGCTCTCTGAGGCCGTGGCCTTACCCAGTTGCTCCAGCACTTCATTTACAAGCTCTGTTTGGGACCTGGGGCCAATGCAGCTAGTCCTTTCTGGGCTCCGTGATGCCCACTTAACGTGGGGTTTCACTCCCGCTGAAAGGCGCTTGCAGGGAGGGGGGAGAGGGAATACCAGCCAAATGGACAAATTTGCTCTCAAATATCTCAGCCACAAAAAGCCAAAAAGTCAAAAGGAGAGGTCCTTCTTACTCAAGCACTCAAAGCTTTGTATTTAAGAATGAGGAAGGCCTGGCTGGTTCAGGGGATTTAAGAATAAACTGGAAATCGGAGCAGGGACTCCTAACGCAGGATTTACCAACAGCTCTCTGTGACCAGGGGCCTATGGACCTCAATTAACCCTCAGGATTCTCTTTCAGAAGAGAGAAGGAGGGGAACTATATTCAATACCCTGGGATAAACCATCACGGAAAAGAATGCATATATATGTATAACTGAGTCACTTTGCTGTATGGCAGTAATTATCACGACACTGTAATACAGCTATACTTCAATTAAAAATTTAAAAAAAAAAAAAGATGAAGAGCTGAGGAAGGGAGAGGGTTTTCTTTGTAAACCTGGTGACAATCCAGCTGGGAAGATCAGAAAAATAGCCCTGCCTATCAAAAGGCATGGAGGCCCTCATAGAAGAGGTGGAGACAGTTTCTTGCAGCCACAGGAACTGGGACAGGGCCGGCCGGGCACAGGAAATAAGATACAATCCTCACCAGAGGCCAAGCAGAGAGGAGTGCATCCCTTTAACCCTCAGAGCGTCTCTGCAAGCAAGTGTTATCCTCATCCCCGATTTCCGTATGAGGAGACTGAGGCTTACAGAGATTCAGTCATGGGCTGAGATCACACAGCAAGTATGACGCAGAGGTCAGATTCCAATTCCCACCCATGAGATTGCAGAAGTCTCGCCCTTGATCACCATTGACACACATTCTGCGTTCCCTCAAACATGCCTGGGTACTCATGCCTGTGTGGCCCTGCTCAGGCTGGTCCCGACACCCTTATCCTTTGCAAATATACAGAATTCAAATATTTTACCTGAACCCCCAAACTTCCATGCCTTCCCACTAAGGAGTATCTCTCTTTTGCGTTCTTTTGTTCTTAACTCTACTTCAACATGGTTTCAATTGTATGGTGATTATTTATGTTCCAGCCTCTTTTACTAGGCTTTAAAAATTCCTGAGAGACAGAGGGTTTTTAAGGCAGTGAAATTATTCTGTATGACAGTCCGATGGTGGATACATGTCATTATACGTTTGTCCAAACCCGCAGAACGTACACCACCAAGAGTGAACCCGAATGGAAACCATGGACTTTGGGTGACCATGATGTGTCCACTGCAGGCTCAGCGGCTGTAACAAAGGTACCACTCTGATAGGGGATGCTGACAGTGGAGAGGCTGTGCACGTGTGGGGACGGGGGGCTTATTGGAAATTTCTGTACTTTGCGCTCAATTTTGCTGTGAGCCTAAAATTGCTCTAAAAAAACGTTTATTTAAATTTTTTAAATTCCTAAGACTATGTTATCCATCTCTGTAACCACACGGCTTGGCATATAGAAGAGGCTACACAAATGCATGTTGAAGGAAAGCATGACAGGCAGGACAGCTGCTTTCTCATGGGACTGAGGAACAGACGTGAGGAAGGACCTCGCCATAACAAGAGGCGAGGAGAGGGGTCAAGTAATGGAAACTTCAGAGGAAGCCTCAAAAGAAAGGAAGAGAGACTGAGGGCTGTGTCGCCAGTCCCAAGGATATGCTGAAGGATGGGGACAGTTCTGCACAGGTGGAGCTTGGAGGGAGCACAAAAAAGCCAGAGTGAAGACTGGAGGCGCCGGAGTGGAGAAAAAGGAAACAAAGAAAGAGCAGTGAGGGACCTCCCCTGGCGGTCCAGTGGTTAAGACTCTGCGCTTCCACTGCAGGGGGCACGGGTTCAGTCCCTGGTTGGGGAACTAAGAGCCCGCATACTGCACGGCCGAAAATAATAATAGTAATAGTAATAAGAAGAAGAAGAAAGAACAATGAGGTGGAGGCAAACTGGAATGCCCAAAGGTGCATCGCGTGCAAGTACTTTTGAGCCCCGACAATGCCAGAAGGCGAGCAGGGCCATTAGAAAGGAAAAGAGGACCCATGCTATCGGTCTCCGAGGGCAGGAAGGCAGATTGGAGGAGCACCGGGGGACCATTCATCATCTGAATGCAATACAAGGGAAAAAAAAATCAGCCAGTGGAATTATGCTGCAGGAACCCGGTCTGTAATGTCACAGGGAACACTTCCAAGAGACGTTTTAATGACAATTTAGATGCCAGGAATCAAAGAGTATGACATAAGCTCTAGAAGCAGGGCAATTAATAAATCTGTTTTGGAGGCAAATCTGGAAGAAGGAAAAAAACACGAGTACTACCAGCTGTGTGGTAACACCGTCGAGCGGACCAAGGGGAGGGGTGGGGGTCACATGTATTTAGAAACAAAATGGCTGCAAGAGAAACCCTGAGCTCTTATATGTTGACTAAATAAGACGTTTGGAAGATCAGCCCATCATTCTTCCAATGTGTGCCACAAGCTACACTAGATTTGGCGTTAGAGAGGCTTGGGCTGGAAAGCGCTTTCACTTCCTAGCTCTGTGACCTTGGGTGAGTTTCTAAATCTCCCTGAGGCTCAGTTTCCTTATCTGTAAAAAGGAGATAATAGTACCTATAGTCGCCTGGCTGCTGTTAGGAATAAATGAGGGAAAGTACACCAAGTGCTTTTAGGACACGCCTGGCGCAAAGGCTCTATAAATGAGGGCGATGCTAGTGGTGTCACTTTGCTACTATATAATTTCATGAAGATGTCTTTTTCATGTATCCACGCCCTCTTCCCCCGAGGAGATTTTTCCTCCCTAAGGAGCCCTTGCAAGTGTGTCAGATGAGTCCAGTGGAAGCCACTTCAGAACCTCTCTCCTATTCTGAGTAGTGTCCCCAGGCAAGACAGTGTGCTAAGTGTGATGAAAATGCCCCCGCTAGGGCTCCTCTCCTTCTGTAGCTTCCATTCTAGTGCCGGAAAGGGGGTGGCAGAGGCCCCTCCATGGCCCAAGGCACAGTTGCAGAAGTGCCACAGGAACTCCACAGCCGATGGGCTCAGGGGGCCGCCACTCACGGCTGGTATCAGGGGAGAGGGAACAATGTACTAGACAGGGTTCCGACTCAGTGACTGAGTGGATGCCGGAGACGCCAACCCATGCTCAGCCCTCCTAACTCAGATTTCAAGGACAACTGAGAATGGCCACTGACAACTGATTCCGAGGAGACACTTGACCAAGGCAACAACCCACTGTCCAGCAGGGGGTAGAAGAGAAGGATTGGATGCAGTGGCGGGGTAGGGGCTGGGTAACGGGAGTAGGGGTCTTCGGAAAGACTGAGCCAGAAGCTTGGAGACAGACTGAAAGGAAGTCAGGATGCAGCGTTGGGGCCATGGCTGACTTCTATTAGGAGAGAGTTAACACTGGAAATTAAGCTAGTAGAGAAGGAAAAATGTGATGGGAGAGAAACTGTGCGGTCCTTAAGGGCGAGAGAGAAGGATAGGCAGGAAGACAGATGGAAGGAGAGCCTGACCAGCAGCTAGAGAGGGAGTAATGGACAGACTGGCCAACAGAGACAGAGGGACTGACAGAGACAGAACAGATCCGATTGGCTGACTTTCCCTTCTTGGGTCACATGCTGTGGTGGACACACGGCTGCTGGGTTGGGGAGCGGATCCCCGAGAAGGTGGGGTACGAGCTGGGCACACTGCAGAGGAGAGACCAGACGTTGGGAGAGGGGGCCAAGGCAAACTGCTCAACATTTTGTTTTATATAATTATAAAATCAATACATACTCCAGCCCACCATCTTTGTTTTCCTTGTTCTGTGCTGTTCCCAGGCCATGTGAGTTCTTTGTAAAGAACGGTCACCCCACACTTCATGCTCTAAGGAGACAAAAAATGGTATGCTGGTATTCTGGTAGGAAAACTGGGATAGGAACATAAATCCCCCAGCTGCTCAGCAGAGGCAGGAGGGTGGCTGTCACCACTCCACTGCAAACAGTGAGTAAGTGGCCCCTGCCTCGCCACAAACCATCTCGGGCAATTGACTGAACCTATCTGGACCTCTATCTGTAAATTTGCAGAATGAGGAGGTTGAACTGGATGTCTTCCAAGCTCACTTGCAGTGTGCTCACATTCTAGACTCTGTGGTTCTATGAACCCATGGTTATTCATACATCAGACTTTTTCGCAACGCCCGAATGGTATCAGGTGTCTTCCCAGCCATGTCAATAATATTTTATTTATTATATTACTATGATGTGAATAGGTTATTTATCTTCTCCCGGTACAACCTGTACTTGCGTACGATTCCAACATGCGTAGTAAATCTCTCCTCCTTTGAACTCCTGAAGTATTTAAATCTAGACACCTCTTAGTGTACTCATCACATTCTATTTTACGCTATGATTATTCAGGAAAATGCCTTATTGTCCAGTACTACATGTTAAGCTCCCTGAATGCTTCCTGGAAACCCTACTGCAGAGGGAAAGAAGAACGAAGCTTCCAAGGCTGCTTTCACCTCTGTAGCTCCGAGAGCACAGAACTGATGCTCAGGGTATATCTGTGGAACAAGCATGTAGTTGGGAGGAAGATAAAAGGAGCATAAAATGAATTCATCGAATGAGTCTACAAGACCCCCATCCTTTGCTTCTCCTCCAACCCACCAGGATGGCTGACCCAGAACCTTTGGCTAAAACTGATAAACACTGACCCAAAGTCATTGCAAATGGCCCCCAGTCTCCATGCTACTCAAAGATTCAGGAGATGCACCCAATACAGACAAGAGGGGTAGTTGCTGAGTGCCTCAGGGAGGAAGGGCAGCAGGACACCTCTGATTCCCAGTCATGCAGCGTGTTCACTAGATGCTCACAGTTACTCATAAGGGAACGTTATACGGAGCTGAAGGATCCGGACTGTACCAGACTGGCTGGCAAAGCAATTTCTCAGCTGAGAAAACAAAATGAGGGGGAAAAAGAAAAAGAGGGAGAGAGAGAGAAATTGCCAAGGCAGTTTCTCTCAAGGCAAAGGCCTCCCAAGCTACATTTTCTAATCATTCTGCAAGAAAGTTTAGATGGCGACCTCAGAGTTTTAGTTCAGCAAGGTCTCTGCAGTCCTCTTAAATGTCCCAGCAGCTCTGCCAAGTCCTCTGTCCCCTGCCTCTTTCCTCATCCCCAAGGAAAGGGCAGCTCTCCCCCAACTCCCCAGCAAATGCTCTGGGTCCCCGCTAGTAATCCACATCCACACAGCATCCCTGTGCCCTAACCTGCAGCCGGCCTCTGCTCGGCCTCCAGGTCTCACTGCCCCGCCGAGCCCGGCCCTGGGGCGCTGGCCTGCTTTGTCACCGGGCGGTCCCTGAGCTTGCTGGGGTCAGGAGCCCTCTCCTCCTCGCCTCGTGCATCCTGACTCTCCCTTTCCACTTCGGCAGCCCTCCACTCTGCTGGCTTTTCCTTCTCCCTCTCTCATTCCCTCTTCTCCCGTTACTAACGCCTGTTCTAGAAACACGCTCGGTGACAGCTGTAAGGGCGAGTGATCTGGGGCGTCTCGCACCCCCCGAGTGTCTGCTAGTCTTGAGTTTCGTTAGCTGAATTTCTGTTTGTTAACTTGCTAGCTCTTTTTCACTTCCCTCCCGTGTTTATTCACATTAGAAGAGTTTACTCAGTGGAGGTCGGGTAGAGCCATAAGGATGGCCAAAGGGGGCCTCGAACCTGCCACTGCTGGACAGAAGGCACTTAATCTCCAGCCTGCCGTGGGCACCAGGCTCCTGGCTGCAGCTAGGTTCTTTCCCAGCAATTACCCTCGGAGACAGGCAGATCTGAAGGCTGAAAAGCTGCCGTGGAGAACTCCCTTGGAGTCGTAGACAAGGAGAGGCTGTTAGCAAGGAGGACCTCTGTGGACCGTGCCAGGAACTCCACGCCCCACGGTCACAGAATGCTTAAACAGGCTGCAGAGGCCAGTCTTACAAAAGAGTTAAGCCGGGGCCACATCACCAGGCTGTTAATGCCTTCTGCTTTCAGAGCCGACAGGAACAGGCCGTTCTCAGATGGCTACCCCCCCGAGCCACAATGCATCCAGCGCAGCGCGGAACAGCGAGCTTCGGGCTCTGACTGGCTCCTGCAAACTCCCTCTCTCACCTCTCTGCCAGGCTCCTGTTTTGTTACAGGCTCCTAATTAGCTCTACGGAAACGAGAATCACTTTCGGGTGCATCGCTGGCGTATCTCATGTCCCACACGTTGGCACGCGTGGCGCAGAGGGCCCACGAGTTCATAAACAGCAGCGTGATGCCCCGCTAGCTCCTGCTTATTCATCGGCCTTGATAACTGGCATATGTTCCGGCGGCCACACGGGTTGTCCCTGAAACATCTGGCCAGTTGTTTACCTCCCCGGCTGCTTCCCAATTGGCAGCTCTCTGTCCTCGGCATCCTCTAGCCTCCTACAGAGAGGAGTCCAGCCTGCCACCCGGCATTTCTCCCTTATGCCATATGGAAATCAATTTGAAACAGCCTGGCCTGGGCTGCTGAAAGGGCCCCCTCCTGCCGCCCGCTCTGCTCCTCTCCTGGGTGTCCCCACATGGGCAGCCACATCTGTTTCTGTCCCAACTCTTTCCATTTACCCAGCCTGCCACCTCTTCTCTGCCTTTATCTCCCAGGGGCCCCTCCTGGCTCCCCTTCTTTGCACAAAGGTCCTGCGGTCTCCTTTACCTTCTGAACTCATTCTTTGAAAAGCCCACAGGTGTGTTCATCTCCCCAGTTTATGGCCAGGTGCAATCACCTAGCTTCTTGCTCACCTAGCAGCTTCGTCTTCATCTAGGTTTCCTGCCAAGCCTGCCTTCCCAACAACGACCTAAGTACCCAACGCGCACACACCACCAGGATTTCTGATGAATAGAGGGTGAGTTTTCTAATCAGGTAGTTTATATCTCAGCAAGATGAACCCAAATTTCAAATTACCTTCCTGACAGTGATTCTCACTGACTGATTCACTTTCTTCTCTCAGATATCCTCTCCTTACCTTCTCCCCCGACCCTAATTCCTCCAGTTCCCTTCTTCAGCAAAATCATATTTGCCTTCTAAATCAGAACCCAGAATTTTCAGGAGGCTGGCATAACGAAAGCAATCTGTTCTTTGCAGGGTATCTTCTTCTTGGATTCCACCCACTGCTGCTGGTGCCCACCTAACTCCCACCCTCACTCTCCCTGCAGGCGGGCACACCTGCACACCTGCAGGCAGGTGATAATGGTGCAGGGGAAGAAGAGGAGAACAGCTAACATTTTCTGAGTGTTGCCCGCGGGCCAGGCACTGCTCTGAACACTCTGCATACAAGATGCACCAGATCTGCCGTCTGCATCTTATTTCAGCTTTTCTGAACTCTTACTTACCCAAGGAGAGCCACGAAGTGGGCAGAGGAGGGAAGAAGCTTTAAAATAACCTCTTGGATCAATGTCAATATCTCCAGGGCTCCTGATTTCACATGTTTTATGTTCTTTATCCCTTTATCTATAATCCCCACTCCTTCATGTCTGTATCTTTTTCATCCTGAATATATAATCTTGTTTTTAAATTAAGAAGTAACATTTCATTTTAAAAACTGCACATTTTTTATAAAGATCTCTGCATTTCCAATGATAAATCAAAAGAACACAGAGTTGGAATAAGAATGATACATATTTTCAAGTCCTGCTCTGCCCATCGCTAACTTGGTGATTTGGGTACGTTTTAAGGCTACTGAGCCTCAGTTTCCTCGTTTATAAAGTGAAAAGTCATACAGACCTTGCAGATTTTTTTCAAACGCAGGAGGTGCTGTGTGTAAAGTACCTACCACAATGCCCAGCACCTAGCAGATGCTCTACAAATATCCCCTCCTTTTCTAAAAATACTTGTATTGTCTCAAAGTAGTAGGTGGGGCGGGTATGAAAGGCACAGATTGCTTTGCCGCCATAGCTTCTTTTCTTAGTGCCAGGTCTCTCCCAGAAGCCAGGGACAATCTCGCTACATGACAGACAGCAAAGAAATCACCTTGTCACACTGTACAAGAGGGCAGGCAGCTTTAATAAGACTAACACATGTTATATATTCTGCCCCAGGCAAGTCGCAAGCCTAAAATCTTACCCTGTCCCCCATTTCCCTGGCATCCCTCAGTGAATTTACTTTGGGACCTTTAATAGGATTTGTCTTCTGGCTTTCTCATCAGGTTCAATGTCTCCTTGACCCAAGAACACCCCAGAATGCTCCCTAGGCACCTGAGAAACCCAGGTCTAGAACAGTCATCCTCAAAATGTGGTCAATGGGTCAGCAGCGTCTACATCATCTGGGATCTAGTTAGAAATACAGATTCTCAGGCCCGACCCTAGACCCACTAAATCAGAAAGCCTGGGGATGGGGCCCAGGAATCTGTGTTTTAACAAGCCCTCCAGGTGATTCTGCTGCAGGCTCAAGTCTGAGAACCACTGGTTGAGATGTTAACACATGAATTTCCTCCAAACATAAACCATGGTGGCAGTTCCAGCAATATGGCAGCAGATCAACGACTGTAACCTCAAGAGGCACACTGCCAGCTGCCCTCACACGCACGCCCACCCATCATGAAAGGGGGTCACCAGGTCTCCTCACCTAGAAGCATCCTTGCCCCCAACACAGCCTCGCTAGCACCTCTCCCTGCTGCTCTAGCCTAGAAGACGGCAGCACAACCGCACACGGGGTCCTGAGAGCCCAACCCAGCTGCTCTTGCTATTGCCCAAACGCAAGGTATGTTATCTACTCCCCCATCGCACTCCCAGCACCACCCCAATCATCCTGAGACTGGGGAAGCGCCTCCTACTTGCACCTGGCTTATTCTCATTCAGCACTGAGTGGAACAGATGCATCAAAGGTGCTGTCAGTAACCACACTGGTCACCCACTCTCCCAGCTGAAGCTGTGTCCTCACAGCCCCATGAGCCTGGTGGACCAGATGCATGTGCTACAATTCTCCTAAACCAGCAGGAAGCAGGAGAGAGGCCAGAGCTCAAAGGATACATCCCCAGCACCCGCATCCCTCCACAGGAAATGCTCCTTATCAAGACTGAGGATGACCTCTTCACCCCAAATCCAATGAACTCAATTGTCCGCAGCCCCACATTTCTTCTTGCCTCAAACCTGAACCCCTAAGGGCCTCTTCTTCCTCTCACTTACCAGCCCAACCCCACCTTTGCCCCCAACCTCACCGCCTGCCGCTTCACCTTACACTCCAGTCAGGAGAAACTTGCAGTCCATGTTTAAAATTAGCCAGTAGGTAACTCAGGAGACCTCAGGTTTGACTGGAAAAAGAGTTATAAGGCTGGCCTAACACAACATGAGAGAAATGTTGGAATGATTCTGTTATCAGGACTTTTTAATCAGGACATTTGAGAACTAAAACTATGGAACTGCTAATATGGCTGACAGGGAGGGTGGTCACCTTCTATTCCCTAACTCCCTCATTTCCCACTAAGAATCTCTGCCTTAGCCCTCTGTCTCCTCAGCTTTTTCTTCAGTTTCATGAGCCACTAGTATCTTTCCGATTAATGAATTAAGGAGGCCCAAGTAGGTTTCTCTTGCCCCCAAAGAGCCTGATGGGCGTCCCAGTATCAGAACCCTACTCAGCTCCCAGCTCCTCCATGAAGCCCCTCTCGGATGGCTCACAGAGTTCCTCCATCCCTCGTTTGGGTACCACGTATAATCTTGCACCTCATGTAGCAATATATATATACACCGTATGTACATGGCCACATGGCGTCAGGAAAAACCCGCGGCACCAGAGGGACCTGAAGGTGAACACTGCCTCTACCGCCACTGAACTCTGGAAGTGGGGTAAGTGATTTAACTTAGTCTCTGAAGTTCAGTTTCCTGTGGATAATAAAGTTATTATGAAGAATAAACGAACAGCAAATATAATGAGCCCAGTACACGCTCTGCAAATCACTGGTTATTACAAATAACCAGTGTTCCCGTCTTCCCTGCCTACTCGATATCCCCTCCCCAGCTGGATTGTTCTTCTTGACTTGTATCTCTGTACATACAGAGCAGGTGTGCTTTGTCTTTGATGTCAACTGCTGATGCTAAAGGATGCTAAATCCTGATCCTAAATCCAGCCATTCCCCGTGAAATCTTCAGTAGCTAGTCTGAGCTGTAGGAGCACTTTTAAATTCTGGGATTACAGTACTATTGACTATAGTTTTATTTGCTATGAGTGGTATTTGGAGCAAATGTCTCTAACTATATTTTTAAATCCTTTGTTTTGGTTGCTATTCTATTAATATGCAAGCTCCAGGAGAGGTAAGAACCAGAAGGAGAGAAGTCTTAAGAAATCGGAAGGAGGATAAAATTCTATCCAAATGTTTAATCACCCTTAGAGTCACGTTATTCCTAATGATGATCTAAATATTTCTTGCTACAATTTTGTCTCATTTTCTAGCGCACTCTACATGCTGTATAATATATTGGGTTGGCCAAAAAGTTCGTTCAGGTTTTTATAACATGTTACGGAAAAACCCAAATGAACTTTTTGGCCAGCCCCATACTTGAAGATAGTCTGAGCTACTTTTAAGCTTTTATCTCCAGCTTTTTTTACACGTTTCTCATAGAGGCTCACATTTATCAAAGGATAGCCGTATTCCAAGCAGTATGCTAATAAGCACTTTGTACAGATGTTTTCATTTAATTCTTATAATCACTCTATGAGTATCTCCTATACTCTGCAAACATTATTATGTCCATTTTATGAATGAGTACATTTTTTAAAGGTTTTTTTTTTTTTTTAATGTGGACCATTTTTAAACTCTTCATTGAATTCGTTACAATATTGCTTCTGTTTTCTGTTTTGGTTTTTTGGCCGCGAGGCATGTGGCATCTTAGCTCCCCAACCAGGGATCTAACCCTGCATTGGAAGGCAAAGTCTTAACCACTGGACCGCCAGGGAAGTCCCATGAATGAGTACATCTTAAAGGGTCACCTAGCAAGTAACTGATGGTACCAACATTTGGGCAGTCTGGCACCAGAGCTACTAGTTCCTTAACTTTTAAGGTTTTAATGCTCTTATTGGCCTTTCTCCCATTCTCTTCAACCACCTTAGTAACTGTTCACCAACACTGATGAGAACCGTCCTGAGGCTAATGATGGGAGAAAGATCTTAGTTTCCAAATAGACCATGTTCACAGCGCGGAAGAGCTAAGGGAAGGGCATTAAAAAGGGCTTGACTTAATGTAACTAAACAATTGATGGACTTACCGGACAAAGACTGTGGCAGCTAGAACCCCAAAAGCCAAAGCCCAAACCCAAAGAACCACAGCTCTGATGTGACAGGCACCTACAACATAAAAGGTGCTTCCTAACACCAGGTGCCCTGCAGATGAGGAAATGGGATTTCAGAAAGATTCACTGACTTGCCCACAGTCACACACTCACACGTGGCAGATCTGGTGTCTGTTTTATTGGGGCCCCTTCTTTGCTCAGGCCTGTGTTCCTCCCCCATGCTCAGCTGATTAGCCAGAGGGTTCTGGCCACATTTTCTCCAGAGCCCAATACAAAGGGTGGTCAAGGGCAACACTCCTCATCTACCCCAGGGGCCTGGTGAGAGTGCAGGGGGCACACTCTTCCCAGGATATAGGAATTCATTCCTGCCACATCTACCCACCCATAACCTCAGCCTTACATTCTTTCATTCACACTTATTTGGTGGGTGGACGCCATGAGTTTAACACCTTACATTCATAAAAGGTTTTGTAGGTCATGGAGGTGTTTTCAGTACGAAGCTCAGGGGAGCTTGGTGAATTAGTGAAAGCCTCCTAATTCCTAACCTAGTACTCTTCCTATATATACTATATATATACTTATACACTATAAGTACTCTTCCTATATATACTATATATATACTTATATACTATAAGAGTATAGTACTCTTGCTATATCTCTAGTCAAAAATGAGCTGTCTGCAGGAAAAAATTAAATTAAACTGTGTTGTCAGGTTGGGGGGTCTTAGTAGAGACCAATTCAGACCTAATTTCTCCTAGACCAGTCTTTTCACACTATGGTGAGGGGACCATCTGCCAAGGATGTCCTGAGAGTGACGAGCCCAAATCCAATTTGTAAAAGTGCAACTGCCAGGGTGCCCCGTATGGCTTCCATCAAATACTGGACACTGAAAAGGCAAGCGTCCGTGTGACTACAATGACCACAATAACCCCTCCAGTCTTCTTTGGCCCCAAGGAGACCATGCCAAAAGGCTCATGACCTCGGGATGCCTGTCACTCGCCACGAGTAGAGGAAGCAAATGGCTGAATAGCAGAGAAAAGATAGAAACAGTCTCGAGGGCTTGTAAACATGGGAGCCAAGATTTTCTCTCCTGGTGGCCTTTGAAATCCAGCGAGCTGCTCAAGCAGAAAAGAGTCACTGGCTTTCTCACGGGGGTCTGTCTGTCAGGCCGTGTGCTGGGCGTTCTTTCTGATGCAGTCGAGGGGCTAGCCTGCCATCAACAGCATCAGAGAGACTGTATTCATGGGAAGCGTCCAAAATAGAAATGTTGCTGTAAAAGTAATTAGACTTGAGTTTAAGAGGATCAGTTCCTCATTAAGGGTTTCCCTCAAAGGCTTTTTACAAGCTTAAAGACTGAGTCTAATCTCCAGTGTCAGCTGTGGAAGGGAGGAAGACACAGACGCATATTCACATACAAAGAAGCGTGTGCTCCAGCTTCACTGATAAAGCATCATAAGGATTTTGCTGTACCTAAATATACGCTCATCACCACCATTCCCCCCCCCCACCAATCCCCTTGAAATACAGACCCTGGAGATCAAAGTTAACACTTTGCACTTATAAAAGCTGGAATAAAACTCTTTCACCGTGATTAGAATTAAAATTGGTTCTTTTCAGCAGCCCAAAATGTCAATGGACACCCTTCCCTTTCAGCATTCCCTGTAATACCTTCCTAACGTGTATCGGATTTGCATCCGGCTCTGTTCTAGGTTTGAGGATACAAAGGTAGGTGAGACATATTCCTGCCCTCCAGGAACTCACAAGCTCAAGCAGCGTTTCTCAAAGTGCATACCCATTGGCACCCACTTGGAACACCTGGTTCCTGGAAGGCTGCTGCAAAACATTAGGCAGCAACTTGAGGTTTCGGGTTCTATGCAGAGCCACCATGTTAGAACTTAATCAGAATCTCTGAGAGCGGGCTCAGGAACCTTTATACAAGTTCTCCTGGTGATTCTTACACACATGAATGCGACAGACACCCTAATTTCAAAGCATTTGTAAACTGTGATTTTCCTTCTGATAAGGCTTCAAATTCTGGGCTTTGGATTGCAAACCAATCTCTCAAGAGAGCAGAGACAACCATCTCCACTCTTTGTCGGCTGCTACCGAGCCGGACTTTGCCAGTTGACTGCAGTAAACCTTCCTAGATCCTCCCTTTTCTCAGCAAGTCTCTGCACGTCCCATATTTCACAAGACCCACAACAACGTTTCCAGTGGGAAACATTCTGTTTTAGGTAAGAGTTCAAAGCATGTTTGAATCAGACCTGGGTTTGAGTCCTGACACGTTAGCTTACTGGTTGTGAAACCTGAGGCAAACGACTGGGACTTTTTTGTTTCCGCATTTGTAAAATGGAGATACTTATAGCACCTAGCTCACAGGGTCATTCAAATTGGATGAAACACTGCATACAAAAAGCACACATATGGCCTGGCATACAGCAGACAGTTAATAAATGTTGTTACTGTGGATACCAAAGTCCTTGGTGGAACTCTTTTGGGTTAATGGCTCAGAGCTCAAAAAAAAAATCTCACAAAATTCACAACAGGCTAATCTGTTTCCTGAAACAGATCTCAAAAACCATGAAATGTAGACACCTAAACAAGAGGAAAATGATATACTTCTAAACTGTGCCTTAGAGTCTGCAAATTTTGAGAGTGTAACGTGTGCCCGGGGGAGGGAAGGTGAGCGGTGGTTGATATACAAAATAAACATTTTTAAAAACTGAGTTTATAAAACACATATGGGTATATCACACCGAAAGCAAGCCAGATACATAAAAATCCAGATACATAAAAATCCAAAAGATAGACATTTAGCTCCCTAAAATATTTAAATGTATGATTTTATTTAAAAAAAAAAACTATCCAAATGCAAGATTTCAGGAGGGTATCTATTACCTAGTTCAAATAGGATTACCAGATTTAGCAAATTAAAATACAGGATACTCAGTTAAGTCTGAATTTCAGATCAACAAGAAATAATTTTTTTTTTTGTGGTACGCGGGCCTCTCACCGCTGTGGCCTCTCCCGTTGCGGAGCAACAGGCTCCGTCCGGACGCGCAGGCTCAGCGGCCATGGCTCACGGGCCCAGTCGCTCCGCGGCATGTGGGATCTTCCCGGACCGGGGCACGAACCCGTGTCCCCTGCATCAGCAGGCGGACTCTCAACCACTGCGCCACCAGGGAAGCCCCAAGAAATAATTTTTAAGTATAAATATATCCCATGCATTATTTGACAACCTTAACTACAAAGCATGACTGTTTTAATTTAATATCCTTAGTAAGCTTTATGTTAGGAAAAGAAAAACTGATCAGAAATAAACTCATCACTAGTCAGGTGAATTAATAAAATTGTGAGTGCTACGGGAAATGAATGGAACCAGACCAATCACAGGGATCAAATTTAACCTGAGCTTTTCTCTGAATGCTAAGGAGTTAGAATGTCCCCATATGCCTGGAGAAATCCCTGCCATAATCTGTACGTTGAAAAGTACAAGAGGAATAAATGGAGGAAAAGTTAACTCAGGAAAATTAGCTATTAAGATCAGGGGCCAAGGTTCATCCAGTAATCTGGGCTCAAGGTTCAAACTTGCTCTTTCACAATGAAGAAACACTGACCCTGAACTTCCTGCTGCTCAGTGTAGGATAACCAACCCCCAACACGCATTTTCTTTCATTCTTTTTATTCCCTCTAACTTGAGAACAGGTAAAATGCTTTTTCCTTGATTTATAATACTCTGAAGTTTTAAAAAAAATCACAGTTTGGCACTGCCAAACGGTTTCCATGGTGAAAAGTTAAGTAGTTCTTTTAAAATTTTCAAGTCTTTAATAAGCTCTGCATAGCAGTGGGATGGGAAGTGAAAAATCAAGAATATTTCAGGACCTTTCATTATGTTTTATATTTTTTAAAACGCGTCTGCCATTGATGTTCATGCTGGTATGTTTTTCATTCCTCCCAAATTGGTAGGCCACAGCAGTTAAGAAATTATTCCACTGGAAAAAGTACCCCAGGGATCAAAGGGAAGTTAGATAGGGAGGTAGCAGGGAGAGCAGTAAACTTGGGATCAGAAGAGCCAGCTTACATCCCTAACCCTGGCCACCCACAGGCCGTGTGGCACCAGGCAAATCAGTTTCTCTCTCCGGACCTCTGTGCCCTTATCTGTAAAACAAAGGTTTTCTGCAGGCTTTTTATGGTCTGAAATTCTGTGTTTCTCAGCCGAGTCATTTGAATTCAGATCGCTCATCTTCCACTGACTGTAATACTTGGCGAAAATGTCCGTCCCCCCGCCCCCCCCAGCCCCGTCCCTGGAAGCCTGCTGTATGAATAAACCACACACACCTCCAATGCTCCATTCTGAAGCCGAACTCATGTGATCTTTAGAGACCACTTGGAAGTTACCTGTCAGGCAGCACAAGAGGCTACTAGGAACATGTATGAATTTAGAAAATGGCTTTATTTTTTTTTTAACATCTTTATTGGAGTATAATTGCTTTGCAATGGTGTGTTAGTTTCTGCTGTATAACAAAGTGAATCAGCTATACGTACACATAGATCTCCATATCCCCTCCCTCTTGCGTCTCCTTCCAGAGAATGGCTTTAAATGACCATCGCTGTCAAGGAAGGAAGAATAACACTGGGGAAGAAGCACCTCAGAGAGCTGTTGGGAAAACTCCGGTTTGAGCCACTGAAGGCTGAAAAGCCTGAGTTGGCGAACAACTGGAGGGAGGGTCAGGAAACCGTGGCTTCTGAGGAAGTGTAGGGAAAGGAGTGGACCAGGAAGACACGGAGGGGCGTGATGGCCGCCTCCTCAACTCACGGGGCCCAGGGCGGGTCCACCAACACCTACCCCTCATTCTCAGTTCAGAAACTAAGGCCAGCTGCCTCTGAGACCACCTCTAGGGGCCCCGACTCCAGGTGGATGAAAAGCGAGCGCTGACACTCAGCTCTGAAAGTCGTCCCGTGCTCCACTCCTGACACCTCCTTCTTCTGTGACCATCTGACGGACCAAACACGTTTCAGGACGGAAAACAAAAAGGGGCTTTTTCTCCCCCTCAAATTCCTAAACAAAATTATTTTTAGAAGTGCTAGCCCTCAAAAACAAGGAGTCTTTTGAGTTATTTCTTCAAGAGTGGTTATGACTTGCCTGACTCACGTTGTGACGGATGACTAATCATCAAATGAGCTGGCAAATCAACTCTAGCCCTGAAATGACCATATCACCTCCACACCCATACATCCTCCTCACAGCCAACGGGGAAGACAGGTAAGGTGTTCCTCCCTTTAGGAAAAATTCACAGCAGTAAAGTAGGCAAAAATCAAACCAACCAACGAAGATTGACCAACAGGCCAGGGCTTTTTAGGGTAACCCTGGAAGGTATCTTTGAACTATAAACAATTTCCGCTCACAAGGAACAGAGCAGAAGGGCAGATAGCAGTGTGGTCTCTTAGAAAGTTTTCCATCCAATAGGAATGAGAGAAAACGTTTCTGTACTTAAAGAAAGAAACTAGCAATTTGACAATGCTTGTCTGGAACGACTGTAGTGGGGCGTGTTGTGAACTCCTGATTATCTAAGCTGATGGTGATAGAACTCTTGGTCCCCTCCAGGGGCCTCATGAAGGAGATCTGCTGAATCTACACGTATGTAATTTTGTCCTTCTGCCTGTAATTCATTATTGGCTTTATAAAAGCAAAAGCCAGTATTTCTGAATTGTCAGGGCTCACCCCAGAGAAGCCTCAGGGAAAAGGAGGTCTTGGGAGGTCCAGGGAAAGGGGAAGGTGCCAGCAAAGGAAAAGGGCTTCTGCTGGAACCCAGAACAGTGGCATGTTTTTCTCCTCCCAACGAAAAAACATATATATATATGCGTGCCCTCCTGTCACTCAACTCAGCAGAGCTCTTAAACCTGTTTGGAGGAGTTTCTCCCAAGAGTTCTTCAAGCTTTTATGCAGTCTACGATCTTTCAAAGATTTGAGAACGTTTCATGATTATTTTTCATTTTTAATGTCCGACCAAGATGGTAGTTTTGTTCCTTCATTGAGTTTAGCTTGTCTTTTGGGTTATTATCATTCTTACTCTTACTGTCATTTTTTGAGAAGAAAATCTTTGCAAGGGAAATCAAGAAACATCATAAAACTCTCTTGATCACTTAAAAAAGTGAACCGAACCCCTCTGATAATTTGTTGTTCTCGTTGTCTCTAGGTAAGGAGACCTCTTGTGCTTTAGGAATAATTTTATCTTCTTTTGTAAATAAAGCTGCTCAAAGCACTGAGGAGAGAGTGTACTCATCCCCTGTCCTCACGCTGGATGCTGTGCCACAGGCAGCAAGCACAGGACTGATGTAACAACCCTTGCTCCAGAAACGGAAGATGATGTGACTGATGGAGTGTGTGCCCACGGGTTCCACGGTGACTCCAAAAGATAGATGTGTGTCCACAGACTTTTCTCGGTATGATGTCTGTATTGTGTAGAAAACATTTGCAAGGCCAAACGTTGCATGCTATTCTCTCGGCCTTGCGAAGTTACGAAAGAAAAGTCCACCCTCCACGTCTCTCACTGCTGGCCCATTGGGTTGGAGCTGGAGCTTCCTAGCTGTCTGGCAGCTGTCATTCTGCTTGTTTACAATTTCAGCAGACTTTAAGCAAGGTTCCAGGATGCCAGAGCTTCCTATAAGGCCATTCTCAAGGTCACTCCAGAGCAAGGGCTGTGCGTCTATTCCCTGCCATTCTGAGAGATGGATACTGGAGCGTTGAAACAATACAAAAGGCTGCCCCCACCCCCCAACCCAAGACTGTTTCAAAACTACATCCCTGATCATTCTGCACATCGATTAAAATATGCTGTGGCCTTGGGACTTCCCCACCAGAAGAAATCAGATTCTCAAGCCCAGACTCCATCATGCATTTGATTTGTGGTCATGGATTGTTACCTGCTTGCCGTACGTCTAAATCTCATAAGCTTGTCACTATCACGGAAATAAAACAGCAGCAAGCTACACGAGGAATGCTCTCTTTAAGTGTTTGGGATTTTCTTTTGTGGTTTGTTCGTTTGTCTTAGTGCAAAGTTCCCAGGGCAAATGAGTGTGATGGAAAGATGGAAGGGGCATGGAAAAGAGAACAGGCTCTGCAAAGAGCTGGGGATGGGCTAGAATCCCCACTCTGCAGGTTATTGGCGATGTCACCTTGAATTAGATTCTTCACCTTCACGTGCTTCAAGTCTTGGGAGGATAGAATAAGAATGCACACTTAGGGCTTCCCTGGTGGCGCAGTGGTTGAGAATCTGCCTGCCAATGCAGGGGACACGGGTTCGAGCCCTGGTCTGGGAAGACCCCACATGCCGAGGAGCAACTGGGCCCGTGAACCACAACTACTGAGCCTGCGCATCTGGAGCCTGTGCTCCGCAACAAGAGAGGCCACGATAGTGAGAGGCCCGCGTACCGCGATGAAGAGTGGCCCCCGCTTGCCACAACTAGAGAAAGCCCTCACACAGAAGACCCAACACAGCCATAAATAAATAAATAAATAAATAAATAAATAAATAAAATGCACACTTAGGCAGAGGTTCTCCGCGTGTGGTCTCTGGATCAACAGCGGCAGTCTCGCCTGGGAACCTGTGGGAAATGCACATTCTTGGCCTCTACTCCAGAATGACTGAATCAGAAACTCTAGGGATGGGGTCTCACACTCTGTGTTTTCACAAGCCCCCCTGGTGATTCTGATGCCATTTGAGAATCACCAATTTAAGGCCTCTACCACAGTGCTTGGCACACAATAAATGTTAATTTACCCTTGACTCTGAATTTCTGAGAGATTATTGATTTGAAGCCTAATATCAATATATCAACCAAGCGTGTTGCTGGGGCCCAGGGAGAGTCTGCACTTTCAGGCGTGGAACTGTGCACGCCCCCTGGTCAGTTTGTACTTGGTACACATCAGTGGAGGCGCAGGCAGGTCTGAATTATGAGTACGTGTATAGTGGTGTGAATGAAAGTGACCTAAACGAGTCGTCCAGACCCTGCTCACTCCCCCCCCCAAGCCCCCCAATCACTCTCTATGCCGAGTGTGAGACCCTGGAGAGTCTCCTGGCCCT
Organism: Tursiops truncatus; assembly: GCF_011762595.2. Lineage (NCBI taxonomy): Eukaryota > Metazoa > Chordata > Mammalia > Artiodactyla > Delphinidae > Tursiops > Tursiops truncatus. The sequence goes on from NC_047051.1 coordinate 14,931,538, forward strand.
GGAGAGACACGCAGAGTAATACCTCCTGCACCTCTCACGCAGCAAATGTGAAGATTCCAAGGTGCCGTGGGAAGCTCTATGCCTGCCTGCTTTTTTCTTCCTTGTGCTGTAAGCCTGAAAGGTCCTCAGGCGAGGCCTCTGAGGCTGGCCACTCTTTGTTGGTAAGTTGGCTGGTTTTCTTCGGCTGCAAAAGTTGTGAAAGAATTTTCTCTTATCCCTTGATGAGAACGATATCCCTGTTGCTGTCGTGGAGGCCTGAGGTCCGGAAAAATGTTACGTGACAAATCTGTGATGCGAGTCAACCAATCTCTGCCCTGTGGACTCTTCCCGTTACTCCTAGGAGATGATGGGGGTCCGGACCTTGGGTCCCGGGCTGTGAATGGACAGCTCCTTGACCAATCATCTCAGAGTGTGTGGAAAGGGTCCATCCTGAAAACAAAAATAAGTGACTGAGTCTTCCAGACAAAGGATCTCCAAGATTTTTTTTTTTTTTAATGGGAAAAAAAAAATTGGTCTGCTCTGGAAGTGGCAAAGGTGAAACATGTCATGTGGCAAATATGAAAAACTCGAGTCCCAGGCAGGAAGGAAGATGTTGCTCATTGAGGGCTTTCAGGCCACAGGACGACAGATATCAAATCCAGATGTGGCCTGGAACCTTCACCAAACAGTAAGAGCAAGCAAACCATCCGCTTCATGTATATTGGATAAATAAACATCAATCATCTATTCATTAAACAAATATTTACTAAGCACACACTCCATCTCAGGCCTGGGCTGTGCCCCGGGGACGCAGTGAAACCGGAAAGACGCAACGAGGGCCAAGACAAGGAAGATGACGGGGGACGAAGCTGGAGAAGGAAGCAGGGACAGGGGTGCAGGACCTCCTGGGCATGCGCAGGGCTGGGCTCATGTCCAAGGGCCCGGAAGTCCCCAGGTCTGGAAGCAGTGAGCCAACCTCATCAGCACGGCATGGCACAGGGTCACACAGCAGGCTGTGGATTCGGAACTGGTTCTGAACCTCCGTTCTATCACTTTTTAGCTTACGTCCTTGGGCAACTTTCTCGACGGCTCTGGGCTTTCAGTTCTCTTCCATAAAATGAGGCTTTCATTATCTTACAGGGTTGCAGAAAGGAATGAATGAGTGTATATAAAACTCTTAGCACAGTGTTTGGGATGTAGTAAATGCTTCATAAATATGGGCTGCTGTTATGACTATTATTATGAATGTAACAGGGCAAATATTATTAACTTCGGATGGTCACAGCTTTTGCCCCTCCCCCTGCCCATCACAGAGAATTCTGTCCGTCTTGCCCCTTCTTTCTCCTTTTTGCAAGAAAGGAAGCTCATTCTCTGCAGTTGGAGCTAAACAAGTCACCCAGTCTCCTGGGTGATGGCACTGGGCCAATGGGTGTGGAAGGAAGCCTCCTTGATCAATCATCTCCAGGGTGTGCAAAGAGTGTCCGTCCTGAAAAAGAGAAGATGGCAAGTTCCCCACACAAGGGGGTTCCAAGATGTTTTTTTAGTGGGGAAAAAAAAAATTACTCTGCTTTGGTGGGGAGGAAGGGAGGGAGGAGAACGGAGGAGAAGAAAGACGGGGAGCTCGGGATGGGAGAGCATCTGGGAAACACGTGACAGGCAGCTGGGGAGGGCGAGGAAAGAGGGTAGGAGAGGAGAAAGAATTCAATGAAGAGTCTCACGTGGACCCCCTTTTAAGTTTTTTCCTAAAGACACAAAAATAAAATTCCCTTTTAATTAGTTTGGCTCTCATCCCGTGTTTCTTTAAAGTTGACTCTACGTGGAGACGGAGCCGTACAGACTCCTTCTCCGGGATTTAGTGGGGTTATAGTATTAATGATGAAAATGGGTCTATGAATACCCCCCGAGGGCTATTCTTAGGGTTAAATGTGGTCATGCACATTGTATCCACCAGCTTTCGCTAGATTACGCTGCAAACAACCCCAAATCTCAGCGGCTTATGACAACAAAGGTTTATTTCTTGCTCCTGTTACATGTTCTTTGCGGTTTGGCCACATGTCTTTATTCTGGGAACCAGACGGTCGGGATCCACCCCTTTCTGGGTCTGGCAGGGCTGGTGTGGAGGGAGGAAAGGCAGAACCCACAATGGCTCTCACAGCTTCGGTGCTGAAGCCTGTCACTTCCATTGGCCAAACTAGTCCAGTGTGTCACCCTCAGGGTGGGGACCTGACTGTCCCACGGGGAGGGGCAGCAAGCACTCGGGAACGAGAGCAGAGTCCGTCCCAAAGGTGAAGTGCTTGGGGCATTGCCCGGCACTCAGAAAACTCTCAATAACTGATGCAAATCATTCGTATCAATCTGGAAAATGGGGGCAACAACAGTAGCAGCCTCACAAGGGAGTCTGAGGGTTGGCAGAGGTAGTGGGCGCAGGGCCTCGCTGAGTTATGCGACAAAGGGCAGCTCTGGGTGATTTTCTAAGGGGCCGGACACCCTGGGGCCAGGAAGGGGAGACGATGAGCAGTGAAAGAAGGCAAGGGAACATGTGGTGACCTGAAGCTATAGGGTCTCTGGGGCCCCGATGGGACAGGATGTTCCTGTCTCGGGGGTCAGAGAGCGGCGCAGGACCCCAGAGAGCCAAGGGCGGCATGGGAGCAGGAAATGCCAATCACCCTCTCCAGTCAGAGGGGACAACCGCAGCCCACATGCCGAGCGACAGAGAGCTCGCTGTGTGCCCAGCCTTCCCTGAGCCCCGGGGCCAGACCGTGGGGAGCTGGCCTGGTGCCCGCTCCCGGCTCTGGGGCTCCGTGGCTCCCACCGGCTGCCCGGCCCTTTCCCACAGAGAGGGAACCCTGGGCCACCCGAACACCCGGCCACTCTCCACAGAGGCCGGCAAGGCTGCTCGCCCGTCAGCGGGCAGGATCAGGGGCAAGGGCCAGGGGCCACAGGCCTTCAATAGAAACATATTTACAACACATCTGTGTGGAGGCATTCCTCCCACTCCCTTCAGCCCTGCCTCTAGCGCCTCCACCGTGAGGCTGTCCTCCTCCTCACCCCTCCCAGGCCGCCCTGCCCACCTGCCCTCTCACTTAGTCCTCCAGCCATGTGGCAGAGTCGTGTGGTGCCAGGGACAGAGCAGTGAACATGCGCTGCCTTGGCCCCAGTGCTTGTGCCCCAGTGCATGTTCCAGTGCTCTTGCTCCAGTGCTCATGCTCCAGTGCTCATGCTCCAGTGCATCACCCAGTGCTCATGCTCCAGTGCTCATGCTCCAGTGCATCACCCAGTGCTCATGCTCCAGTGCATCATCCAGTGCTCATGCTCCAGTGCATCATCCAGTGCTCGTGCTCCAGTGCATCACCCAGTGCTCATGCTCCAGTGCATCATCCAGTGCTCATGCCCCAGTGCTCATGCTCCAGTGCATCGCCCAGTGCTCATGCTCCAGTGCATCGCCCAGTGCTCATGCTCCAGTGCATCACCCAGTGCTCATGCTCCAGTACATCATCCAGTGCTCATGCTCCAGTGCATCATCCAGTGCTCGTGCTCCAGTGCATCATCCAGTGCTCATGCTCCAGTGCAACATCCAGTGCTCGTGCTCCAGTGCTCATGCTCCAGTGCATCACCCAGTGCTCATGCTCCAGTGCATCATCCAGTGCTTGTGCTCCAGTGCTCCAGAACCCAGAGGAAGAAGTAAAGCATATCCTATGGTGGCCAATGGCAAGTGCTAAGGGGCACAGGGACTGGGTGTGATTTTTAGAGGGTGGCACAGAAGGCCTCTCTGGAACAGTGGAGTAAAGACCTAAGGGAGCTGAGGGAAAGACGTTTAGTTAGAGGAAACAACAAGCCAAAGGATGAGGTTGATGTTTTAGAAAAAGGCCCAGGGCCAGTGTGGCTGCAGGGGCAGGAGCAGAGGCATGGCAGCAGGAGTTCACTCCTGGTTTCCTTCTTCCCAGCTCACTGTGCCCTTCTCTCAGGCTGTGGGTTAGGGAAGCAGCCAGCCAACTCTCTCTACAACTCTGTTTCAGCCACACTGCATCAAGCAAGTCTATCTGCACCATTTTTCCAACAACATTTGCTCATTTTATGTCTCTGTGTCACATTTTAGTAATTCTCTCAGTATTTCAAACATTTCCACTATTACTATATTTGTTATGGTGATCTCTGATCAGTGATCTTTGGTGTTACTACTGCAAAAGGATTACAACTCCCTGAAGGCTCAGATGATGGCTAGTATTTTTTAGCAATAAAGTATATTTTTAGTTAAGGTATGTACATTGTTTCTTGAGACATAATGCTATTGCACACTTAATAGACTACACTGTAGTGTGAATATATCTTTTATATGCACTGGGAAACCAAAAAATTTGTGGGACTCGTTTTATCTTTATTGTGAGATTAGCTTTATTGTGGTGGTCTGGAACCAAACCCGAAGTACTTCTGAGGTTTGCCTGTAGATAGAACAAAACATAGACACCCCTGTCACCCCCCACCCCACTTCCCCTGTCAGCAGTGTGGGCAGTTCCATTTTATACAGACATGTATTACACAATTTTTTTTCCAGAAGTATTATCATGCTAGACTTGCATGCAAATTGTTATGCAATTTACTTATTCCTCTCCAAATATACTATGGAGATTTTTCTCTGATGATACAATAAGTTTACTTCTTATTTTAATCCTTCAGAATAGATATACCCTAATGTGGTTTAACAAGTCCCCTATTGATAGATGTGCATGCAGTTTCCAATCTTCCCCCTTTGAAGGCCGCATCACAATCAGCATCTTTGTGCAGACATCTACACACAAGCAGATGAATAGTTCTTAGATGAGATTCCAGGAAGTGGATTCGCTGGGTCAAATGGTGTGTGAATTTTTTGTTTTGCTAAATACTGCCAAACTGCCGTCTAATTTACACCCCTACCAGCTTTGGGGGGAGGTTTGTTTTTGTTTTATTTATTTGTTTTTGTTTTCAAAAACTGTAGGAGGGGTTTTCTTAGGCAGTTGGTCTAGGCAGAGGGAAGTATCATGTTTTTTCCTGACAAATAGAAACAGTTACAAATGCTGTTCCTTTTTTTTTTCTGGAGATCCAACATCCCAGCTAGATAAGGCCCCCTCCTCTTACCTTTCATCCCTGTCCTCCCCACATCACACACACACACACACACACACACACACACACACACACACACACACACACACAGGGTAAGCAACAATAATAGAAGAGAAGAATTATCTCCCTCCAAAAGGTTGCTGACTTGATTTGGAACATTATTCACACTAAGGTGTAAAAAGACTGAGCCTCCTTCACTGTGGCCACCAAAGAGTTTGTTTTTTCAGTAGGGTTGCCTAACTAACACTCCTGCTTCCTTAGAAAGAGAACTTTATATTGTTGGAAGGATGACATCTTGATGGCTATAGAACTACAGTTCCCAGTCTGCATTGCAGGAAGAGGCGGCCAATGAGCTGTAAGTGGAAGTTGATGGGTGGGGCTTGTGAAAAACATTCTGTAAAGGAGGCCAGCTTACCTGGGAAGTGAACCCTTTTGCTTGGCCCTCCCTTCTTCCTACCTGGAATTGGGGGTCATTTTGAACATGTTCAACCAATCCAATGGACATCAGGCTTACTGCTGAGCAGAGTCCTGCAGGATTCTGCTGCAGCTGTGTTAACTCTTTAGTTGCTGGACGATCCACAGATACCAAGAGGCAGTGGCTACTTTCCCACTCATTCAGAAGTACATTGATATTTTAACAATGAATTGGTCATACCTATGCCTTCTGAGTAAATATCAGCACTGCCTGAAATAAAGATGAAAGGTTGGCTCTCCAATTGTCATTCAGGACCATGATGTAATCTTCAAGATGGAAACCAGACACTAAGGATGATGGACAAGACAGAATCTAGGCATCTAATGAAGGTGGAGCCACCGTGCCTGCCATCTGGGCTTCTTTTACAGAAAGTCACTGGACTTAAGCCCCATGGCATTCCTTCTCCCATGTTTTGGCCCATTAAGACCGAAAAAACTCAAATCCACACATTCTATGACCAAAAGAGCAGCCCTCATTCTATAAACCTGTAACTGCTTTGAGGGATCTGTTAAAGCAGGGTCCCCAACGCCATCCACCCCTGCCACCCCCCAGGCCGCACAGCAGGAGGTGAGTGGCTGGTGAGCTATTGAAGCTTCATCTGCCGCTCGCCATCCCTCCCCATCGCTCACATTACCACCTAAACCTTCCCCCACCCCCCATAGAAAAACTGTCTTCTATGAAACCAGTTCCTGGTGCCAATAGGGTTGGGGACCGCTGTGTTAAAGAACCCCACACTCTGAGGTCTTCTCTGAACAAACTCCCATTTGCCATTTCCCCTATTACACAGAACATCAGACTTTTGCACAGTTCCCCAGATATGGCTGGATGCTTTTTGCTTTGGACATTGTTTCTATTCATCCTGATTAAAACTGGATTAATCTGGGACATAGCCACAACAACCTGTGGGCTCCAGGATCCCATCCTGATTCCCATCGGCCAGCTAAGCCCCCAAATTCACATTCCCTCACAGATATGAGTCAGAAAATCAAAGGAGTCCAAGACTGACGTTTGTACCTGTTATAAAACAGGACATGGAAAGGTTTCTACAGAGATGTTCAGTTAAGCCTTGTTTATAATAGAAAAAAAAATGCTCCACAATAGAGAACTGAAGAAATTGTGGTAAATCCATCCAATGGACTACTAAAAAACTATTTAAAAGTCATGATATAGGGCTTCCCTGGTGGCACAGTGGTTGAGAGTCCGCCTGCCGATGCAGGGGACACGGGCTCATGCCCTGGTCCGGGAAGATCCCACATGCCGCGGAGCGGCTGGGCCCGTGAGCCATGGCCGCTGAGCCTGCGCGTCCAGAGCCTGTGCTCCGCAACGGGAGAGGCCACGACAGTGAGAGGCCCGTGTACCACAATAAATAAATAAATAAATTAATTAATTAAAATCATGATATAGAAACGTCAGCAATGTTCAAAATATATCAACTGAAAAGTATGTATTGAATGATCCCTTTTGTAAAAATAGTTTATATATAGTTTATATTTATATATATTATATATTTATTTATATGTATTCATACAACTGCAAAAGGATAACACTAGAGAGCTAAATGCCAGAACTCTTAAAGTTATTATACCTGAATTCATGAGTGATTTTACATTTTCTCCTCAGTGACTGTGAATATCTATACATTTCACATTTTCTACAATATGTATTTTTTTATAATCAGAAATAAACAATCCAAGTATCTATTTAATACTATCATTATCTATATGTATGTTTCAAATAACTTGGAAATCGGTAAAGGATGAGCTAATAAGAAAAGTCCAGCCTGGAGCTTCAAGTTCATGGGTGAGTCCTAAACCCATTGTTCAAAAGCAAGACTGTCGCCATTTTGGAAACCAAACCTGTTGAACTTCCCTGGTGTTTCCTAAGTTGTATCATATGCCCCAGTGATGTGCCCCATGAGACAAGTTTCCTAGTACTTTACAGAACAAAGTTTAGAAAAGGCCCCTTGAAGGCCTTCCCCATCTTGATGGTTGGTGGCCAGGGCTGGAATGGCTCCTCTGCCTCTCCCCCTCTCCCCTGTCCTCTAGCTCAAGCTCCCCTCCCACTGACTTGGCACCTCTAAACACCTCTGCCCCGGATCCCTCCACTCCCTCCCCAGGGAGAGTGTGTTCTGCCAGTTCTTGCCCCATCAAATGAAGAAAGGGAACTTTCTCTGTTGCTGCCCCATCTTTGCCCACGAAACCAACAATCCCCTTGGGCCCCAGACAAAGGCTGCAATGGCCCAGCCTTGAACCGGCCACTGAGTAGAGACAGGAGTGGGGCAGCTCCACTGACTCAGCACGAGCCCCCAAGGCTAGCCCCGTCCCCTCCTGTCCCACTCGGCCCTGCAGGAGGATGAAAGCAGGTAGCACCGAGCAGCACACGGTGGAGGGGCCAAGGACGATTAGGATCCGGCCGTCAGTTCTGAAGCCTCAGCTGGGCAGCATGTCTCCAGGTGGGCCAGAGCTGGGAAGGGGTTTGGCCAGACCTCCCCACCTGTCAGTCAGCCACACCCACTGCCTGTCGTTCTCTCCCACCTCATTTCATTAGGACTCAGAGAAAACAAAACTGCCTCCTGGCCAAGAACACTGCTGCTCCGCTATTGCTCTGGGCTGAATTCCATCCCCCCCAAATTCACATGTTGAAGTCCTAACCCCCAGCACCTCACAGTGTGACTGTTTTGGGGGATAGAAGTAATTAGGGGAAAAAAGTTTTTTAAAGATATAACTACATTACAGAAAATTTGGAGTACAGAGGGGAAACTGTACCCAAAACACCAACACCATAGCACAATAAGATGTCATTTCGGGGTTTTCTTCAGGCCTAAAAAGTAGAAATATAGGTAAAATGAGGTCTTTGGGGCAAGGCCTAATCCAATAATACTTGTGTCCTTATAAGAAGAGAAAATTTGGACACGAACTCACACAGAGGGAAGACCACGTAAAGATGCTGGGAGAAGACCGTCTGAGCACCAAGGAGAGAGGCCTCAGGAGAAATCAACCCTGTCAACAGCTTCACCTCGGACTCTGAGCCTCCAGAACTAGGAGAAAATAAAGTTCTGCTGTTTATTAAGCCCCCCAGTCTTCAGTGCTCGATTATTCCGGACCAGGTAAACTAACAGATGTACAGACCACTCAGGGTGACCCATCAACCCTACAGCCTAAGGTCTAATAAATTCAAAACATTAAGCTTGCTCTTCTAGCTTCAGATATATGAGTCTTCTGCATCTCTTCCTGCCTTTTCCCCCAAGCCCCCGAATAATATCTATCTTTGAGTGAATAAAACCAGAAAAATTGTGCTTCCCCGGTGGCGCAGTGGTTGAGAGTCCGCCTGCCGATGCAGAGGACACGGGTTCGTGCCCCGGTCTGGGAAGATCCTACATGCCGCGGTGCAGCTGGGCCCGTGAGCCATGGCCACTGAGCCTGCGCGTCCGGAGCCTGTGCTCCGCAACACGAGAGGCCGCAGCAGTGAGAGGCCCACGTACCGCAAAAAAAAAAAAAAAAAAAAAAAAAAAAAAAAAAACAGAAAAATGGTCTAATTATGGTGTCATAAGTAAACCGAGTTCCTCACCTGGAGACAGACACAGGCATCCCTCTTCTACATGTTCCCCTGCCCTCTCTCATCCTCCCGGGCAGCACAGGGGTCTCCCTGGCAGGATCATTCGGAAGACACAAGAGAAACCCCCCAAACTGTTGTTCTTCCAGAAAGGGCTTCTCCAAACCCCTGATCAGCCTCCGCCCAAGGTCATCAGGAGCAGGCAGGGGCTCCAGGCAGAGCGGGCAGCCCCGTGGGAGAGCCGCAGGGACTGAATATTCATGAGAAAGCCACAGCCCGCAGAGCGATACTCCACACTGCACCCCTCCCCTTCAGTGTTAGCCCGCTCCCACAGGCTGGGCACTGATCACAGCCCGAAAAGGACCCCTTCTGCGGACAGGCACAAAGTGTGCCCGGAACGTGGTGGGTTCTCGTTAAATGCTGGAAAGGAGACTTCTAATGGATAACAGCTGATACGTTCCTCCTAAGAGGAAACTCTACCGCATGCCCCACGCACAGAGGGAGGACACTCTACCGCATGCCCCACGCACAGAGGGCAGCAAGATCCCCTCTGTAGCTGGCAGCACAGTGGCACGTGAGCAAGGGCCCAGCCAAGCTGGCTGGGTGTGATCCCTGCTCCATCTCGTCCTTCCCCTGATAAGTCACTTAACTTTCTGTGCCTCTATTTGAGCAAACAGAATTTTTTTCTGTGAATTGGGCACCACAAAAATAGTACCTACTTCCTAGGATTATTTTAAGAATTAGATGCAATCCTGTACATATAAAACAACTATGTGCCTTTGCACACAGTAAATGTTCAATAGCATTAGTTATTATAATGATTTGTTTTCAGAAGACATGAGTTTGGTTCCTGTGTATTGCCTGTACATGAGATTTTTGAGTAAATGTTAGTCATCTCCCTGAGCTTTCGTCACCTCGCCTGCAAAGTGGGAGCCATGTATGCTCATCCTCCTAAGATTGCTGCGAGGATTAAGTCAGAGAAAAGTCTGTGAACATGCTCTGTGCTGCACTCATCCTTATATCACTTGCATCTCTTACATCTTACATCTCTTCCTGCCTGGTGCAGGAAGGCTTTTTGAGTGAATGAATGTAAAACTCCATGACATGGTGGTTGTTTAACTGCTTGCTGAATGTTTCAGTTAAAATTGAAGGACTTCTGAGTGGCTGCAGGAAGTGTGGCCCATCCAGTGCAATGGAGATCACATATCAGTATCCGCCTCATTACGGTTGTTGCTTCCGGTTTTTAGGACAATAGGCTGATGTGGTCAAGCCAAACCCATCTCGGCACACAGCATTGGTCCTGCCTCCCCAGCACCCTCCTGAATGAAGGTCACCTGTGCCTAACCAACGGCTTGAGGAGAAGGTACACTGAGGCCGCCTGATGGCTGTTGTCTGAGATTAGGGTCAGTGTTAAAACGAACAGCAAGCCGCCGTCTCTTCGTCATGGAGACAGTAAAGTCTACCTCTTCAGCTGCAGTTTGCAGAAAGTCTGTGCTCTAACTTTGTGTCTGCAGTTCCTCTTCTTAAACAAACTCATTCCCAAGAGTTGTCCCTTTATAATGGCCCTGGATCAACAGTTTACCCCCAAAAAAAAGAAAGAAAGAAAAAAAAGGAGGAGGAGAGAAAAGCAATGGCTCAGGATAATTTTGATTCCGTGGATTAATCACAAAACCATTAACACTGACCAGTCATGTCTCAACTTGCCCCCTCAGAACCTGGAATGAAGCAAATCCCCTCGAGGGCTTTACCGGAGCACGCTAATTCTAATAAGATGAAGTTGCTGTTCCAGTAATTCATCTCCAGAAAACTTTCCTGGAAAGCTCTACTTTCCCCATAAGAAAGAACTGCTTTATTAAGGTGCTTAAGATTACGGGGATTTGGGGATGCAGGGCACTCTGAAGGTGTCACTGACTTTCCACCCTTGCTGGCTGGGTGGCTCACCAGACAGGGCTGAGCAGAGAGCAGAGAAAGTATGGGGACCAGACCGGTCTTTGGTCATTCCAGGGTCCCTGTCCCCTCTTGAAAATGGAGACAACAGCACCTGCTGAGGGATTCTGCCAGGGTTGATAAGATCATGTGTGTAAACGTGCTTTGAATTCCTTAGAGAAATAGTGTTCTGTAAATTCTGTTTTATCATCATATATCACTTTTCAGTGTGTGCTTATGTAATGTGGCAATATTGAGGGTCATCTATAGCCCTATTTGTCAGTGTTTCCTAGATGGTCATCCACTTCCAGCTCTTGTCCTCTACCTGTTCCTACTTTCCCACTGACCAGCCTACAAAGAACTCAAAAAAAAAAAAAAAAAAAAGGACAAAAAGAGTCAAGGACATGAACATCCATGGTGTACCTCCTATGTGCCAGGTAAGACGCTAGGTGCTTTGTATAAATTATCTCATTTAACCCTTACAGCACCCTGTGAGAAGGGGATTATTATCACCATATCCCTGAAGAAATGGGCTCAGAAGGGTGAAGTCTGCAGAACCAGGATGCCAGCCCAGGCTTCCCTGGGTTCGTAACAGGTCTCTCTTTCTATTCAGCAGTGCCCTTGTCCCTTGAAGAGCTCCCAGAGATTGGCCAGACGGCCCCCGCAGATCTGAGAGCTGCCAGCAAGGACCTCGTGAATAAGCTGGGGCCATAAGGAAGCACAGGCTCGTTTGTGACTCTACAAAAGATGACACTGCTAATCCAATTAGAATCTCATTTGAAAACAAGTCCTGAACGCATTTTTTTTTCTACAGAGTTCAGTCTAGTTGAGTGAGTGACTCGTCCGCCAGCCACTCCTAACCTAGTCCCAACCTCCTTCCGACTGACTGGCAATAAGCCCATCTGGTCCTCCCTGGATGTGCGTCCTGAGCGTAGGGATACGGGGTGACAGGGTGGAGGGGTGACAGTGGGTGGAGTCAGATTGCTCTGCAGCATCCCCTTTTCCTCCCTCATCTCACACATCCCTTCTCTGCTTTTCCACCGACTTCTAGTCTCTAACTTCCTTAACCAACACATCCTACAAACATCCAGAGTCCTCAGAAGCTCAGACTGATCTATGTGTGAATCCAAGGCCCTTGCACTTGGACATGATCCTTAACTTCTCCAGGTCTCACTTTCTTCATTTGTAAAACATGGGGACGAGGGTGGTCGGGAGGATTCAAGGAGTTAAATATACCTATAAAAAGTATGCAACAGGGCTTGCAACATATGCACCGTAGCTAGGTAGTTATTTCTTTTTCCAGAAACCAACAGTGGCTATTGTCGCTTAGACTAAAACTCCTCATTGTGGCTTTTAGGCTCCTCAACAGTGAGACCTGTTCATCATCTTCGTTTATTCTTTCGTGTGTCAAATATTTATTGAGCACCTAACCACACACCTGGCCATGACAGATGAAAACACCTGACCTCCTGGGGCACTAGAGTAGACAGGAAGAAAGCAAAGAATAATCAGCATATAAAGGAGCAAAGACCTACAGGAGGCTGGAGACAGACAACCAGAATTGTGGGGAAAGGGAGGGCCAGGAAAAGAGAGTGGCCTGAGCAAAGGCCCTGGAGCTTGAAGGTACCTGCGGTGTTCTGAGCACGATGGACAGTCTGGCTGGAGAAGCAAGAGGGGAGGTGGCAGGCCTCAAGGGCAGGGCAGGGCCGGACCAGGGTGAGGGCAGGGAGGCTCTCGCCTCGGGTGCAAAGGTAAGGGGCACCACAAATAAAATACAGGAAGAATTGCATTTTAATGTAGTAGTTTTTAAAAATCTAAACTAATGCAAAAAAATTCACGACAAACAAAATATAAACATGTTAAATAAAGACAGGGTCAGTGGGGGCTTCCCTGGTGGCGCAGTGGTTGAGAGTCCGCCTGCCGATGCAGGGGACGCGGGTTCGTGCCCCGGTCCGGGAGGATCCCACATGCCGCAGAGCGGCTGGGCCCGTGAGCCATGGCCGCTGAGCCTGCGCGTCCGGAGCCTGTGCTCTGCAACGGGAGAGGCCACAAAAGTGAGAGGCCCACGTACCGCAAAAAAAATAAAAATAAAAAAGACAGGGTCAGTGGGAGTGACTGTCCCTCTCGCTGCAGGCTCTAGTACAGCGCAGTCCAGGCACTGGGGCTACTGACCCTCCCTTTGTTTAACCTGCTGATGACCTGTTCATCATGCATTATCGTGCATTGATTTGGATTCTGTTAATAGTTCATCAAAACTTCATTCATCTTGATGACCGAGATCTTGTTCCCTCTTAACCTCTGTGACTGGAGCAAATGCCTCGCTTGCCGCGTCACAGTCCCCTCCCTGTGTCAGACAGGAGCAAGGCCAGCTGGAGACTTTCTGGCCCCTGTATCTGTGAAGGAACACTTCACACAGACCACAACTGCTTCTGTGACTCCTAGGAGCTGTCCCCTGTATATAGCCATACTCTGAACTCCAGGCATGGTACACGCCAGGACCCCCGTCCTCTTTCCTAAAACCCCTCACCCGGATCTAGAAGTTACTTCATCTGCGAGGCAGCTGGGCGGCTGAATTTATAAGAAAACGTGATTACTGCACACATATGCGAAGGAAGCCTAGACTTCAAACGCATTCATTCAACAGGAGCTGCTAAGTACTCCCTATACGCCGGGTATCAGACTGGCCAAGAGGATATGACAATGAGCAAAGACCCAAGAGTCTGGGCCACTAGCCCCTCAGAACCCCAGCAGTCCTCATGCAAGAAACTGGACCTCAGAAGTATATGGCAACCCCAGGCTCCCAGAGGCCGGGTAGGCAGTGACCTCAAAGATGCTGTTTAACGCAGGCTGATGTGGGTAGGAATCTGGTCGTACTGCCTAGAAGCTATGGGGTCTCGGATGGTTTATGTCCTCATCCTAAGCCTCAGTTTCCCCATCTGTAAAGTGGACATAACCATACCCACCCCTCAGGGTTCTTGTGAGGGGCCCAGCATTACTGCAAGGCGTGTGGTGTCTGTTTCGATTCTTATGGCAGCCCCGAAGAGCTTTCTCTTTCTACCCTCATCCACACTGAAGCCTCTTTCTGTCACTGAGTGCAAATAAGAGTTACTAAGAGAATGCCAGGCTTCTCCAGCGGCCCCCAGTTCCTGTGGGGAGGCAGATGGCAGCAGATGTGAGGAAACCCTGTGGCCAGGACGATCAGGGAAGGGTTGAGATGCTGCCAGCAGCGCTCTCAGGGTTTGTGAATAAACTGTCACAGCTCAGCTCTCACCAGCTCATGGCTGTGACAGATGGGTTCCTGCGACACCCTCTTCCCTGCCACCCCCAACCTTGACACTTTCAGTGGGAAAATCTGACGCTGCATGGGAAGAGCTTCTCTCAAGTAGATGGAGGGCCCTGGGATCCAGGTCTCCTCGGCAGGGTAGTGAGGAGAGCTGGCAGCCTTGCCTTTAACCTGGCAGTCGGCTGAGTCTCAGAATTTGCAGCAAGATCCCTTTTCGTGGGCGGGGAGGACCTAAGGGTCTCGACCTGAGTGGTTCCGATCGGTGAGGGCCAGTCCCTGTGCACGGGGCTCAAGCCACCCACCCACTTTACGATATTCAGCTGGAAAGGCTGAAATGGTTCCACCCGGGAACTTTGGACCAGCAACAGCAGGCCAGCGCTCCTCTCTGTGGTACTCTGGGGAATTCCAGAAACAAGGATGCCAAGAGTAGTGGGTGTTTTGAGCTGGAGGTGCCCCAAAAGACAGCCAGCCCAGTCAGCTTCAAAGGTTCCTTTCGGCAGGGGAAACTTTTTCACCTCAAATATAATCACATGTATAAACCCCATGTGTATTTTTTAAATAGAAGAAAAAAGATGCTCATCTGTGTTTCTTGACAGGGATGCTATTGAAAATGTGGGCAGAAGTCTTCATTTTGTAGCATGGTCCTGCGTAGGATATTTAACGTTCCTGGCCCCCATCTCTAGATATCAACGGCTTTCTCCACCCCAAGTGATTGAAACTAAAAAGCTCCCACACCTTCCCAAATGCCCTCTGCAGGCACCAATCCCGCTTGAGAATTCATCTCATTGTGGTTGCACCATGAGGCCTGCAGGGCGGGGAGCTGCTGTTGGTCCTGAGGTGATGGCCCTGAACCTGGGCGATGCAGAACACCCTGTGAAAGCTTCCGTGCGGTTGCCTGACAACCCCTGATGCAGCTACATTCCCGCTGTGTTACCCTCCTTGGACCTCAATTTCCTCCTCCGCAGAATGGGAGTAACAACCCTCACCTGTATCGCGGGGCTTTTGTGAGGACCCAGTGAGGCACTGCCCACGAGCTTGCTTTGTAAACCCTCAAGCCTCTGCTGATGCCTCGTTTGCACTCCTCTCCTGGGTATGTAAAGACACTGCTATCTTAGTCTTTTGAAAGGACTTACCATGGAAACCAAATAATAAAAGCAAAAAGCTCAATCATAAGGTTTCCACAGAAATTCACTTCTATTCGCGTCCCCTGCACACACAGCCCCATGGAGATGACGGTTGTACTCCGCTCCCACTGAGACACCTACTTTCTCTTTTGTGAGCCGGCAAGACAATCAACCGGCCTTGGCCTGCAGGGAAGCTCGGCCTGCACAACCTGAAAACCAACAACTTCGAGAAAACTGCCTGGCAGACCTCACGCGCTATCTTTATTACCCCTACTGGTATGCATGACTTGAAAATCTATCAGGAAAAAAGTTATGAACAGACATCTCCCCTAACTTCACACCTACCTGTAACCAGGGGGAGATGTCACTGTGTCATTTCCAGAGTTTTGATAGGTTGGCACCTGGTTCATGAAAAAAGATCGAGATTTTTTGTTGCAAAGGGAATCAAGATGACATCACATCACTGAGGCCCTTTTTTCCCCTATCTTCTTTTTTTTTTCATTTTTCCTTTAAATTTTATATTGGAGTATAGTTGATTAGTAACATTGTGCTAGTTTCTGGTGTACAGCAAAGTGATTCAATTATATATATACATGTATCTATTCTTTTTCAAATTCTTTTCCCATTTATGTTATCACAGAGTACTGAGCAGAGTTCCGTGTGCTATACATTGGTCCTTGTTGGTTATCTATTTTACATATAGCAGCGTGTATATGTCAATCCCAAACTTCCAATCTACCCTTCCCCCTGACTCTTCCCCCCCCCGGTAACCACCATATGTAGCAACATGGATGGACCTGGACATTATCATACTAAGTGAAGTAAGTCAGAGAAAGACAAGATATGATAGCGCTTATATGCGGAATCTAAAAAAAAATGATACAAATGAACCTATTCCCCTATCTTCTTTAACGGAGGAGGTTGTGCAGATATTTTTCAGGATGAAGCGAGCAAAAGAATCCATTCCGACTTCATCCCAAACTGCAGTCAGAGTTCTTCTGAGTTCCAGGTCTTAGGCGATAAAGCTGGATTTACTCTGCCTTTTCCTCTGTTCCTTATGCCTGGGTTCAGGCCCTGAAAGGAGTGTCCTTCAAACGTTCCCAAGTAAGTGCCAGGAGCCAGGAGGGGTTGCTTTAGGCTCAGGGCCAGCTTTACAGAATAGATCTCACAAAATCCCCATTCACTCCTTCGGCCTCACTCAGCCTCCAGCAACTGTTCCATCTCATCTGGACTAAATGCAACTTCTTGGTTCAAAGAGAAAATGCATGGAATGGCTCTGCTGGCTCCCTCAAGATATCCAGGGGAGTCTACGTGGGTAAATCTAACAGGAACAAGAAGCACATGATGCCACCTCTCTATAAACGTACCTGGCTTAAGAGAAATGGGAAAGGTGCCTGGCTGGAAACACGGCACTCTGTCCACTTCAGAAAGAAAGAGCATGAATCAGTAAAACAGATGAAAAACACCAGGATCATCAGACCCAGATGAGGAAAATACCAAATACCAAAAGGGTAGAAGAAAATCTAAGTGAAACCTGCATCTCCGCTCACACTGGGGGGCTCAGAGAAGCTATACGTGCAGCTGAATTTCTGAAGGTCACCTGTGGCTTCGTTTGTCCCCCTCAGCCGCCAAGGTCTGGCCATCTTACCCACTGACCGGGGCAGCTGCACTTTGGTGGTGTCTGTCCCTGCTGATGTATTCTAGCTCATTGCCAAGGGAAAATGAAACAAGCCCAGGAGCAAAATGCCAAGAGCGGCAGCAGAAGAAAGGAAGCCTGTTAAATGTCTCTGCCTCTACATTACCTTTGCTGCTTTTTAAACACTAAATCCTCTAGAACCAGATGCTCACGCTACTAAATAAGCAACTCAGGAAAGGTACAAGAGCAAGTCTTCTCGTGGAGAACACTAAAAGCCCATTCTTCAAACAAAAGGGCCCGAGCTCCGAGCCGCAGCATGGCTCGTCATTCAGCACAGGAGTCCTGGGTCAGTCGGACCAGCTCAGCCACTTCTGTGTGACCCAGGACAAGTCAGTCTCTCTAATTCTCGGATGTGGCATCTGTCTAATGGGATTAATAACTACAACTAGCTCATGGTTTTTGTGTGCCTTGAAGGGATAATCCAGACAAACACTTACCAGACACATTGTCTGGTACAAACCCAGTTCTTATAAATATTAGTTGTTATTATTATTGCTATTGTTATTGTTAGAGACCTGAAATACTTTCTTGAGACCATTTCTCTGTCAACTCTATGCTAACTTGCAGCTGTGCTCACCAACTACAGCATTCAATTAGAATTCTTGAATTTCTCCTCCCATTTCTTCTTACACGCTGTTAAATGTGACAGAGTTGGGGTTCCTCTCAGCAGCTCACCAACCCCTGTCTGATCTGGACCAGAACATTGTGTGCATATGAAGAACACGGCAGAATTCCCATCTACACAGAAACAGCCTGACTTGGGCCAGCACCACCTATACCAAGACCTTGCCAATGAGCTAAACTAAACAGAAACTGGCCGAGAGGAACTCCAGAGAGTGGAGTTATCAAGCACTGACTTTAGAATAACTACGCTTAATATGTTTTCAGAATTGAAAAAGAGAGAGAGAATCTTGGCCAAGAGCTGAGCCGAAAACTTGGAACACATATTTTTCAAAGAATTAAAGGAGAATTCTAGAAGTGAAAAAGTGCAATTACTGAAGTTATCTCAAAAGAGCATTTGTGGACTAGATGATATTAGAAGAAAATATCCAAACTGAAGCAAGGAAAGACAAAAGGAAGAAAATACAGAAGAATGTAAAAAAGTTTAGATGTGCAGGAAACGTATAATACAAGAAAATGGCCTAATGTAGGGGGAATCCCAGGAAAGATGGGAATAGCTGAGAATTCCCCCAAAATGACAAGAGACATCAGCTACACTCTCGGGAAGTACTACAAACAGCAAAAACAAATACTAAAGAAAATTATATCTTTGCACATAGTGAGAAACACTGAAAAACTACTTAAAGACCAAAGACATATATTAAAAGCAGTCAGAGGAAAAGGACAGATTCGTTGACACCATACTTCTCAGTAGCAACAATGGAATCCAGAAGACTTTGAAATAATATCTTGAAAGTATTAAAAGAACATAACTGCCAATCTAGAATATTATACTCAGAAAAAACGAATCCCTCAAAAATTAAGCTTAAGTAAATATATTTTCAAACAAAAACTGAGAGTATTAGCAGCACATCAAAATCTAATGGGAATACTACAAGATTTTCTTTAGACCAAAGGAAAATGATCCTAGACATAAGTTCAGAAATGCAGGAAAGGACTTCCCTGGTGGCACAGTGGTTAAGAATCTGCCTGCCAATGCAGGGAACATGGGTTCAATCCCTGGTCCAGGAAGATCCCACATGCCTCCGAGCAACTAAGCCTGTGCACCACGGCTACTGAGCCTGCACTCTAGAGCCCACAAGCCACAACTACTGAGCCCGCGAGCTACAACGACTGAAGCCCGCACACCTAGAGCCTGTGCTCCGCAACAAGAGAAGCCACCGCGACGAGAAGCCCGCGCACCTCCACGAAGAGTAGCCCCCGCTCGCCGCAACTAGAGAAAGCCAGCGCACAGCAATGAAGACCCAACACAGCCAAAAATAAATAAATACTTTTTTTTAAATGCGGGAAAGAATAAAGAGTAGCACTAATGACAAATCTGAATAAACATAATTTACATAAATCACAACAAACATAAACACTGACAATACCACATAATGGTCTTGTGGGGTTTAAAATACATATAAAATTAAAATACAGGACAAACGATAGTAAGTAAGTTGAAAGTGGGGTTAATGGGAGTTAAAATGTTCTAAGGTTCATTGTGTCTAGGGAATGGTAACAGTACAAATTTAGGTTAGATGTGACATTGTCAAGGATGCATGTGGTTATCTCTAGAGTAAGCACTAACAATAGGAAAAGAACTATAAACTAACAGAGGAAAGAAAGGACTGTTTTTTTAGAAAAGAACTTACATGAAAGAGAAGGCAAACAAGGGCAGAAAAGAAACACAGAAAAGGTAAAACACACTGAAAGCAAATAGGAAGATGAAATTTCTTATCTCAAGTATATCGTAATTACATTAACTGCAAGCTGACTAAACACTTCAGCTGAAATACTGAGAAATCAAAACAAAACCCAATTATATGCTGCTTACAAAAGACTCACTTTAAATATATAGAAATGGAAGTGCTAAGAGTAAAATGATAAAAAAGACGTACTATGCAAACACTAACCCCAAGAAAGTTAATGTAGCTACATTAACGTGAGAAAATATAAACTTTAAGGCAAGAAACACTTAGAGAAAGACACTTCGCGATCATAAAAGCTTCTGTCTACCAGGAAGAAACAGCAATTCTAAATTTCTAAGCACCTAACATCATAGTCTCAAAATATATAAAGCAAAAGAAAAAAACTAAAAAAAAAAAAAATAAAGAAATTCATAATCATTGTAACAGATTGTACATTTCTCCAAGCAGACAAAATCAATAAAAATATAAAAAATATGAACCATGTGATCAATAAACTTGACCTAATCAAGAAATATTAAACGCTGCACCCAACAACGGCAGAATACATCCTCTTCTGAAATATGCATGGAATATTTACCAAAATAGATGCTATCCTAGTCCAAAAAGCAAACCTCAGTAAAGGATACAGTGTATGTTCTTTAATCAATAACAGAAAGGTAACCAGAAAGTCTCTAATTGCTTGGGAATTAAGTACCACACATACATAATCCAAACACTATTTATTCTTCAAAAATACATGCATATCTAAGGACTCAAACAACAAACTAGAGTGGGTGTCAGGCAGCAGGCAGCAGGAAATGAGAAAAGTAAGGGGGAAAAAAACAAAACATAACAAAGAGAGGGCTCTGTACAGAATGATGATTTTGGTGAATCATGACTTAAAAAATATATTGAATTCAACTCTGTGCACTACAATCAAAAATAAAATAAATAAATTAGTGTATAAAACACTAACATTTAGATATCAGAAATCTGAATTCTAGCATGTTCTGAATTTACTAAGTCAGTCTTTGGGCCTCATATTTGATATATAAGAATACTACTATTAATTAACAGACAGTCCTTGTAACTCATCTATTAATTCAACGAACATCCGATGAACACAGATTATGTGCCAGACATTGTGCCATTTGGTGCAGGTACAAAGTCACATGAGACAGAGTGCCAGATCTCAAGGCACTTACTCCTCATGGGAGCTGATGTCATATGAAATAAATGGAGGAAATATCGTAAGGATAACCACAGAACAAAACTGCACAGAAACCACAGGTTACACAACAAAGTAGTACTAGGTACTTGATCATTGATTTTGACTTGGCTGAGAAGGACCTACTTTCTGATCTCGGGCTTGCTATGCAATGTACAAGCTCCTTGAGAACAGAGACAAAGGATTATTTAATTCTACAATCCCAGTGTTCAGCAGAGTAAGAGTTCATCACATTTGTGTTGAATGAATGAATGTAAAATGGATGACAGCCTGAGCCAGTCTTCCAAGTCCTATATTTCTACATCAAGAAATAATTGGAGCCTGTGACTGGAAGCCGAATCCACAAGGAGATGAGCATGATTAAGTGTTAGACTCTAGATGAGGTCCCACTCCCACGGGTAGGCAGAACTCCAGGACTTGCTGAAGATGTCACATCCAGAGTCTTGAAGGTCAACTCTGAATCAAATATATATGATGCTAAAAAACCAACCAACAAACAAAATCCCTACTCATCGTAAAGTTCTAGAAATCAATCTGCCTTCCAATACCTGCAGGGGAATGAGTGAGCACAGAAGTGCTCATCTGTAAAATGGGTAGGATGATAACCTCCCAGAAAGGTTCTTGGAAGAATGATATGAGATGCAAAAGGCCTGGAAACTAGAGGTGTCTAATAAATAGTTGCTAAATGAATTTTTAAAACAGTGGGCATTCTGTAAGTGTGATTTCTCCTTCATCCCTCCAGTCTCCCATCCCTCTGCTTTCCCAAAAGAGGCAGGTAACTATGAAATAGAGAAATATTTTGAGGAACTTTCATGCATACCTCTGAGGATATTGCACTACAGAAAAACATCACCACAGTTATAGCATATAGAGGCCAACATATTGATAGAATACCAAAGACAAAGCAATTCCTGCAGACAAGGGCTAGGACTGAGACATGGAGCAAAGGACAGTAAAATGTCGCAGCATCAGCTGCAAATCGAAGCGCAGCTTGAGGCACATACAATGCGGTCAGCTCCACAGCCCCCTCGTAGAGACAGGCTTATCTCCTTAGTCACTGGATGACAGCTTAATCACGTGGGCCAAGACGCTCGCCCCACATCAAACCTCCACCACTCCCAAGATCACTCTTCCTTTTGTGATTAGGTAGCCCCAGGCTCCATGTAGTCTTAAAGATCAGTAAATGACCCAATTTCTTTAGACACAGTCAAGTAATCTCCAAAGTACTTTGCATTTACAGAAGGCATCAAAGTGCATTTATGTATAGCCTGTGATGCACTAGAAGTTTTGCTGGGTGCTGTACAAATTAGCTTCATATATTCTTGGGCCCCGGCTTTGAAGAAGGAATCTGGCTTCTGCAACCATCCCTTTATAGACATTGCCCTCCAATGGCTTAATCCCCAAATTCAGCAGCCTTTTCTGAGACCTCACTTGTTGCAGCTCCTCTACAGCTCCTGGCCCTTCTCTCTCTCTCTCTCCTCTTTTCCACAGTACAGAACTTTCCTATATTTCCCTGCTGTCTCTCCGATTGTTTCTTCTGTTTCCATTGGTTTCTTTTCCTCCTTCTGAGTCCTAAAAGGACATACTCCTGAGGGTTTTGTTTTCTGCCCTTTTCTTTTTGGTCCACGATCTCCCCTTGATGATTTATGACACCTACAGCGTCAGCACTTCTATTGCTGTGTGCTTGCCTCCAAACCAGCTTTCACCCACACTGTGGCTGGCCAACACCTCAAATTTTCATGGGTAAAGTGAAGCTCATTGTATCTCCCAGACCAGCTCTTCCTCCTGACTTTCACGTTTGGGGCATTTGAATTCAGTGGTGCGCTGATAAACTGACTCTCTGTGGGGAGACGGAGGAGCCCTGATGTGTAGCATCTCTTGATTTCCACAGTGTTTCCATATTCCCACCGTGGCCACTTTCAAGCTACCAACATGAAGTCACTGACTGCAGAGTCTGGTTAGAGACCAGTACATGACAGTTCCAGGAAACCACTGACTCATCCTCCAAATTTCTCCCCAAAGCCTCAAAGTCACCTTTTCCCTCTCCCGTGTCTTCACCAAGACATCCTATCAGCTGCAAAGTACTCTTGGGTCTCTTTTAACACAGATTCTGCCACCCAGCCTCTCCTTTCCATTTCCACCACCGTTTCCTGCCTGAGACCGTCATTGCCTCCTGTCCTGCCCACTCCGTATCAGTCTCCTCATTATTCTCCCCACCTCTAAGCTCTCTCACCACCTTCACATGGCTGGAGATGACTGGAAGATTAACCTTCCTAAAGTGAATTCCCCATTGTGTGACCCCAAACCTTCAATGGTTCTCCTACTAACTACCAAATAAAAGATAATTTGGCATTCGATGCCTAATTCAATATGTACTGCCTGTATCAACATTCTGTATCACTTAAGATTAGGTCGGCTACAATTCAATTTGTAGACCCAAAAACATAGTGGCTTTAAAAAGACATAAGTTTAGGGACTTCCCTGGTGGCACAGTGGTTAAGGGTCCACCTGACAGTGCAGGGGACACAGGTTCACAGAGATCCCACATGCTGCGGAGCAACTAAGCCCGCGTGCCACAACTACTGAGCCTGCACTCTAGAGCCCACGAGCCACAACTATTGAGCCCGCGTGCCACAACTACTGAAGCCTGCGTGCCTAGAGCCAGTGTGCCGCAACAAGAGAAGCCACCGCAATAAGCCCGTGCACCACAGTGAAGAGTAGCCCCCGCTGGCCGCAACTAGAGAAAGCCCGCGCACAGCAACAAAGACCCAATGCAGCCAAAAATAAATAAATAAATAAATTTATTAAAAAAAAAAAAAAAGACAGAAGTTTATTCCCCTCTCGTGTAAAACTCAAGAGGTGAGCAATCCAGGGCGTAAGGAGATGTGCTACATGAACTCCTGAGCGCTCAGGCACTTTCAGCTCAGCATCCTGACGAGCTTCATAAATGGTCCTCACGCTCATGTTTCAAGATGGCAGCCACCACCTCAAGTTCTGGGCAGCAGAATGGCAGAAAGAAGAGAGGACAAAGCTGGCTTGTAGGGAAGTTCCCAGAAACTGCCACAGGACATTTCCAGTTAGCCCTTGTTTCCCAGAACCTAGTTACACAGGCACACCTAGCTGCAAGAGATTCTGCGTGGCCACGTGGGGATTCCGGAAGGGGAGACTAGATTTGGGGGAACAACTGTGTCTCTGCAAAAGGCCTCAATGCTCCTTTGAAGACCTGTTTCCCATCAGGCCTCTGCCTAAACTTAACAACAACAGACACGTATGTAAATCTGACTATGAGCAAGGCACTGCTCTAAGTGCTTGACATACATGAACACACTTCATCCTGACAACAGTCCAGTGAGGCAAGTACCAGTATTATCCCCATGTTATAGGTGGGGAAGCTAAGACCAGAGGGATTAAGAAGTCCAGAGATTCTCAAAACTGCTTGGGAATCAGCACACCTGGGAAGCCTGTTAAAAATGTGGAATCAAATGCTCTGGGATAAGATGAAATTGCTGAGGGAAAAAAAAAATGGAGGAGTGAGAAGAAGACCAAAAGTGGAAGTCTGAGAAACAGCAGCTACATCCATGGGACAGATGTAGAGAACAACTGACCTCAAGACATAGTGTGAAAGGGGGCAGGGGAACCAAGGCTGAGTGCTGTCTTGGGAGTTCAAGAGAGGATGTCCAAATAGGAGGTTGTTTCTCCCACGGCAGGGAAGGCGATGGGAAATGTTTGCTGGAACTGATGGTTAGGAGGTCATGTATGACCCGGGTGAGAAGAGTTTTAGTGGCATGCTGAGGGAAGAATCCATGTCCTTATCCTCAGATTCTTTGTAAGACCCTAAAGAAGATTCTCTCTCTCTCTCCCTCCTTCTCTCTCCATCTGTTGTTCCTAGGACCAAGCTTATACAGAGTAACTGCTCATTTGCTGGCTTGCCATTGCTGAGGACGCTGAGACCATTCCCAAAATCACTGTTATGGAGTCAAAAGAAAAAAGATGCTGGGGACTTCCGTGGTGGTCCAACCGTTAAGACTCTGCAGGTTCAATCCCTGGTCGGGGAACTAAGATCCCGCATGCTGTGCGGCCAAAAAAAAAAAGTGATTTTAAAAAAAAGAAAGATGGTGGGTACGTGACTTGAGATTTCAGAAGTGTGGGAGTGGGAGGCTCACGCCTCGGTTTCAGTTGCACAGGTAAAGTTCCACAGAAGAGGCGGCAGGCAGACAAGAGCCCCTTCCATCGGCACAGAGAGCTCACCGCGGGCTGCCCCATGGACGTGGCCGGTCTACTCAGATACAGGACACCACAGTTCTCAGATAATAAATGCAGTGGGCCCCCCTTCTTCTGGAGAGGCAGCTGCCAAAACACTGAAGTCATGGTTCAAGGTCACTGTGAACCCAGGGCCCACCCTGAAATGCTGCCCATTCATCAGCCTCCAGCTCGGCTCCTAAGGTCAACGGTTCTTCACAGTCACAGCCCCTCTCCTCCATCTTGGAGGGAAAACGCCCGGTTCCTTATGGCTCGCCAGTGGTGGAGGGAGGACGGTGAACGCCGACTGCGGTTCCCACAGCTCTGGGAGCATTAGGACTTCAAAAGAGGAACCACTTACGCTGTCGTCACCACAGCGGTCACTTCTACAGGACTCCTTTTTCCCATGTAGCACTGGATGGACGCGCTTGGCTCCTGTCTGGGAGGAGGGAGGAGGGCACTGCAAAGCCTCTGACTCACTCTGCCCTCCCTCTCGCCCTCCCCAGCTGCCCGACACCGCACTTCCTCCTCTGAAGTTAAAGGTCAGCCTCTCAAGCTCAGGCCAAGGTTTTTTCAACACACACACATACACACACACGCCAGAAAAAGAAAAAAGAAAAAGAAATCGGCTTCTGAGAGAATACATTTTTTAACATGAAAAGAAATAAGGAAAGGAGCTCTCAAAAATAAATTTAAAAATAAGTAATCCTTCCCCCAACTACTTAATAATTCCAGAATAATGACATTTTCCAATTGTAAATGTGTAAGGAATAAAATAAAAGGAATGAATGCTCCACTGCGTTCAAGCAGGCCTCTTAAAACTGATCCTAATTTCTTCCAGAAGGCTCTGTAGGGTAATGGCAAGGTTCTCCTCAATACAGAAATATTCCAGCAGTAATATATTCGCTTCTCTTCACATGTCTTGAGCACTAGTGTGAACACGGCAATGTTTTACAGCCGGCATGCTGTACATCGCTGCTCAAAAATGCTGCATTCCTAGGGGCTACAGTCTCGTGTTGTGCATTTGAAACGCCTGTTGCTAAGTAAACGCAGTCAGCAGCCCCGGACGACCCCATTGGGGGCATCACACAGAGCTTTCTAGTTGCCTCCAAATATCCCCACTCCTGGTAAGGGATGAGAAGCCCACTGACCCCTCGGACCCAGGCGAGTGGTCCAGGCTCCCAGGCAGGGGTCTCGAAGACTGCGAATCATGACATCTCTGCCTTGGGGACAACTGTTGCCTCCCAGCCCTCATGTGTCCCAACCTAGGAATTTACGCAGCCCTTTTATATACCAGGTGGCCAGGAAACCTGTGAAATGGGTTGGACAGAGGTGATCACACTATTGTTCCTATTTTACTGATAAAGAAACTGAGTCTTGGAAATTAACCACACAACTCATGAGGGGCAGTGCCTGGACCACAGCCCACAGCTTCTGCAACTCACCACCCTCTGAACTTACTTCCAGACCGCTGGACCACATGCCAGTCCAGTGCTGAAAACGGCGACTGACTTGGTTCCAACGGGAGTCTGGGGTCTTTCTCTTCCTGTCCAGTGTCCCCACCCTGCGCCCAAGGTCCTGACCTTACACCCTGTGTTTGTATCCATGGCTCCCTTGAACTTTCAAGAAACCTCCATCCGACTGCATCCGACTGCAAACCTCCAAACGGCTGCCCGTTTCCACACCTCCTGCTTTGCTCCATGCCAGTGACAACCTGTTTCAGGTTGGTTTTAACATTTTTCTCTGGAGAGTTTCCAAAAATGTCCCCAGCCAAACAATCGGGGCAAGGGATGAGCCTGGTCCATGCAGCACCAGGCAGAGGAGACCAAGTCACCGCCATTCCCTGCGGCGCTGGAGACAGCTTGTGGGCACAGGCAACTTTGCCTTAGGAAACTTATGGAAACTGCTTCACATTATTAAAGTCCACTTATGTGAGAGGTGTAGTATCTTGGAATCTATCACTGTGCTTTTCTTTTTGGCATTTCTCTGCAAATGACCTTCGTCCTAGCTCGGGGGGTGGGGGAGGAGTGTTGCAGGGAAGAACATTAGAATGTTCCAGTAAGGAAGCCAAGAAAAAGACAGATTCAAGTTCAACATCTACCATCTATAAAAGGGTTATCAAATCCATGCAAAGGCTTTGTCAAGAGAGAAAAGGGTTTTCAAAATCCCGTTATCTCCCCTTTAACATTTCAAGCAGCAAGGCCGGCAAACCAGCTCAGGGAGTCCCACCTGACGGAGGTCCCCTCCAGGAAGAAGGGAAGCCCTGATGCTTCTTGCCGGATGAACGAGAGAAGGAAGATGAAGAGGTAGAAATCCGGGGCCAGAGGCTGTGAAGCCCACACCCCAGAGGCCCGCCTCTCGCAAAGGGGCGGGGCTAAGGGGCGGGGCTTGAGATGCATCAGGTTAGATATGCGCTGGCTTCTGGGGACCTTCATGGCAGTTGGCCTTTGCCCCCTGGAGCGGGAGCAGTGGTGCCGAGTGGGGGTGGGGAGGCAGGTAGAGGGACGTTTGGAGGCAGCACCCGGGGCCTCCACGGTTGATCAAGGACCGAGTGTTCCTTGGGCCTCGGTGATGAGAAGCAGAGGTGGGCAGAGGCAGCTGGGTGGGCACAGACCTCGCGTGGGAGTGAAGGGGCCTCAGAGGGGACCGGAAAAGCCGGCCATCACCCTGTTGCGTAAAAGTTATCTTGTTAACTACCATCACACTGGTCCGCTACCTTCAACATTTAACACGCGAATCAGACCGCCTCTTGCTGCTTCCACCAATACCCGCCCTGGTCCACGCCACCTTCGTCCCTCACCCTGACTTGCTTTCTAGCTGCATCAGCTTCCTTACTGGTCATCTTGCCTCCACTCTTGGTCCCCTGAAGTCTATTCTTTGCCAGGGAGTCAGGATGATTCCTTTGAAAATATAACTGAGACCATGTCGCCCCTCCATCAAAACCCTCCAGTGACTTCCCAGCTGACCTGGAGAACGACCTGAGGTCCTTACCGTGGTGGCAGGATGCGACCTGATCTGGCCTCGGTCTCCCTCTCAAACCTCGTTTCCTGTCTGCTCACCCCCAACCCCTCCAGTCCAGTCCAGGACCTCCTGGCTGATCCTCAAACACACCAAGCCTGCTCCCAGCTCAGGCTCCCTCCACTTGCTCTTCCCTCTGTCTGGAATGTTCTCTCTAACGTCCTCATGGCCTGTACCCTCATTTCCTTTGGGTCTCTTCTGTCATGTCCTAAGAGAGGCTATGCCTACACCACCCTTCCCAAAACAGCAACTACCCAGGCCACTCTCTATCCCCTGTACCTGCTGTATTCTTCTCAGTGTTTAACAGCCCTGTTAGATTTATGTTGTTTTTATAGTAGTAAAATACACATGATATAAAATGTACCATCTTAACCATTTTTAAGCATATTGTTGTGCGACCATCACCACCACCCAGCCACAGAACTCTTTTCGTCTTGCAAAACTGAAATTCTGTACCCATTAAACACCAACTCCCATCTCTCCCCGATTCCAGCAAGCAGCCTTCTACTTTCTGTCTCTATGAATTTATGTGGACCTGATGTGAGGTACTCTAGGTGCCTCACATAAGTGAAATCACACAGTATTTGTCCTTTTGTGACCGCTTATCTCACTCAGCATAGTGTCCTCAAGGTTCATCCACGCTGTAGCATGGGTCAGAATTACCTTCCTTTTTAAGGCTGAATAATATTCCATTGTGTGTTTATGCCACCTTTGGTTTATCCGTTCATCCATCAGTGGACACTTGGGTTGTTTCCACCTTTTTGGCTATTGTGAATAATGCTGCTGTGAACATAGGTGTCCAAAGATAAATGTCATATTTCATATGTATTTGTTCACTGCCTGTCTTTAGCACCAGTACAGCACCTGGTACATAATATATACTCAATGGACGTTTGTTGAATGACTAAAAGTAGCACAATCAGGGTATGTCTCCAGGTCTGTCCCAGCTGCAGGGCTCCTGCTCTTAACCACAACTCTGTGCTACTCCGCTCCCCAGCATAAGGACTGCTGATCGATGTGAAGGGGTCTATGAGCAGGACACACTGAGGCATGTTTTGCAGTCCCCGTTAGAGCACCGTCCAAGGGAGAAGGCGTGTCCCTGCCCGAGGCCTGAGTCATTCCGCTTCTGGTGTCAGGAATTTACCAATTGTAGAAAGGCCAGTCTGCTGATAAAGCGTGAATCAAATGTTTGATTCACGACCACAATATCCTGTCTTATACCCTTTATACCATGTAACACTATTGGAAATAACTTTGTTCACTCATTGTTTCCTTGTTGATCATCTGCCCCCTTCCTTGCCATGTAGGCCCTAAGAGAGCAGACTCTTTGTCTTCAATGTACAATGATCAAAAAAATAAATGAATAAAGGAATTCAGGCAACTGATTCTGTTAGTTCTGGTTCCATAATTCTCAAGAAACTTTCTCATGATAATTTTACTTCTCAGGTAGACAAGGCCCAGGGCAAGCTAAAAGTATGTGTGGGTTTTTCCTTCTCCAAGCAACTCCCCAATCTCGGGCAGACACAAACTGGTACCCTACAAATTCAATCCTGACACTATCTACCTAGAGATTGCAGCAGATCCCACAGGTTAAGGGCTCAGTCTCACCACACCCACCCTTCCTCTACCTCCCACCCCCACTTCAGAGGCCAATTGCAAGTCCATGCTGTCACCTGCACTTCTGACCAACCAGCTATAAATCAGGTTCCCCTGACCCCCACAACTCTTGCTCAATAATTTGCTAGAATAGCTAACAGAACTCAGGGAAACATTTACTTACATTTACTGATTTATTATAAAAGAATACAACTCAGGAAGAGCCAGCTGGAAGAGATACTTAGGGCAAGGGGGGAGAGTCATGGAGCTGCCATGCTCCCTCCAGACACACCACCCTCCCAGCACTTCTATGTGTTCACCAACCTGGAAGCTCATCACCTACCATTGTTCAAGAGTTTTTGTAGAGTGTTCATCTCCAGCCTTCCTCCCGCTGCCCTTCCTAGAGGCTGTGGATGGGGGCTGAAAGTTCCTACCCTCTAATCGCTTGGTCTTGCTGATAATCTGCCCCATCCCAGACTATCCAGGGGACACGTTAAGTCACCTCGTTAGCATAAACTCAGATGTGCTGAAAAGGATCTTCTTATGAATAACAAAAGGCAGTCCTGTCACTCAAGAAATGCCGAGTTTTAGGAGCTCTGTACCAAGAACTGGGAGCAAAGCCCATGTATATTTATTATACCACAACATTAGTTTTCTAAAGCTTGGTTAGTATGAGTTGGTCTCTGAAAATTAACATTAATCTCATTATGCAAAAAAAATAAAATAACAATAAGACAAGTGCCTCGACCAGAATAAATCACCAAGATCAACTTCACTTTAAGAGACTTCATGACCACCACAATAAACTGGAATAAAGGGAGAGTGAAACCTTTTGATTTATATCAGTTTCTTGATGTCTTGTGAGTTCTAATTTATTCCAACCAGAAGTACAAAATGAGAACTCACACAGGAAGAGGTGGTCTTCATAATTTTGTAGATCTCAGCATAAAAGAACTGAAGATCTTAGCAGGAAAAAGTGCCGTGACTGATTGGCGGTATCTGCCATGGCCTGGAAAAGAAGAGGGTGGCATTTATGCCATGTATCTGCCACCCTCATCTAGACAGCCTTCAGTCTTCCAGTTTCCTTTAAATGTTCAGACACCCCTTTAGGGCCCCTAATTACAAAGCACCATGAAGATTCAATCAAGGGAGTCATCCTTCTGGGGGGTTTCTACTTCCCCTTCCTACTTGCTTCCTAGATGGTTAATGTAGGAAAGTTACTTTTCATCCTTCAGCTCCTACCAAGTCTATTTCCTTGTTCACAGAGAGCCAGCCAGATTATCTCAGACCCTCCAGTAGAAAACTATAATCTATCAGCAATTATCTGTTTGCAAAACCCAGTGCATGCTGGTCCCACAGCACATTCAGAGTAAGAGCAAGAACATTCCATCTCAACTTTTCACTGGAGCTGCCCATGCGTGTTCCAACTCATCTCCTCACATTCTGCTTCTAAAATTAGGCCTCGGAACAAATGTCACTCCTGCCTCACATGGGTTTGTTTGTTTTCTTATCTCATAGGTCAAGGGGACATCCTCTGCTCCTGCTTCCTGACCCCCCTGTACTACCTGCAAAAAGAAAAAAAAAAAACCCTCAAGCTTCTTCCTTATCAGAAGCTGAGTTTCCTCACTGCGGACCATGACCCTAATGGGACCAGGAGAAGACCAAAGTGTGCTGCAGCTTGAAGAGCAGAAGGCTTTTCAGAAACTAATCACTAAATACGACTCAAGACCCAAAGCTCAACCCTCAATGGGCGATCCAATTTCACTTCTCATTCTTCTACTAATGGACCTTGAGTGCTATTTGAAATTTCTGGCGGGGGGGGGGGGGGGTGCGGGGGGTGCGGGGGGGGGTGGCCATGTGTCTACTGATAACAAAGCATGATCTTGCTTTATCTGGAAAGGTTGTTTTCTCAAATCCAACATGCAGCTTCAGGAGGTCTGGGCTGTGAGGGGGAAAGGCCAGACTATCCAGGGAGCCGGATATGCACTCAATGCAGTGACAGAAGCCGGGGCTGCATGGCCTGGTATCTGTATTCAATTCTCAGGGAACAATGAAAACATTTTTTCACAATGTTTTCTTTCACTTTGGTCTCTAAGGCTCAACAGTCAATTCTATGAAGGCTAAGGGCCATGACTTCTTTCTTAAGTTCTTGCTAAAATAAGCCCCCGGTAAATACTTATGCCTTGCTAGCCATGACACACCTGTAGGGTAGGCGTGCCATCCACTTTATAGATGGGGACTGGAGACAAATAAGGTTGTCTGAATGCTACTTAGAAGCCTGAGGAATGAATTAGCAAATTACTAAGTGTATATAGCAAAGGGATGATCTGAGTCCTAACCTCAAAGAAAACATTTGAAACATGACTTGTAAACCAATAGAGGGTAATATCTCCTTTCCTTAGGGTACTAGGAACACTTCATTCAACCTGACCTTCTCAACGTCACATAATTCCTTCCCCCACCAGGTTACATCACGTTTAAGTCACATCATGACATGATCTCAATATCCAGTGGATTGCAAGAAAAAAATGAATCACTTTCAAAGTGAAGAAAACACAATTTCTGGACACGGTATGAGTTAGAATCATCAAACGAAGGCACTAGTAAATATTCAAAAGGAGCTGATTTTATAAACTGTTAACTTTGAGTCAAGAACTGTGCGAGCACTTTATAAAAAACATCTCATTTAAACATGTTCGTTTCAACTTCCGATAGCACAGATTTTTGCATATTTATCAATCTCAGAGTTTCAGATCTAGATATTTAGTGAGATGGTCTATAGATAGAAATGGGGAGATACACAATTAATTATTCCCTTCTTCCTTTTAGAAAATATAAAATTTAAGCTCTCAACTCTGTGCAAATTATTTTTAAATAAACACAAACATTTATGAAAAAGGAGAGACGATAAAATTCCTGTAACAGCTCTAAGTCTAATGGCACCTGAGTTGTTCAGAATAAAGTTTATGAACATTTAACACTAGGCAAATGTACAGTCAGGAATTATTTTAATATGATTCATTAGGTTGACGGGTTCCTCTTAAGAGGAAATAATATTTATCTAAGGGTTATTTGAAGTGTGCCTCCAGAGCTTGACCAGGCTATGGGCAGATACCTGAGATCAGAGTCACGAAGGCCAAACACCAATTGTTTACTGTTGTGTTTTGTTGATGACACAAGACAGTAAGTGGCTCAGAGCACACCATGCCCTTGCCAAGTCAAAAAAATAACACTTCATTTGCAAGGAACTGGACTGTTCTGCATGCGTTTGAAAGTAAGTTTCTTAATGGAAAATCTATTCTGGTCAGTGAAGAAATACACTTTGATACCCCCCCGTTTTCTCATCAGCTTACCCCAGTGGAGAGACGCATTGACTCCATTCAGAGCGTGTATAATTAATATAAGGGACACCATGTATAAAGCACCTGCCATGTTCTAGACAATTAACTCACTTCCTTATCCACATTCTAACCCTGTGAAGTAGTGTTATTTCCCCCTATTTCAGAGATGAGGAAACAGAGGCTCAAAGAGGTTAAGGAACTGGGCCAGAATCACACAGACAGAAAGTTGCAGAACTGGAATCCTGAGCCATGTATCTTAGCTCCCAGGCCCACTGCAGGGGCAGGGCACAGCACCCATGGAGCCACATGCTGGCGTTTTAGAGACAGCACAGTTACAGAACAGAATATAGGAGGTCCAAGTCTGTAGCTGGAGGTCAAGTTACTCACAGGGAAAAGACAGGGGTCCAGGCCTCAACCAAGCCTTGCAGGCTGGCTGAGCTGCGCGGGGTTTGCTAGGCCAGAAAGAAGACCCCTCCTTTACGGCAGAGAGAGGTTCGTT
Source organism: Tursiops truncatus (assembly GCF_011762595.2). Lineage (NCBI taxonomy): Eukaryota > Metazoa > Chordata > Mammalia > Artiodactyla > Delphinidae > Tursiops > Tursiops truncatus. Next base: position 14,964,945 of record NC_047051.1, read on the forward strand.
CTATCAACAGAATGAAAGGAGGGAGCGGAAGCTAGGGTGAAGTAACACTACAAATGTTTAGGCAGCTTTCAATCTGCTCCCCTACTGAGCGCTAGCAGCAGACGGACCAGACCTCGAAGCCCACCAGGGCTGCCACTGCCCCAGCTAGCATCACGAGCGTGCCAATGCCACCCGTCTTTACCACCGACAGCACCACTACCACCAGCTCGTCTCCACTACCCTTTGGCTCCTTTTGTTCACTCATATTTTATGGCTTCTTTCCCACGCCTTCTTCCTCGGCTGTCTCCTATGAACTAACTGAAAGGCAGGAAGCCAGCACAGAAGAAAAGAAATTGTTTCTTGTGTAGCCTCCACTCAGTCCTCGGCAGGACTGCAGGACTAAACTATGATGCTTACTATATACCTACATAGTGTATTTTCAAAAGCTCATTCAATAGACAAAACTGAGATCAAATCCTAAATCTGCCCTTAAACATGGATATTGGACATGTTATTTAATGTCTCTAAGCTTCAGGCACCTTGTCTTTGAATAGGGATAAAATCTCTACATGTGGGACTTCCCTGGTGGTGCAGTGGTTAAGAATCCGCCTGCCAACGCAGGGGACATGGGTTCGACCCCCGGTCCAGGAAGATCCCACATGCTGTGGAGCAACTAAGCCCGTGCACCACAACTACTGAGCCTGCACTCTAGAGCCCACGAGCCACAACTACGGAAACCCGCGTGCTCTAGGGCCCGCGGGCCACAACTACTGAGCCCACATGCTGCAACTACTGAAGCCCACGCACGTATAGCCCATGCTCCGCAACAAGAGAAGCCACCGCAATGAGAAGCTCACGCACCGCAACAAAGAGTAGCCCTCGCTCGCCACAACTAGAGAAAGCCCGCATGCAGCGACGAAGATTCAACACAGCCAAGAATAAATAAAAATTTTTTAAAAACTCTACATATTAGAATTATTGTGACAATAGGTGTGGGGGGAGGAGAAGTTGGCACAGTTCAAAGACAGCTGAATCTGCAACTGAAGCTGAGTGTGGGACACCCTGCCAGCCACTCTGAAGCCTAGGTCCTTCGCTGACTGCAGATACCTTGAATGTTGAGACCACTGGCAAGAAACAGCGAAGGAACCAAGAGAACTGGGACTTGGGGATGATGGGGCTGGATGTGTGAGGCCTTGGTAACTGTGTGTGGGGAAGAGAAGGTGAATTTTGGCAGGCCTAACATTCATTTGTGAAAGCGTGAACGCTTTTAAATGCTGCTTGTTTCCATCGGCAATATTGTGAACAATATCACGCTAGGTGCATTAAACAGAAAGAAATTTATTCCAGGGAGTTGGGTGCTTACAAAGTCTTTGGAAGGGCTGACAGACAAGTTCTGGGATGGCCTATAGCAGGGACCCCACAACAATGCAGATGGGGCCACCAGACCAGCTACCAGCCTGAGGTTCACACTGAAGCTATGCGTTCCAGACCCGCTCCCATAGCTGTAAACCAGGGACAAGGAAGCCAGAGTCTGGAAGTCCCCACAGCTGCTCTGCTTCTGCAACTGCTTCTCAGTACCCAGGAGCCTGGAGAAAGCAAACTGCAGTGCTGCTGCAGGACAGCCTCCCCAGAAATGAAAGTGAGACAGCCTCCACCTCACGTCTGTCTTCCAAATCCAAACATAGGCATGTATAATCAGCAAGACCTAATTCTCATTCAGAATCCCTGCTGCAAGGGAATCTGCCACGCATCAGTTTTAGAGTCCCAACATCTCCAACTAGAAGCAGAGTGGAATGGAGGTTGAGCAAGCAATCCACAGCCCCCTGTGCTTCAGAGACTTTGGAACTCCACAGATTCTGACTCTGACTTTGCCAAATGTCTCCTTCCCGCCACCCTCTCCATCTACTCTTCAGCATCTAGAATCTAAGACCTTATATAATCGTCTTTTTTTTTTTGTAGCTCTTACCATTTTGATAAAAACATCCTTCTTATCTCGTTTCAGTACATTTTAAAGCTCAAACAAATGGGTACTTATCTTTTCTCTTCTGTAATGTGCGACTTTACCTATTTTTCTCGTATGTATGAATTTCAAGGTCTAACTCTGATAAATTTCAAGTTTAACTTAGGAACTTAATTTAGTAGGCAGTTTATACAAATGACACTAGAAATCCTACACACAATAGCATTACTGACCTTCAGATGATACAGGGGGAGGAAATGGGGCTGAAAAATTCCTTGTTTTATTATACGATTGCTACAAAGAAGAATTCTTTACTGTCAACAGGTTTATATACTTCTATTCACTTTGCCTTAAATGCATTTGTGTTTAGGTTTTGTTTTTGCTAACCCAAAAGCTTAGCATGAAAAATAAAAATGAACATTTGGCTTTCATTCACTTTAGTCAAAGACACAAGGCATTTTTACATTAACTGTTCTATGCTGTAGCCCTTTTTTTTCTTTAATTACAGCCTAGCCTAGCTTTTGTATGTTACCTATAATTTAGGAAATGTTCAAACTTATACAATAGTGGACACTTTTATTTCATTTTTATCCCTACAAGCACCAATGATCTGAAGCAAATCCCAGGAACTATTTTATCTTTTCAAAGGTGTAAATCCAAATTACCACAAACTTTAAAAATAACATTAACTCCTCAACATAATTAAACACCAAGTCAGTGTTCACATTTACCTATCCTTTAAAATAATCTTTTTTTTATTATGCCGAAGTTTGAACATACACCAAAAAGGCAAAATAATACCTCCTCTATGAGCATTACCTAGCTCCAACAGCCATCAACCCATGGTCTGTCTGGCTCATCTCCACCCCAGGAGATGACTCCCCTTAACCTTATGCTTTTGAAGTAACTCCCAGGCCTCATATCATTTCTGTAAATATTTCAATATATACCTATAAAAGATAAAGAGTCTAACATGATCACAATACCAGTATCACATGTAACAAAATAATAATTCCTTAGACAGTGTTCAAATATCCTGATCTCGTGAATGTCATTAACGTTACTACAGTTAGTTAGAATCTGGACACTTTTTAAAAATAGGATCTAAAGAAGATCCACATATTATAATTGATTTACATCCTTTGAATTGCCTTCGCGCATAGAGGTTCCTTTTCCAACCCTTATTTCTTTTCCTTGCAATACATTTGTTGAAGAAACTGGATTGTTTGTCCTGTGAAAGTTCCCACAATCTGGATTTTGGTGATTGTAGCCCCGTGGTGCAGTTTAACATGTTTCCCTGTCATGTGTATTTCCTATAAATTGGTAGTTGGATCTAGAGGCTTAAGCACGTTCAAGTACTTTTTGTCAAGACTGTGTCATAGGGGTACTATGTTCTTCCATTGCAGGGGTGCACAATATCTGTTTGTAGTGTTGTGATATTAGTATCCATTCATGCTCAATGCCTAGATTCATCCATTAATTAATGGTTACGAAATGGTAATATTTCTTCTTCAATTATTAGTTGGATTACTTCTAGAGTGAGAAACTTCCCGTCTTCTTTTGACTATCTCATGGCACAGTTCATATTTAAAAGGAAGAATAAATGCTTGATTTTTCCCTCTTGTCTATCAGGTTTCAAATAATGAGTTGGTTCCTTGGCATCCTCCAATACTGACCACTTCATTTGCGCTTTTTCAAGTAGCATTATGAACTCATGAATTTAAGCATATTTGAACTATTTCTATCCACTGCAGTAATTGTTCTTACTGACGCCCATATTTCCCATCTTTGACCAAGGTAGCTCTTGAGTTCTAAGATGATGTTAGAAGTCTTTGCCATTTTCCTTGCTAACTGATATGACAAGACTTTCTAAATTCACGCTGTATATTATGCATGGAAGTGGCCACTTCTTTAAGGAAGCCTGGTTTCTTTTAGGGGAAAGTGATATTAGAGCCCACAGTCTAATGTTAGCAGTTCTCATTGCTACTGGGCTGTCCCCCAACTACCCCAAGATTATAAATCTTTTAGGTAGGGATTTGAACTGGGATCCAAGTAAGGTCCATACACTACTATTAGTTATATATCTTTTTTTTTTTTTTCCCGCACGCGCAGGCTCAGCGGCCATGGCTCACGGGCCCAGCCGCTCCGCGGCATGTGGGATCTTCCCGGACCGGGGCATGAACCCGTGTCCCCTGCATCGGCAGGCGGACTCTCAACCACTGTGCCACCAGGGAAGCCCAGTTATATATCTTAAATCTCTTTTAAATTATGGGTTCCCCCATTTATTTTTCCCATGTCTTGTTGATGTTGAAGAAGAAGAAGAAAAAGAAGAAATTAGATTATCTGTTCTTTAGAACTTCCTATATCTGAGTTTTGCTAATTGCATCCCATGATGTATCTTAACATGCTCCTGTGTCTTATTTTCCTATAAATTGGTCACTGGGTCTGGAAGCTTGATTAAGCCAAAGCTTTACTGATTATATTTTCTCTCCTAGCTTTCAATCCCTTGGAGTTTATATAACAAAGGAAACACATTTGATTTTCCTACCCAAAAGTATCAAAAAGTTTCAGACAGAAAAGTGGCTAGAAACACCCCACCCAATATTTATCCTTATGTATTTCAGTACAAATTATTTACCTTTAATTCCTTAAAAATAAAAACAAGGAGCAGGAGATAAATAAGACTGAAAATGGCACTATTGCCTTTCAACACATCACTTTCTTTGCTTTTCTCCATATCACTGCAAGAACTGGACATCGTAGCTAAACAGAAAGCCCTGCCTGGACTTTCTCACTCCATCATCCTCAGCATCTTCTAATTTAGAGCAATGAAAACATTCATTTTAAAAGAAAGAATTTGAGCAGCCAGGTCTGTGCCTTCTATAGTTATTCTCTGCTTCAACAGAAAATAAACTTGGTTAACCAGAACTCAGCTTTAAAAAAAAAAAAAAGCCTTTGCTCTTTACAAAGATACTTTGTTATCAGCCTTCTAGAAAGATGTTAGATATTAATCTGCGGCTGAAGGGTTGGGAGGGGGGAAGGGAGGGGAGTAGAAAAACTCCCAATCAATTGGTCATGAGCATGATCTGAGCTCATGAACCTGTATCAAGAGGCTTAGTGTAACTGGATTCTTGGAGAATATAACAGAAAAAAAGGCTGTTATTATCTACAAGTGACTTTGCAGACTAAACAGAACTATGAACAGGTATAAATCTGAAGGGGACCGAGGTCACGCGGCTGCCTAAACTTCACTCAGAGCTTTATCAGCCACGGAAGTCTGCCACACGAACAGCACACGTTTCAATGACGGGCTGACTCATTCCAACAGGAAAGGAGAGAACCTGGTTAAGTGGGCTCAGAGCACTTTCACGGAGCCCATCACAGTCTGGCATCATTGGCATTGCTTGCTGCACTCAATCGACAATGCAGAGGTGAAGCAAGGAAGGTAGAAGAAGCTTCTGGAACAGGGCAATTCTGTGGGCTAAACTGTGAAACCTACATACAGTCTCTGCTGTTTGCAGCCCCTCTGACCTGAAGTCACGAGGCTTCATTTCTCCTGAGCTCTGCCATGCTTCGTACCTAACGAACCCTGCTGAACTAGGGTAAGTTAACAGCCTCCAACCTCTCCCAGGTGGATCTTGGACTGGGTGAAGCAACTGGTATCTGAGGTGAGCCCTGAACACCTTGACATCCTTGGTCCCTCCATCTCTGGCTTCAGCAACACACTCCATAGAACAGGGTGTCTGCCTCAGTTTCCCTCTAGTTTCCCACTAGGTGGTGTTCCCGCTGAGCTTCATGTATGTGGCTGAACCCTGACACTTTGCTGTGCACGCTGAATCTGGGCCTCCTGCATCTGCAGCCCAGGAACAGTTTTGGGGTGCTACACCATCGCAGTCTTCCCCAGTGGAGACGGCCCTGGACCACAAGTCTTGAGCCCAAGCTCGAGCTTTACAAATCTCATTAGACTTAGTCATTGAACCTGTGAATTCCCATTTCTTCATCTGAAGACTAAGGACACTATTCACTACACTCCCCACCTTTGATGGTGGTTAAATAAAAGCAAGATAATGAATTAGGTTGTGCTGCCTCCCTCCTGTCCAGGGCTTGTTTCCCCACCTGCCTACTGGGCTCTTTGCATTTCTCCAGGAATAGTCTCCACCTGCAGCTGCTTCCCACGTATCCACCAAGATCCTTCTGGATACTCCAGATGGGCAGCCATGTGGCTGAGAACACCCTGGAGTAGTTTGAATGGGCACAAGCATAGCAAGAGTCTGTCTAAACCGTCAGGTAGAAGGAAATTACCACGAGTGACAGATTCTTCAAATCTCAGGTAGAACAGCTCACCCAGGAAACAATTTCACACGTGCACGGAGTGAAAAGCCTCACAGACCCAACTCTGGTCTCATTTGGTGACAGTCACCCCCATTGGAACCAGCGTCAACAGAGCTACCTTTGAAACAATAGGCAGATTTAAACATAATGAGCTATATCTACATAATGTGGCCAAACAGTAATATGACTTATTTCACAATGCGCTTGGCAAAACCAAGTGGACATGGTTAAGACTCTTAGAGAAAATTGCTCTGAAAAAAACAAACAAAAAAAGTGTCCTGTTCAATAACGTACCTTAATGTCCAATATATTGAAAACAAGTCAAGAGGAATAGAGAATCCCTACAAGTAATACTTACCCTTCTCTAGGAGATGGTTTAAAACTGGAGTCGTCTGTCACAGTGAAGTTTGGTCCTAGAACAGCAGCTCTACTCTCCACAGAGGAAGGATGCTCAGCTGATGGAGAAAACAAGCAAATGCTACATGTCAGGCATTGGTTAGGGACTTAACGTTTAATTTCTCAGTTAGTTCTCACAAAATGCCATTAGGCAGATAAAGAAATCAGTTCAGAGAGAATTAGTGGCGCACCAAGGGTGCAGAGCCAGCAAGTGTGGGAGTTAAGGACCTTTCCATTTCAGCCCACTGACTCCTCCGTAAAAGGCAGATTTAAAGCAAAGCACTTCCTACTCCAGCCGGCCCAGCAAACCTCCTCACATGTGTATGGCTGTCTTTGTCGGGATTGGGAGCTGAGAGGTGGGAACTCGACAGAGAATGTCAGAATGGGCTGCACTTCTGCTTTCACTCAGGAGTCATGGTTACCATTTTGTGCTTATGAAACTACGACCAAAATGGCATTATATGGGGTAATTTTTGCATTTTTGTAATTCAAAAATTACACCTCTACCTTGCACAGCAGATTCTAGCCCTGAGATTTCTTTTATCTAAGATTATCAAAATGCAAATCCAACCAAGATGCCAGCATGGCAGTGGTGAATGTGTAAACTGTACAGATCTTTGGGCGGAAGCTATTAAAATTTAAAATACAGAATTCTTTTGACCTAAAATTTAAAATACAGAATTCTTTCTTTCTCATCTAGAAACTTAACTATATTAAGACCATGTAGTACTCAAAGATCTGTAATCAAGGACATTCATTTCAGGATTGTTTATAAACGTGAAAAATTGAGAGCAATGCAATGGGGATTGGCTAAATAAATTATAGTACACATATAAAATGGAATATTCCGCAGCCACTAAAACATACAAATGTGCGTTGACATGAAAAATATGCCCAAGATATGTCGCCGAGAGAAAAAAAGCACACTGTAAGACAGCACGCATAAAATTATCCCATTTTTGTAAATAATAAAACATACAGTTGTATATGTGTAGGGAGAAGATCTGGAATGATATTCACCGAACTTTCACAGTGCCTTTTTCTACAGGGTGGAACTAGGAAGGGTCCTACTTTCTATTTTTTTTTATTACTTCTACACTTTTAGAAATTCTTATTTATATGAATATTTTTACTATTAAAAAACATTAACAAAGATTTGTGTTCTATTTTTAGTTTGGGGCTTGGTATTTGGGATATGAGAACATAACCAATGTGTCAAGTCTGGAATCGGAAAGGAGAACAAAGGGAACTGAAAATCTCCAAAACATGATGCTCATATGAGAGACAACTATTTATTTGAGAATGGATTTGCTGGTAGCTTTCAAACACACAGCTGCAGATATACATATTGTTGATGATCCAGAACTGTCTTTGAGATTTCTGGGGGAAATGGCAGAATGAGAGTATGTTTGCATGACTCCTCTCCCTAAAATTCATCTAAGTAAACAAAAATCAGTTCTGTTTATGGCTGGGTCTATACATTTTTCAGTGCAACAATCAACCTTACTTTCAAGGAGAAGCTTCTCTAATGGGGTGTTTTGGGGCCTCCAATGTTAATGTAAAGGCTCATGAGATCATACAGACAAAGCTGACTGTTTCCCAGTCAGCTCTGTTCCTGGGAGCCTCTGAAGGGTGCAGGTCAAGAACACGCGCTGTACCAAGTACAACCCCCCAGGGCAATGCTGAGTGGTGGAGCCTGGGGAGGGTCTGAGACCTGGCTGGCTGGCTGCCCACCTGGCTGCCTAAAGACCTCACAAGGTGGCTTGCCAGCGGATTGGGTCTGATTTCCACAGACTCAACAGATGGAGTCTGATTTCCATCTCTCATGAATGAACTTACTGCCTTACGGAGGCTGATACAAACAAATAGCCTGCTAGAGAATTAACTGGCTAGAGAATGGCCTGTCGATGAAACCAGCTAGAATGTATGATAGCACATGAGGGTCTTCTCTCCTTTTGTACAAACTAATGGCAAGTTCAGTATTATCTGCAGGTTATACCACAAGCATGGCTTCACGTCAGGAGCAGGAAGTTACAGAATCTGAATGTGAAATGACATCTGGCCCAAACAACTTGGTGCGCCCATCGCCACAGTATAGTTACACCTTCCAAATGGCCAGATGCAGTTCCTCCACAAGACACCCTCTCTCAAGCACATGTCCAACTTCTGGTTCTTCATCTCCCTTTCTACACCCCCCTTCTGAAACACAGTACATCACAACAGATTAGATTTCTGCTGTTTGTTTGTATGTTTGTTTACAATCATATTCTATTTCTGCCTCCATGAGCTCATTCTCTGAATCATCCTGAATGCGATGTCTGATGCCTTGCAAATTACAGACAGACCATTTCTGACTTTGCTTTCTCAGATGGCTAATCAAGGCCATCATATGCAGAATTTACTAGCTCTACTATGAAAAGATACAGTAGTCAGGATAAGATAGGCTATGCTGAGGTAACAAGCAAATCAAAATCTCACTGATTTAGCACATTTACTTCCTATCATTGCGAGGTCTAACGTGAGATGGCAGGGCCCTTCTCCATCTGTTGAGTCTGGATCCAGGTTCCATCCACTCTGTGCTCTGCATACTAATGCATGGCTATAGGCTGACTGCAGCAGAGGGAGACAAAGATGGAGGAGAGCACGGGCTCCTAAGAGCCTCAGCCAAAGTGACCCCTGACTTCCCGTTCACACTTCACTGAGCAGAGCTAGTCACGTGGCCAATACAACTGCAAAGGAAGCTGGGAAACGTGGTGGACCACTGGATTATTTGGAGAGTGCTAGCTGCATCTGAAACAGAAAACTACCCAATTTCCAGGTTTTTACAAGTCCTTTACTATCACCCTCATGTACCATTAAGAGCTGTAATCAGAGGGCATCTGATGCTTCAGAACTGTTCTCTTAGCCCCTGTCTACCTTTACTGAATGAATATGATTCAGATCACTGACTGAGGTTCTAAACATCTAGGTTAGACTGGAATACAGAGTAAGACCCAGTTTCACCCGTGAGAAGTACATAATCTAGTAATAGAAACCTTATGTTAATAAAAGCAATATTATAGGGCTATATGACTATAACACAAAATATACAATATATACAAAAATATAATATAAATATATATAACATACATTTAAAGATATACAACTGTAATATAGAGGAAGATTAAATGGCGACTAGACTAAATGTACAAATCAAGTTTTATTAGAGAAATAATTCCATCATGAAGAATATGGGATGTGAACTTGGAAAAGGCAGAATTTTGAATATGCTTCCAAAGACTCTTGAAAGGTTGAGGCATATGAGGAGCATAAAGTAAGGCAGTGGGTGTGATTGTGACAACATGGGCGGGGGAGCCGGGGGGCGGGGAGTTTGATGTGTCCGGAACATCGGTAAATGCAGGCAAGACAATAGCTGGAGATGGGGTGGGACGCTAGGATGAGGCCTTGAGTGCCACTGGGCTGGCCTGGGACTTGGTCTAAAGGCCAATGAGACGTACTGCTGATCTGGGGGAAGTGGAAAGTAGCCAACCCTCGTTTAGAAACACAACCCCGGAATCAGAGTCGAGACGAGCCAGGAAGCTGCTGCAGCAGCTCCAGAGAAAGTCCTTATTCCGATGGCCCATCTCCTGCCAGGAGCCTCCTGGATTTGAATCTCTCCAAGTGCCAATGCTCACAGAAGCTTCTCAGGTGTGCACATCTAGACACGCCATTACCCATCCGAACAACTCATTCCTTCTCTACCCCACACTCAACGCATCAGCAAATGCCACTGGCTCTGCTTTCAGAACAAACGGTGAACCCGACCACTCCTCCCCAGTTCCTGCCCTCCCACCTGAATCCGAGCTGCCAGTCTCCCGAGGCTGATGCTTCAAGAACCCAAGTCAGGGGACTTACCTGGTGGCGCAGTGGTTAAGAATCTGCCTGCCAGTGCAGGGAACACGGGTTCAATCCCTGGACCGGGAAGGTGCCACATGCCGCTGAGCAACTATGCCCATACGCCACAACCTCCAAGCCCGCGCTCTAGAGCCCACGAGCCGCAAGTACTGAGCATGCGTGCCACGACTACGGAAGCCCGCGCGCCTCAAGCCCGCGCTCCGCAATAAGAGAAGCCACCGCAATGAGAAGCCCGTTCACCGCAATGTAGAGTAGCGCCAGTTCACCGCAACTAGAGAAAAGCCCACGCACGGCAACGAAGACCCAACGCAGACAAAAAAAAAAAAAATTTTTTTTTAATTATTAAAAACAAAAACAAAAAAACCCAAGTCAGAGCTCCAGAACCCCCGGAGGCTTTCAATCACACTCAGAATTAAATCCAAAGTCCAGCCCCGGCCTTCGTGCTCGGCTCTGGTCTGCTCCAGCCACGCCGCCCTCCTCGCTGCCCCGCTTCCCTCCTCCAAGCCGGCGCCCGCCCCAGGGCTTTGGAGCCAGCGGCCCCCAGTACATCCCGAAGCTTTCTCTGGGCCTTCCTCCTGTCTCGAGAGCGCCACACCTGTCCCCCTGCCCTCTCGGCGTCCCCACTGCTCCCACCCTGAAAGTCCACGCTGCCGCGCCCCCAGCCCCACGCCAGCGCGCGGCACGCAGCAAGCGCTCCGCAAAGACGTGCGTGTTCAGGGAACAGTTAATAAACGGCAATTTCAGAACATCAAGTGGAATAGAAATGAGGAGAATAAACTAAGAAAGGCTAATAGGTTAAGTTCCATTCCTCCCTCATAGACCTTAACAAATATCTCAGACCACATTCTCATTCCAAGCGCCTCCACTCAGGTTTAATTCAGGCTCAGCTTCAGGCCCCTGTCTCAAGGGTAGGACAGGGATATTCATCAAGAGCGCCCAGAGGCCAAAGGAAAGGCCAAACCAGACACCTGGCGGGTGCCGCCCTGCACCCGTGTTGGAGCTACGGGTGTGTTCCCACCCAGGCCAGTGGGGAGAGAGAAAGTGGTGACGGGGGCCCTGACATACAGACCCGGACATGGGGCCTGCATCTGCTCCCGGCCTGCAAATCACTGACTCTTTCAGACCTCATAAGTGTTCCCGTAAATAAAAGAACACTACCCCCAGTGTTCTTACAATGGTAGAACTAAGAGTTACGTGAGCAAGCAACTTGTACCCTGAGTGTGGATGAAGATGTTTGACCGTGTGTCCATCCACTCAGGGAGGGGCGGGGACAGAGTCCCTCCCCGGGCCGGCTCCCCTCCCTGGGAGCACCAAGGGGGAAGAAGGAGCTGATGTTTATGGGAAGATGTGAAGGAAAGTCTCATTTTCAATCATCTTGAGAGCCAAGGAATGGTTCGCATGCTCAGAAAGCCTTGAAGGTTTACATCTGTGACGCCTCCTGTTGTTTTGACGGAGTCCTTTTTTTAAGCTTAAAAAGGGGAGCGGAAGGAAATGTGGCCATAATCCAGTAAATTAGCTTCTGGGAGACCCCGCTGTATGATAAGCCCTCGCCAGGGGTTCCCAGCACGCCACAAATCTCCTGTTTGCGTGCCCAGGGCTGGGAGGCCACAAGTCACCCGGCAGCCTCTGGTCACAACTGAGTCCTGAGTTCACCTTTGTCTGTTTCAGGCTATTTCCATCCATCTCTTAAGATTCAGGTAAGAATGATTCAACAAAGACAACAAGAAAGAGAACAGAGATGGATGAGAATAAAAGGGAGACAGAGAAAGTCTGTGGTTTTGTACTAGGAAAAAACAATCCATCTCTTTGCCCTTCAATACCTGATCCATTTTCTCCACCTAAAAGGTGAGGTATGTCAGGAACTCCCTACCTATAAACTAAGGACATTGGAAATCGACTGAGTGGCCTGAAAGAGGTCAACAGTGGTTATCATCCCATGATGTACCATGTCATACACATGCCCTCCTGGGCTTTACCCCAGAAATTCTGATTCAGGGTATGCGTGGGTGTATACATAGATGTAAAGGCCAGGGAGCGGGTAACGTCTGTATTTTTAATGCCCCCAGGTGGTCCTGACTCAAGAGTGTAAGTTGTGAACCACTCTAATAGGGAAGAGGGTCTGGAATGATGCCAGCCACAGAAGATTCTGCCCATTGAGCAAGATTCCTTCTAGAAGAGTCACTTATCAGCCGTGCCAAGCTCCAAGGTACAGAGAGGCTCACAAGCCCCCAGAATATTGGCCTGAAGACATGAGCCATGGTCTTTATCAGTAGCAGCTGTGAATTGGAATATTGAGTTGAATTTCAATAACCCACTCTTCCCACTCTCAGCCTCTCCTGACTCCATTCATTCATCAAGGATGTACTGAGCACCTGCAACATGCCAGGCCCAATACTGCAGAGGCCCTGGGGACACAGCAGAGACATGGGGGACACAACCCTTCCCTCCCGGCAGGTGTGGCTCACGGGGAGACGGGCAGTAAGCAGTCATTCCAGAGACAGCCATCTGAGAGCGACTGTTGACGCGAGCCAGGAAACACACAGGACTGGGTGAAGGTATGTGATGGGACTTGCTTCTGCCCTAGGGATCAGAAACGCCATCCTGGGGAAGGAGAGGATGAGCTGATGTCTGAAGGACAGTAAGAGTGAGCTAGGCAAAGATCGCACGTCACACACTTTTACCTATAAAACAGTCAGTAAGCTTTGTCCCTGAGAGGAGACGTTCCCCACTTCTCTGCTATGGTCCCTCAGAGACATGGCACTCAGGACGGCAAAGCAGAGCCAAAGAACCCATAAAAGATCCTCAAACCATCTCACATTCTCGCCACGTGGTGACCAAGGGGCTGGGTTTGCTTGGCTAACTTTATGCATTCATTATCCACTCGGCAATTTCTTGAATGACCTCTTTTTCTCAGTCACTGTGCCAAGCATGGAGGGTACAGGGTTTCATCGATCATAATGCCTAGGCTCCAGAAACTCACCATCCTTTAGGGGAGACACACTAACAGGTCATTCTAAACTAGAATGTGTATGGAGAACAGTATGGAGGTTCCTTAAAAAACTACAAATAAAACTACCACATGCCCCAGCAATCCCACTCCTGGGCAGATACCCAGAGAAAAACATAATTTGAAAAGATACATGCACCCCAATGTTCACTGCAGCACTATTTACAATAGCCAGGACGTGGAAGCAACCTAAATATCCATCAACAGAGGAATGGATAAAGAAGATGTGGTACATACATATAATGGAATATTACTCAGCCATAAAAAAGAATGAAATAATGCCATTTGCAGCAACATGGATGGACCTAGAGATTGTCATGCAGAGAAAGACAAATATATGATATCACCTACATGTGGAATCTAAAAAAAGGGTACAAATGAACTTATTTACAAAACAGAAATAGAGTCACAGATGTAGAAAACAAACTTATGGTTACCAGGGGATAAGGTGGGGAAGAGAGATAAATTGGGAAATTGGGATTGACATATACACACTACTATATATACAAAATAGATAATTAATAAGGACCTACTGTATAGCACAGGGAACTCTACTCAGTACACTGTAATGGCCTATATGAGAAAAGAATCTTAAAAGGAGTGGATATGTGTACATGTATAACTGATTTACTTTGCTGTACACCTGAAACTAATACAACAGTGTAAATCAACTATACTCCAATAAAAATTTTAAAAAAAAGAGGATGTAAAATGGGAATTAATGATGATATGAAACAAGATGCTGTGAGAACTGAGATAATATGCAAGCAGGCAAGATGCTTAGAAGAGAGCCCGGCACATAGTAAATACTCCATAAATGTGAATCATCATCATTAGAAGACGATGGCACGTAGGGTACCACGCAGGGTAGAGCAAAGTATTATAGAAGCACCTGGCTGGGATGGCTGGGAAACAGTTCCTGAAGGAGATGACACCTGAGCTGGATTCCAAAGCCTGAAGAGGAAGAATCAGCCTCTGTCATCTCAGCTGGAGGACGCTGATAAAAATAGCTAACCTGCACGGTGTGCTTACCATACCCTAGGCACTGCGCTGTCCTCATTTTACAGATGAGGCCCCGAAAGGTGAAACAGCTAGAGGTCACACGCACAGCAAGTGGAAGACCAAGACCTGAAGGTGAAAGGATCTTAATCCAGAGGCTAATTTTTTTCTAGTCGTTATATTGTTGAATTTAGAAAAAATATATAACTTCAATAAAGAACAAAGAATGTATGAATATCCCTGTACCCATAACCTGGAACTCATTTAATCATTTTCATATTTGCTTCAGTTATTTTTTATAAAGGCACCAAAACATCTACAGAAATGTCCTCTTTGGACTTCTCTCCAATTCCATTCCTTTCCTTCCCCAAAGATCACCTTTATGGTGGCTCTGCTGTGTCCGCTTTAGTCCTTCAGCTTTCATTGGGCCACATGTATAGGTATCCAGAGACAGTGAGATAGCTGCAACAGTAAGTAACAAGTCATATTGTGTGTTCTAAATAGCCAAATAAACTGTCTCATTCCCTATGTGTTGCTCTGTAACTTGCTTTTTTTCAGGCCACATTATATTTTGCATGTGATATGATGATACTTACAGATCTGATTTTTTTTTTTTTTGCAGTACGCGGGCCTCTCACTGTTGTGGCCTCTCCCGTTGCGGAGCACAGGCTCCAGACACACAGGCTCAGCGGCCATGGCTCACAGGCCTAGCTGCTCCGCGGCATGTGGGATCTTCCTGGACCAGGGCACGAACCCGTGTCCCCAGCATTGGCAGGCGGACTCTCAACCACTGCGCCACCAGGGAAGCCCTACAGATCTGATTTGTTTGCAGGATTCCATCTCATGCCACCGCTGATGTGTCTGAGGCCCCATTGATAGACACTAAGTTGTTTCTACCTTCCACCAGAAACACTGCTGCTCTGAACATCATTACACAAGGCGAAAATTTCTTCAGAAGCTGAACCTTTAACCTCAATATGTTATTAATTCCCTAGTGAAATATTAAGACAAAAGATGGAGATCAAGTATAACCAGCTGGTGCCCTAGAGCAAGCACTAACAAAAACCCCTCCCACCTGCAATGATTCCTTGAAAACTGAAGGAGGAATTTGCTCTATTTGATAGCCATTGGCACGAAGGAGCTACCTCCTGGTTAATCTTTTCAAAGTTTCTCCCTCAGAGCTGAAAGGGTAGTTCTCTAGCCTGTAGATGAGAACCACCTGGACTGCTTTAGCATCACCAGAGATGCATGATTTAATTGGTCCGGGGCGTGGTCTCAGTGGCACCATCGGGTCCCTCACACCTGCCTGGAAGCACTGCCCTGATAAACATGCCGCAAGTTCACACCTACCTTGGGACAGGCAAGACCACCCCTCTCCCCGCTTCTTGGAACTCTCCCCCCACCCCCATCCCCCCATACCATGTTCCACAGAAGAGCCCACTTTGGCTGCCCCGGGCACTCTAGTCTTCCTCTGGCTGCCCTGGCAGAAATTTTGTCATGAGTCTGAAAGAACACAGCAAACTCCCTGGCTGCGTTCAGTTGCGCTACTGGAAGCTGAGAAGGAAATACTAGTCAAGGAAAAACTAGGGCAAGAGGAGAGAGATTACTTCTGTTCCACCAGCCTTTCATGCAACAACTCACTTTACCAGTATTGACACTGCTGTCCACTCGATGATCAGGGCATTTATATCATACAAGGCATACGGCACTTGTGTCTGGAAAGAACAGTAGCCAGTGTGAGACTTTACAGCTATGCTGATGGGGAACCGAGGCGTCTGCGCCCATTTCACAGTTGAATAAACGAGGTTCCAAAGACTGGGTGACTTAAATCAGGACCCCCAGACTTTGAGATTTTACATACCAGTAAAAGAAAATACGTAATAATGAGACAGGCATAATTATCTTGTCCACTGACATTTTTAAATACCACCTCCTATGCCCAGTGTCTAAAAACAAAAGAAGAATACTTTAACTACAACAACAGAAGGAAAAAAGACCCTTATCTTAGAAGAAAGTCCTTAAAATTGAATAAATTTAGCCTTAGAGAAAACTAAACCCATTGTTCTTATTCTCCTGCATTTTAATGCAGATGGTGAAAACTTTGCCCTAGACCAGCACGGCCCATGGACCTGCAACTGGCAACTCTTGAGTTAGAGCACACAATTTTAGAATTACAAAATATCTTTCAAACAACCGTGTTCAACCACCCCTACAATGCTTAAGTTCCCTGTGTAATATACTTGACTAGTGTGCGTACAGCTAGTTGTAAGAACAACATTTTGATGAGGCCATTTTGACATGTGGACATCTTGACATGTACAGTATAAAATTATAATTGAGGCTTTGGGGTAACAGTAGAAAAAACTCAGCTACTCTAAAATACAAATAAAGATGTGAGTCCTTTCAGTATTTTCAACCTAACCCCAACTCCACTCCACCCCAGAGACCCGTCATTGATCTTCAATGTCACCATATCCCCATCTTCAGGCAAATCAAAAGGGACAAGTGACAGGGAGTGGGGGAGGCCCACAGATGTATCAGGAATGGGGCCTGGGTCAGGGAAGAGCTGTGAGCCGGGGGGGGGGGCAGGGATGGGGGCGGGGTAGTGGAATGGGCCAAAGGCATCTATTTCACACTCAGTTCAGAAGAGAAGAAAGTTTAATAGTAGGCATAAAGCCACTTGTTATGTTCTGCTGTTGCCAAAAAGGGTTGATTCTATCTTAAAAGGCATATCAAAATGTCCATGGTGACAATTCACCACAACTGCATCAAAATTTCCACAGCAACCAGACAACCACGTCAAAATTGCAGAATTTGGTCTGATTATCCCCAATAACAACAATCTAAAGTACTTTAGACATTCCCATCTATTAGAAAGATCTTCCTTATGGGAAACTAAGATGTATTTCTCCATGGCTTCTGCCAGGGTCCCAGACCTCACCAAAAAGGCCTTCATCAAAAGAATCTAATTCCTCTTCCTCGTGACAGCTCTTCAGATCATCACACCTTCCCCCAAATCACTTCTTCAGGCCAGGGGCCTCAGTCCTCCATGAGTTCCTGATGTGATGTGGTTTCGCATCCTCTCCCAGCTCCACACACCATCCTCCGAGTGTGTTTTGCCTTGTTTCTATTGCTCCAGAAGTGCGGCATGCAGAACCCGATTCCGTTCTCCAGACATGGCCCTCCCAGCGGATCCATTGCCCCCTCCGTGCTAGGTGCATCCTCTGTTCACACGCCTAAGGGCACACTAAGTTCTCTGCCAGCCGTGTCACACCACTGATGCTGCAACTATGTTGTCAGCATGTGGACCCAAGCCTGGGTCTTCCAGCTTGTAAGCTGGGGCACTTTCCCCCGCACCACACAGTGCTGAGGTCCTCATGGCCCCGTCCTAATGGGAAAGGGAGGTGTGAGCACATTGAGGCTGGTGCACAGCTCCGGAAGAAGACACAAACCCGAGTGCACTCCTTCCCTTTGCCCTAATGCTTGCTGGTTAGACACCCTCTAAGTACAAGCAACACGGCCTCCAGCTGCTTGGACCACATCCGAGTCACTCCTGCTACCAGACATAATCCCCATGGCACAGCAACCTCTTGGGGGAATAGAAAACCAGCAATTCTCGAGAAACTGTGCAGGCCCCCTGGCTGCCCCACTCCCATATTGCCCTTGAAGTTTGCCTGCCTCGGGACAGGTGTCTCAGCCCCTCTCAGAGTCACAAACAGCCCTGGGAACAGTAGGGGGATTTGACATAGTGACATCCAATGCTTGAATAAGCAGCAAAAATCAGAGAAACTTCCAAGGGGAATGAAATCAGTAGGAGATACATCGTCTACCACTTTTAACTGACTTTCCCTCAGCATGAAAATTTCTCTTCTGCGATGAAAGAACGTTTCCCTGACTCTGCCCCCACCTCCCTCACTGCATTTCCCTTTAAAACATTTCATATGGTGGGTGAGACCATTGTGAACACATTAAAATTATGAAATGCTTATGGAGATGCATTTAACGATGGACCATTGCAGCAGACCTTCTCGTGGTGAATAAATCCTGACTAAGCTGGCTGTTGACTCTAGATCCAAGTGTTAACCGCACACACACACACACACAGACACACACAGACACACACACACACACACAGACACACACACACACACACCAGCTGCAAAACCATCACAAGATAGAGTCTGTCACAAACTAGGGCTTCAGCTGTGAGACGTTCCCCATTAGAGTTAAAATTGCAGGGTGGCGGTGACTCACCATATACCTCATTTAGAACAAAATACCTCTCGAGGGTCCCAGAAGGATGCGGTCCATTCACTATCCCAGTGAATCCTAACTTCTCAACCATTCATCTTCCTCCCACCCTCCCCATTAATTCTGCATTCTGCCAGAAGCCAGCCTCTCTAATTCTCATTATTCCTGTTAATCTTGATAAAGATGGTGGGGCTAACGAGAAGGAACTGTGTCTCAGCACAGAGGAGACCATCTTCCACTGCAGGACAGGACGTCAGCATTCAGATTTCATGAGCATCAATGTGACTTCTGCCAGCGGAAAAGTTGCACATGGAGACAAGGCTCTGCTTAGACACATATTGTTTTCCTCTCATTATACGGGCATTTCCAAGAATATTCAAAATGCGACACAAATTAGGTGTGGCGTGAGGCTGCAGAACATACCGTTCGTGGTGGGAAATGGCAACCTGGCTGCAGATGAGGAATCTGTGGTATGGCAGGTGCCCTCCCCGCGTGGCAGGAGTTTGTGTTTAGAGGCTCCCCAGGGATTTCCGCGTGGTTACACAAGCTTGGAAAGGACCTTGCCCATAAGCCCTCAGCCTTAAGGAAACCAGGTGGCCAGAGGCCCTTTTCTGTTCTCCAGCCTGTGCAGACAGGAGAAGGAGCGAGATAAGGGTCAGGACACCCATCCAGGCCCGTCTTAGAGCTGCTGCGGGCGCCAGGCTCTCTGAGCATCAGACCAGAAACACCTGCGTAGGAAGCTCGGGCCAGGGCTCTGCAGAGCCACATAGGCACTCAGAGATGAAAGCCCGTGGTTTATTATAGAATTCTTGGGGTCCGCTGAAATGCTCCACTATTGTATGTTGCGTGCTGTCCCCAGCGAAAAAGTAGAGTCAGTCAGACCCACTCACTGCACAGGTGAGTGTGTGTGGCATCAGGCTGGGATGCTTCACTTCCTCCTTAGTGCGCTGCTGTGCTTCTCCAGGTACGTGTGCACACGTGTGTGAGACAGAGAGACAGAGATGGGGACAGAGACACAGACCTGACATCAACACAGCTAATGACGGCAAGGTTGGCTGAAGCGATCAAGCCCCAAACCGCTGAACTTGGATTTGTCATTCACACCACTCCCTGAATGTCTAAGACTGGCCATCACGCTGTTACACACATGCACACGTGCACATGTGTGAATGCACATGCGCTCACACAGAAACTGGGTAAGAAAAAGATTCACTGTAATTCTTCTGGTTTCTGGGAGGACAGCGAAACCTAGGATGGAAGTGAGCCGAGCGTGAGAATTCCTGGCCACCTCCATCCATTCTCTTCCATTTAATGCTGACCTTGTACACGCTCAGCAGGCTTGCATTCCTTTATATGACGAATGACATCATTAGCGCACCATGGCAACGATGTCTACTCCTGTGGGCCTTTGGGTGTTGAAAAGGCGTCTCATTGGTCAGAAACCCCATATCATTTACTTCTCTTAGTCCTAGATTCTTGAACTGCTAAGTCAGTTTTACCCCTACTGTCTGAGGAACCAAGAAGGCTAGAGGGAAAAAGCAGAGTTGACCACGACCCCTTTCTTGGGTAAACAATCAATTTACATACAAAAGGAGTAAGACAGAATCTTACCCAGCAGCATTCTGCCAAGCTATGCAATTTGCCATTGACGTAGATAACCTGAGTTCTTGGAAAATTCCAGATGAACTGTATCAAATAATACAAAAACACATTCACGCTACCCAAACAGATAGTTGTCTTCAAATAAGAGTGTTCTAAGTTTTCTCGAGCATCATTAAAATAAGGATTTAAATTTTCATCCTTCACTCATGGTTATAAGTTTATACAAGTAGCCTGGATGAACTGTTCCAGCATCTGCTTGTACAAAGTAAAAGGCACATGAAAACCAAAGTAAGGAGAGTTCTGATTGTGCCTGCCTGCATGGGCAAAACAATGTCAACACTGAAAATACTGTCCGAAAATCCAGTCCTGACACCATGAAGTTAACTCCATTTGAGTCTAGCATCAGGACAGGCCCTACAAGCAGGAAATAATTTAAATATTCAAAAAGAGATACAAAGTAATTTGCAATCTGTCCATTAGTGGAGGCTTTTCAAGACATTTAGCAATTTAACCAGTCTCCAAAAGTAGATATTTCTACTCAATGTAGAGTTAAAAATTTGAAAGTGTCAGTGCGCTGAGCTGCCTGAGTTCTTCTCAACGGAAAAAGTGGACTCCCCAGCTGAGCCACTTAATTGAGCCCTCCAGATACATCACAACCCGAGTAACTCCCCAAAGGAGAAAACGCCCAAGGACTTGAAAAGAGAATGTGTTTCACACCTGCGGGCCCAGGGAGACCCACTCACCCCTGAGCGTCAGTAAAGGAAGAAGCCAAAAATGGCTCTTAATCAGGTACCCCCTAGGGAGGAAAGGCTGTCTCTGTGGCTAGGAATTTTACTTCCTTTGGTCTAGGTCAGTAATATTCAGATCACAGCTCCCAGCTGCTAGCAAATCTGTTCACGTGCCAACTGAGGCTGGTGAAGCCCTCCTTTCTCTGCTAAAAATATATATTTCACCTCTTTTTCCAGAGCAGGACCAAGTGATGCCTTCATTCAATGGTAATTGCAAATATAATTTCTGGCAGGTTTAGCTCTGAGGAACACGGATGTGAGGCCAGATTCAGCTATTCTTGGCATCTCATAGGAATGCCTTTCACTCTCATCTTCCCTGGGCCCCTTAGCAAACTGGAACTTTTAGCTAAGTATTGAACGTCAGCCATGATGGGGCAGGGAGGGAAGAAGAAGTTTCCTAATCCTTTCCTATCCGGCCCATACCAGCTTCCCCAGATTATGAGTCCATTGAGGGGGGTATTCTCACACAAGCCCGAAATGTATACAAACCAAGGAGCTCAGGCCTTACTGCTTGACTGCACTGACACTGTCCCAGTGGAGATTCAGAAAAGTTAGGTAAACGTCAGAGGCCACGCGGCAATGAAGATCCAGGGCCACGACTCCAGCCCAGTTCTGCTGCACTCCAAAGTGCATGAACTTTCCATTGTATAGCACTGCTTGACATTTTTCTTAAGGATTCTCAGCTTTAATATTAGTTAGGGTAACATTCACTGCTATAACAAACAAGCCCAAAACTATATAATGTCTCAAACAGATTAGAAATTTCTTGCACTCACCAAGTCCCAAGTGACTATTCCTACTAGGGCATAGCTCTCCTCCAAGAAGCGATACACCTGGTGGCTCCTCCCACCTTGTGGCTCTGCCCTTGCAAGGTCCGGCTTCCACGGTGGTCATGCTCGTCTTAAGAAAGTAGAAGGGGAAGAGCATGGGGGATCATCTGTGGGGCAGGCCTGGAAGGGGCACACATCATCCCTGCCCACATCCTTTTGTCTAGAAGTCAGTCACATGGCCCCTTTTGAAAAATGTAGTCTAGCTGTCTACCCAAGAAAAAGAGGAAACTGGTGTGGTGCACACCTTTTTAAAAAGCTAAACAATTCGGTATTTCAGAAGTAAACGGCACACACCTCAACAAAAGTTTGTGGTATAAGCTATTTGTTTTTAAAAGACAGCATGTGTTCATGTGCGTCAACCAAAATTAAGATTTGAATAAACTATTAAGCCAGGCCCTCGGATCTATAAACATTTTAAGTATTCAAAGAGAGATACGATGAATTCACAATCTTCCTATTAGTAGATTTGTTTCATGATATTTAGTAAATACAACGACTAAAACCTCTAAAAACAACTACTAAAGACAGAATCAATAATATGAAAGAGTCAGGCTCCCCTCAATATTACACCATCTATAAAAACTAGGCCTGGCCCTGAAAAGTACCTTCCCACTTAGATAGCCCCTGTCGTTTTAGTAGAAGAGACGTGTATCCATGACCCCACAAAGCCAAGTGCTCTGTGAGGCAGGTAAACTCTGGTTCTTTAGTGATATTGGCAGCAAAGTACACAACTCTCCTAGTAAGCCCCGACCATCCTTAGAGCATAACCATCTGAGACTCCATTTACACCTGCCCACATCACTTTGGCCAGTGACGACTTCTCCCCACAGACCATTTTCAGCAGCAAGAGAAAAAAGAAGGTCTAATGAAGACAGTGACAATGACCTAAGCGCTTAGGTCCCTTAGCTGGACAGGGACCAAGGAAGATGAAACTGCATTCCCTTCAGGCCTGTTCATCGACTGTGCCGAATGTCCAGGTGCATGTGGCAGCATTTGGAAACTGAAGATCTGAGCAACGTGAACAATAAACTAAATGTCTATGTTCTCAGATAAACTTTGGGCAGATAAAAGTGAGGTGCTTGAAGCAGGAAAACATTGCCTTTATTTTTCTGGTTTGTTAGATGTGGTTCAAGTGAATGTCTCTTCTACTCTGTTAGCAGCCCTTCCTCTGTCCCCACCCCTATTTAAGCTTTCTTCTTGGGCTTCTGCAGAAAATCAGAAGGGTGGGAGCCAGAGCTTAACATAGAGTCAGGCAGATGCTAAGCGCTCATTTCAAGTCCCCAGCATGTACTAAGCACCATCATACGCAAGTCACAATACGCGGCATTAGGTTTACTATACGGCTCCACAGTAAAGGAGGACCCACTCTTTCCGAGAAAACAAAGGTGCATATTATCTTGCATTTAGTAGAAACTGAGAAACTCTTTGATGCATAACTGAATGAATGATAGACCCTGTGGTCATGCTGTAGGTCAAGGAAAGGCCCCCAGCCTTTTCTAAAAATGAAGACAGTATCAATTTTGCTGGCCCTGATCCCCCCATTGGAAAGATGGCACGATTTTCACTGATAAGGGTGGATGAGAACAATATTAACATAATTTCTCCGTAAGGAATTTGATAATACGATCTGCAAAAGCACAAAAAAACAAAAATCCCAGGATACATTATTAAATATTCTTAAATGTTTGGTGCTACTTTGTCTTTTTAAAGAATAAATACTTATACACACAATTGAGTTCTAAAGTGTACTACTTTATTTCAAGCCTATGAAAACTGTGGGCTGGTTTTTAGGTTACTATTGAGAGTCGATAAAAGTATAGTCGAGGGACTTCCCTGGTGGCGCAGTGGTTAAGAATCCGCCCGCCAATGCAGGGGACACGGGTTCGAACCCTGGTTCGGGAAGATCCCACATGCCGCGGAGCAACTGAGCCCGTGCGCCACAACTACTGAAGCCTGCGCGCCTACATCCCGTGCTCCGCAACAAGAGAAGCCACCGTAAGGAGAAGCCCAGGCACCGCAACGAAGAGTGGCCCCCTCTCGCCGCAAATAGAAAAAGCCTGTGCGCAGAAAAGACCCAACGCAGCCAAAAATTAATTAATTAATTTAAAAATATTGTCTAGGGCATCCCTGGTGGCGCAGTGGTTGAGAGTCCGCCTGCCGATGCAGGGGACACGGGTTCGTGCCCCGGTCGGGGAAGATCCCACATGCCGCGGAGCGGCTAGGCCCGTGAGCCATGGCCGCTGAGCCTGCGCGTCCGGAGCCTGTGCTCCACAACGGGAGAGGCCCCAACAGTGAGAGGCCCGCGTACCGCAAATATATATATATATATATATATATATATATATATATAGTCTAATCGAAATTCATTTCAAATTTCACCAAAGATTCCGATACCTTTTGTAATAGAGGTAAATCATCATCCAACGCATGAAATCTCTCCAAATACATTCTTCCATAAAATTAAACTAGAAAAAAAATGGGAAAATCAGACACAGAGAGCCCAGGATTTATGAAAATGGTTCAGCTCTGAACAAACACATATGGTAGCTGGGCTGGTCAGCTTGCTTAGTTTACTGATCATTTTTGATGGTCACACGGTCTCTCTGAAGCCAAAGATATCATACCCAGTAAGTCCTCTTGATCACTAGGCCAGTCCCTCTGCAGAGCAAGAAACTGCCTTGGCCAGATGGAGATGCCCATTTTAAGTATGAAAGATTTTACCCCGTGCGGTATTTTCTTCAATATGCTTGTTGATTTATTTGGAGACTCTTCTTTAAGGGTCCTTGCCTAAATCTTCGTGTGTGTGTGTGTGTGTGTGTGTGTGTGTGTGTGTGTGTGTGTGTCTGCCAATGTGTATGGGTGTGTATGGGCATGACAGCTCTTTACAATTTGGGGATACCTCCCTGATTGCACAAAATCATTCTTGAAATGACTTTGGCGACTTCATTTTCAGGCCCTGAAATGCAAGTACACCAAGCATCCTGACTTTAATACCCTCAACCCATTTAAAACATCAGCCACCACGCCTATGTCCTCCACCCTCCAAATTTATGTGTCTTCTGTTCCTATTTCCTGTCTTTTTTTTGTTTTTAAACTATGGAGGTTTTCTGAAGGAGCATCCAACATCTCTGTTCTTTTGACGGCTTGTTATTGGCTCTTCATCCCTGCATAATAAAGAAGAGAGGTGACATTTTCTTTTAGCCTTTCTTGCTCTTTTATGTCTTCTATAAGTGGTGTCTCGTGAGCTGCTTTGGCTAGTGTGACCTTATTCTTCCAAGGCTGTCACCGCAGTGACGTTGCTTGAGAGTCTGACCCCGTTTCCTTTTTTTGCTGTATTCACATTTTTATTTCATCTTTTTCTTACATGAGCTTGTTTTCTTCCTCCTGTCTCAGTTTCATTGGAACCAAAAAGAGTATTTTCTTGTGTCCTTCTATTTTTTTCTCCTTAAAAATAAATCCAGTTATTCAGAACTCCTTTGCTCCTTATGCAAAGAGGCTCCATAGATTTTCTTTGACTTTATGGAAGTTTATTGAAGTCTGTTTTCTTAACATTTGTTTGCTGAAATCAACAAATTTGTGAGCACGAACATGAATTATCTTCTAAAAGAAATCCTATTTGAATCGCACTTATTTCTACGAAATGATAAGCCTAAGATCTTCCTATATATTCTATTTTTGCAGAACCCACAGCTGAGCAATTTTATTAAACATGTCTAGAGATGACTATCCTGGAATAGAGTTACCATTTTTAAAATTTGGTTGCAGTTAATTCCACATTTTAATCATTCATTTGTCATTCTATTAAGCATTGAGTTGGACTAGAATTATCCATGCCCCAAAGCTCTCTTTGGTCAGTTGATGAAAACTCCCCAACTCCCACTACTAATAACTTACAGCCAACAGAAAAACCTCATATTCCTGTTCAGCACCTACTGGTCCCAAAACAGTGTACCCAATATCTTCCAAATCAGGCTTAGAAAACCACTTTCCCTGAGAAAACCAAAATTCAAAAAGAGTCATGTACCAAAATGTTCATTGCAGCTCTATTTACAATAGCCCGGAGATGGAAACAACCTAAGTGCCCATCATCAGATGAATGGATAAAGAACATGTGGCACATATATACAATGGAATATTACTCAGCCATAAAAAGAAACGAAATTGAGCTATTTGTAATGAGGTGGATAGACCTAGAGTCTGTCATACAGAGTGAAGTAAGTCAGAAAGAGAAAGACAAATACCGTATGCTAACACATATATATGGAATTTCAGAAAAAAAAAATGTCATGAAGAACCTAGGGGTAAGACAGGAATAAAGACACAGACCTACTGGAGAACGGACTTGAGGATATGGGGAAGGGGAAGGGTGAGCTGTGACAGGGCGAGAGAGAGGCATGGACATATATACACTAACAAACGTAAGGTAGATAGCTAGTGGGAAGCAGCCGCATAGCACAGGGAGATCAGCTCGTGCTTTGTGACCACCTAGAGGGGTGGGATAGGGAGGCTGGGAGGGAGGGAGAGGCAAGAGGGAAGAGATATGGGAACATATGTATATGTATAACTGATTCACTTTGTTATAAAGCAGAAACTAACACACCATTGTAAAGCAATTATACCCCAATAAAGATGTTAAAAAAAAAGAAAAAGAAAACCACTTTCTCTTTCAGAAGAGAACCCAGACAATTATACAGCATCAAGCAGAGAGCTACACACAATTCAGTGCTTAACAGACGCCCTTGATAAGGATCTGGAAGATTCTTGAACTGAAAGAGTGCGGCAAATGAAAGAGATTGAGAGAAGAAATGTTCCTGTGGTCAGAACAATAGAAATACACAAAGGTACAAGAATCTCAGGCCCATTCCTGTAAAAATGTTAACGGCTAACATTTATAAGAGACATACTCGGTGCCAGGCACAGTGAGAAACCATCTGGAGGGATTAGCTCCTCTCAGCGGCCCAATGAGCAAGGTAATATTATTATTATCATCGTTATCATTACCATTACTATCCCTGCTTTAAAAAGGAGGAAAACGAGACATGGGAAGTAACTAGCCTCACATTCAGCTAAAAGGCAGGTTTTAACTCAGAAGCCTTTGTGCTTGCTGGCTGCAGCTCATGAAGTGGGTAACCTGGGGCCTAGAGCGCACTCATAAGGAATCTGAATGCTTGCTTTCTCCCTCCGTGTCCTCCCTCTCCTACTGCCACTCCCCCTTGCCCACCCTGAGCTCCCTCTGCTGTGCGTTAGTGAAGAAAAAGCCACTCAGCTAGATCCAGAGCTCCTTCCAGCCCTGATGTCCTCCTTAGAAACCTAGTTCTCCCTTGCTAAGGGTCCAAGCCATCCCTAGGGCGCAGGAAATAAGGCAAGAGGCCACACACCAGCTGGCCGGTAACTGGAGGGACACAGCTACAGCAGCTCACAGGGGCTAAGTCCCTCAGACACAGCCAATTCCGCAAATTCGCCTGCACTGGGCCCCCATACATGCCACAGTAGCACAAATTTGGAACAAACGTGGTTGGCTGTTGGCTTCCAGACCCCAAAACTGACCAGATCCGTGTGTAAGCTCACTCCTGTCCCTTCATTCACCTCTAAACAACTGACCCTGCGTTTACACCCGAGAGGGTTTTGGACACTTCTAGTGGTGTGGCAGCATTTTAATGAATCATCGCCGTCAAAGAGACATAGCTGAAACCCACTTACACAAGCACACACGCGCGCACACACACACACATCTGCATGCACTCCGCCTCTCTTATCCTCCTTCACGTTTTTCCTTTAATGTTTATTTTAACTTGGCTCCGTCTTCGTGGAAACAATACTATGATCCTGCTAACGCTGAGCACTGATTAGCATTTCCTAGGTTTGCCCTGTGCTGAGCACAGTACTACCTGCAATCATTTCATTGAATCCTCACAGCCGCCTGTGAGAGGAGAACCACCATTCACATTTTAAAGACACAACCTTAAAGCTCAAAGAGGCTCAGACACTTGCCCTGGGACACTTGGTGACGAGTAACAGGTGGACATGAGATTCAGACCCAGGGCCGCCTACCCTAAGGCTCAGGCTAGCAAGCTCTGCACAGATGTGTAGGGGCATCTTTCTAGCACATTCTGGAAAGCACCAATCTGCAGGGCATGGCAGGGTAACAGTAACATGGGGTGACACTTCAGATAAAAGTCACTGGCCCTCATAGTTCCTTCTTATTGGAGTCTCCAATTTTCTGTGGAGAAACGTAAAGGAGGCAGTTGACCACCACAGTTTGCTGCCATTTCCCCTCTCACATTAGCTCCTAGAATGGCCTAAAAGCCACAAAATTGTCAGACACAGATCAGACGCAAACTCCAAGGGAAGGAGAAGGCTGTAAACAGAGAAAGGGAGAGAAGAAAACGTGCTTATTTTACTGAAGTGGGGAATCGCCCAAGCTGACCTTCTGTTTCCCTGAAGGAGCGTTTTGATCATCTTGGATGGGTTGGAGCAAGACAGGTTCCATTAATAAAAACCCCAACGGCCTCCTCCTGAGGTATCTGGAAAATCACGAGCTATTTATGAGATTCTATCTCTATCGCATTTCCCTTTGCTCAGAGGGAATGAAAGTCTAAATAGCATTCCTGTCTCTCATGTAAACATTTCCAAACCTGGATGTGAC